>NC_041400.2:143610320-144210320 GCF_900747795.2 Erpetoichthys calabaricus | reverse complement strand
GTCAAGGGTCATTCTTCACCTGAATTCATAACCCATCTATTGTTTTCTCAGCCTTTTCTAGGGGAAAACATGCAAACAGTAGAGATAAAGGTAAAACTTCTGTAGATTTCTCAGATAGTATACAATGAGTAGTCATATATACTGTATACTGTATATAAAGTAGAGGGCACAATTTACTGTACCACACCTCAGCAAAACAGTTGCTCAAGATACAGGTATTAAATAAAGGGAGCATACGCTGTGTGATATTTGCCCGGACACCACCAGTCGGAGACCACATCTTTATCCAAATTACACTCTTTATTGTCTTCTACACAACACAACTCACAGTCCCGCACAACAACACAGTGCCTCTAGCCCCAGTCTCCCTTCTCCTGGGCCTTCTCTCTCCTTGTCCCTGGGCCACCTGCACTCTCTCTCCAGGAGCTTCGTCCTGCTCCTGCTCCCGACTCCAGCTCGGTGATTGGAGGGAGGCGGCCCCTCTTATCCTCACCCGGATGAGCTCCAGCTGCTCTACCTGACGTCACGTCCTGGTGTGGCAGAAGCATCAGGAGAGCCCCCTGGAAGCACTCCGGGTGACCCTGGAAGGATCGTCCTCCATGGGTGTGGCGGAAGTAAATAAGTCCCGGGCTCCATGAGACTCGGGGTGCCCCCTGGCGGTGGCCAGAGGCCCCAACGGTCTTGAGCCTCCCTGCTCCCCTTCTGTGGACCTCTTCTACTCCAGGGCGGTTGCCCCCTCGTGGCCCGGAGGACAAATACACCACGACCCAGTCCTTTCAGGCATCCCGGCCGGGTCTGACCCCCAGCCATGTACGACACTGCCCCATCGCCAGAGAAGACTTGTCGGGCGGAGCGGCCCACCCCGTGAGGGCGGGTTCCCAACGAAAAGGGTCTTGCGGCTTGTCCAGGGCCCGGTCCTGCAATATAGAAAGAAAAGGGGGCAGAGCCGCTGCCTGGACACCCTTCCCTGGCGTCCCTCTGTGCTGCACACTGGCAGCGCTCCCCCCGCCGACCGGCACCCTGCGACTTGCCTTTTTTGCACCCCCTCTACGGTTCCATGCTCTTTTTGTTGGGACCACTCGCACATCAGATGTCCCCGCCGGCTTTGGGACTTCCTTCTGCATGCGCAGAGGCCTGCCCGTTTCCGTACGTGAGCTAACGGGCTCACGTCTCACTCTGTGGGACGACCTGGCTTTATTCCTCGAGCCCTCCCCTTTCTTTTGGGGTGCCCTGACGGCTTGAGTCTCCCTACGGGAAAGGATGAGACCCCTCGCCTTCTGCACCCGTGTGGACCGACACGCTGCTGATGCTGGCACCGGCAGTGGTGCACTAGGACCCACGGCACTCATCAGCCGGTGTCTAGGCACCACCCCTCCCAGGCGATCAGCCCTTCTCGTTGCCTCGACTGTCGGAACCGCGGCTACTTGTTCACCGGATCTGCACGATACCAGGAAACACTTGCTCGCTTTTCCTTTTACATTTACGATGCAAGTCCTACTCACCTGCGTTGCCACGCACCTCCGGCCAGAGAATCCGGCACCGCGTTCTTCCGCCCCCTGACGTGACGCAATCGCCGTCCTCTTCAGCTCGACACAATAGTCACGAAGGCCATGCATCACCTGTAACAGAGACTCGACGGACCGAAGGAAATCCTCCTGCTCACGCCGAGTCACAGGCACAAAGGGAACGTTAGCCGGCAAAGGACTTACTGGTTCATCGATCCTGATCGCTGGCTGCGCTCCCTGGAGCTCTCTTCCAGGTTTTCTCCGGCCCTCCCCTTGCTCGAAATGGACGTTCCTTCATCCCGCCTCCATCCAATCATCGGCGGGTACGTAAGACACGCCATCCAATCCCTTGCCTGTCACGGGGATGGACTTCCGGTCTGCCGCCATCTTCTCCCTTCTCCCGAGGGGTTGACAAGACCCGCTACCGCTCCTCTGTCATGGCCTCTTGAGACGCTGCGAATCCTCCTTTCCCTCCAGCGTCACTGTCCCAGCCTCGCTGTGCAGATCGACACAGCCTGGCCAGTGACGCGGACCCAGGCAGCCCCCAGCTGTAAGGCAAACACCGGCCTCAGCCCAGCCGACCCTCCTGGGCCCACTGCCGCCGGGCCTGAGACTTACCTCCTGGATCCTGCCCTTTGGAATACTACAGACCCTGCCGGCCATATCCGTGGCTGTGCCAACCCTGATCCTCACGGGAACAGCGACCACTGGTAAGTCCACAGCGCTCGGGTCTCTTTTGTCGGTTGCAATCCCCCTCAGGTGGGAGACAACGTTACGACGAACCTCTCGTGGCCCCTGGGTGATCCGCGAGCCGTCCTCAGTGCGTGTGCGACCCGCATCCATGCAGCACGTGTGTGTGTGGTGGACTGAGGTGCCAGGAAGCTCACAAAATATTTGTATGAAGGGTTCCCTGCCTTGGAACAGGCAGGAAGCCCCACGTTGGGTGCCATTGTGGAATATGACCCGGACACAGACAGGCAGACATGTTTAAATTACCCCACACATGTTTATTTAGGGTTTCCATGTCACAATGATTTACTCACAAAGCCCCAATACCCCTCAGTCCAGGCCAACACAATGCCTTCTCTATCTCTCTGTCTCTTCAGACCGCCTCCTCCTTAAACCTTGTCCTTCTTCCACCCGACTCAAGTCCCTCTCTGAAGGGAGGCGGCCCCTTTAAATAAGCACCCGGATGTGCTCCAGGTGTGTTCCCGGCAATCTTCCACTGACACACCCCAGTGTGGCGGAAGTGCCGGCTGTCTCCCTGGAAGCACTCCGGGTGTCCCTGTTCCTCTTCCCCCCAGCACTTCCTGGTGTGGCGGAAGTGCTGCGGTCCAGGGTCCTCCAAGTATTGGGGTCCCCCTGGCGGTGACCACGGGCCCCTACAGGGTCGAGCTTCTCAGCTCTGTATGCGTGGCCCCCAGGGTGGTCGCCTCCTCGAGGTCTGGAGGAGGCACAAGACCTCCTCCGATCTTCTCGGGCATCCCGGCCGGTACCACCCCCATCCGGGTACCACAGCTGATAGTGGTTGGGACCTGAGAGAAAAAAAAAAAAAAAACAAACAAAGAAAAAAAGATTCAGTTTATCTAAGATCAAAGCAAGCAATTATTATGCAATATTTCACTTAAGGGGAAGTTAAATCTACATTTTAAGGTCATGTCACCTAATTTCAGAGAGTCTGAAGCAGGTGACGCCATGCTCCGGTGAAGACGGTCGTGTAGTGTGGCATGCACAGCAACTCTCACCAACTAGTCCTCCTCTTGATCTGACAAAACAAGTTTGATTTTATCTTTGGTCGTAATGGCAGGATCTTTGTACATGAGAGTTGACAACCAGTGAACACCCATCTGGAGGTACGATACATTTCATGCAACAAGAAAAAAGAAGTGTGGCTGTTTTGGACCTCACAAACAGAAGAGAAGCTTGCCTCTCTGATGTCTCAAATTTTACGTACCACAACAGAATGTAAAAAAGGAGCACAGATATTGCAAATGTTAACCTTTTGTACAGCATCGGCTCAATCAGACAGCACATTTTTTTGCCTGCAATTCAATGGATATTTTTTATTTATCACTTTATTCTGTGAACTATAGAGACATTAAAGAAAATTCCAGCAAGGCAGCTACAATGATGATGCAAAAATGATAATAACAGTAACAACCTTACAATGGACAAAGTCTCCTAGATAACTAATATGCTTCATTATAATGTTAGGTTGAACAGTAACTAAACATTATGACCATATAAGCATACTAATCATACTGAGTTTCTGCCACCTGTTTAAAAACTTATTTTCATATGTACAATATGTCAACAGATTTTTTAAAATATTTAGATTTTTAAGGTATTCAAATAAATCAATAAAAATTAGGAAAAAAGATGAGAAAAACACTATTGTAACCTTATATTCCAATTGTTCTATGTCAGCCTGCCACTCACCCCCTTCATGGGCATTCAGTAAAGCACAGCAGCATAGGCAAATATCAACAGTTGCAAATTTAAATGACAAAACTAGAAAGCATTTCTTTTGCCGCTAGCACTCAGAAAAAGAGGCACCATCATTCTAACACCACAACCACATTTTAATTTAAAGAAACAGCGTTGGTCAGAGAGTTACCTTGTGACAATGATGAAAATGTACAAAGACAGAACATGACCACATTCAAACTCATTATGCAAAACAATCAAAGAGCTTTCATTTTCGATTTCATACAAAGACATACCTTACCCATGAATCTAATAAGGTGCTATTATTTGAAATGGCAGGAGCATTCATGGTCAGAAAGATGATTGCCACACAAACAGCTTCAAGCAATGAAGTAATGACCACTTGGACTGGCTTTCCACTGCCTCCAATACTTTTATTCTGTCTTATTCACTTGAAGTCTGTGAAAATTCTATTATGTGCATTACTGTAACCTTTGTTATTAGACCGTGGGAATGGAATTACGGCAACTAGTGCTCCTCTTTATGAATTTGTCTCTGTAAAGAGATTCATAAATAGTCAAAATGTGCAAGTTACCAAATCTAAACTGGCTGTGGGTGAATGAGTGTGGACATATGCATGAGTGTGCCCTGTGACAGACTGATGCCTTGCTCAGGATTGGTTACTGCCCTGTTCTTGATGCTGCTGGAATGGACTCCATTCCCTGCAACCCTGAACTGGATTAAGTGGACATGAGAAAGGACAGATTCATTAGTTTGCTACAACTATCAAATATCCAAACCTAATTAGACGTTTATTGACAAAATGTTGAGCTAATGCTTTCTTTTTCTAGACTTGGCTAAGAAATACCACCTAAATACACCACCTAAATTCATATATTATATGTTAATGTTTTCATCATGACATTTATTTTATTGTTCTTTTGGCCATTAGAACAGGAAACATCATATAGAATTCATGTTTTGATAAAACAGTACAGAGTGGTTGTAAATGTCTTTTTCATTTGGAAAAGAAATTAAGTCTTCAAGGATACATTTTGAGCATTCAAGGATGAATTCTAATTAGGGATTATAATACATGCATGAAAGGAGTCCTGGTGTTCCAGTGTGTTGGGGACTATTTACTATGGCATGAAGCCTCTGAGTGAGGTCATGATGGAGTGGACATGCTGAGTATTTGATATAATACTGCAGGGGAAGCCAGCGATGGAACACGACAGAATGTCAGCTACTCCATGAAGGTGACACCAATTAACCCGTTTGTATTCAATAAGGTCTAATGGAATGTGTCCTCAGAGCATGGTGCAAAATTACCAGCATCTTTTAGTGAAACAGTTAAAAATAGAATTATTATGTTAAACGAACAGATTTGTTATATACAAGAATATCTTCAAGGTTCAAGGTTTTTATCTAATTGTGTTTTCACAAGATGTGTGAAAACCTATACAGAAATTCTAAAATATTTACATTTGAAAAACAGATTCTTTGTAGTATTTTTACCTAAAATGGTTATGGTACATATGAAAACTCTACTCTTCTGTTTTGTTTTGTTTTTTTAGTATTTCCAATATTCTTTACTAAAATGATGTATGGTATTGGGAAGAAAGGAATTTCTGGGGCAATTTATATGATTCTTTAAAGTAACTGTCCTCCATGATTTACTAAAGTTACAAGTGTAGTGGGTGCCTGTCATCAGCTGAGATAATTACCAATTTTGTCAACACTCTCCTCTGACACACTCTTACCATATCATTTATATCAGATCCAATAACTTTAGCTGCATGTTCGGTAATCTGTTGGAGCATTTTTAAATTTTGGGTTGTCTTAATACTAAACCAGGCATTGAAGCTGAAAGTGATGATAGGCTGGATTCCACTGTGAAATAAAGGACAACATGACATTCTTGTCCACTTTAAATAGTCTGAGTTTCTTGTAAATATTTTCAGTTTACACTGCCTGCAATGGTAAATGTGGAAGTGTTTCTTAAAATAAGGAACTAGGAGATAGAAGAATAGTCAGCGAACAAACTGAAGTCATAATCAGGGTATCAGTAGATAAGTGACATGAGCTGAGACACTAAGCCAAAATTGTAGTCATAAAACAAAGCCGAAATTCGCAAGCAAACATTCTCCAAAAATAACCAGAAATGAGAACTATAGAGCTTCAGAAAATCCACACTCTTGGCAAACTGGGAAATATCTTTTATACCTTCTTGATGGTGATGCTACATGCCTTAAACCTCCGGATGTATTTGGATGGCAATATGTGGAAACCATAAACAGTTGACCGCAAAATAGCAGCTCCTGTAAAAAATGAAAATGGTGCCATGAAAGACATAATATTTCTAATATCTTCAAAACAAGGACTATGGTCCAAAAACATTAATAATTAGGAAAACACATGAAAAGAAATCATGATAAGCTTATAACATATTTTAAAGAAAACAAGATCACCAAAATCATTAAAACAACGGTGTTTTGGTTTTGGGCAGAGTGGTGGCTCTGAGGCTATGGATTTGCACTGGCAATTGGAAGGTTGCCAGTTCGAATCCTGTTAACGCCAAATGTGACTCTACTTTGTTGGGCCCTTGAGCCCAACCTGCAATTGCTCCTCCCTGGGTATGACATTAATCTGCATCCAGCCCTGCAAGGTAGGCCCTCCAACCTGCAGGGAAAAAACTGGGGTTTGGTGGCAGAATTGGCTCTACAGCCACCATAAAAATCCTCACACTGATTCCATTCCATCTGAGCTAGTGTGGTGCTGAGGTGTCACCCGTTACATGGCTGCACTCGGGTCCTAATCTGTGATCCTGAGTTGGTTTGCCATGTGGTGGGTGCGGTAATGTGCTGTATCAGCGCCTGCTCCTAACCTCTGTCTCTCTCTTTTTTTTTTACCACGGACTTTACCATAATATAAGAAAGTAAATCAGATAAGCAATTACATTTAGATGACATGGTGGACTTTACCATTAAATATGAAGCAGTATTCATAAAGTTCATTGAGTACTGGTAATGAGTTTGAAAACTGAAGCCCAGTACTTTTAACATAAATTAAAGATAGATTACAGAACTGATATTGAAAGGCTATTGCTATTCAATTATTTTATATGTTTATGATGATTTCAAATGAATTGTGGTGAGGATTAGGTGAATCTCTCAGATACAATGATCATCTGCGCACTTCAGAGTTTAAAGGAAACATGAGAAGTTCAAAGCATTGCAGTACCTCTGCTGGTAAAGTTGATTGACATTTTATCTGTGGAGTGGTTTTTAGGTGAAAAACACACATGCTTTTCATTCATTCTTTCCTCTCAGTTTCAACAATTTATTTAGATAACTTACAACAGGTTAGGACAAAATCATGATAAAGAGTTGGGGTGCCAAAATGGCCACCCCTATAACTGGATGCAGCGTGATTCAAGAAAACACGCAGTTATTGCATAGTCGTCTCTACAGGCGCAAGTTCAAAACAGAACTGTCCCAAGATAAAAGAGCTTCTGCTTTTGGAAAAAGATGGGTCTAGGTGGGCGGACACTGGAAGTGATGTCAGAGGTGTTCAAGCCATCAATCAACTGGTCAGGAGAGGAAAGAAGAGGAAGAGGCATTAGAATGTAGTGCCAACCCCTGGAACTGTGGTAGAATTGCAGTAACTAGGGCCTTTCAGCTGTCCCTATGCACATATATATTCGGGGCTACAGAGGGAGGGAAAGAATATATGTCAGTACACAGTGCCAACCCGTGGAGCAGCAGGGAATTACCAACACCAGAGCCCTTAAGATGTTCGTTATGGTGTCACTGGTGGGTGACTATATAAATATACTGTATATATAGAAAGGAAAAACAAACACAGGTTCAAAATTTTGGAGTACGAATCCCATTTACCATCCCCATTTATATAAAAAGAAAAACAAATTATAGAATTTACGATTTAAATCTCAGCCAGTATCATTAACAAACAAGGTAAGTCTTTGAACTCAGAGCAGTTCTACTATTCTCTCTCTCTCTCTTGCACCCAGGTCCAAATGAAGTCGTCGATTCCCATCAAGCAGCTGTTTATATATTTCTGAGCCCAGAAGGAGCAGGGCTTGGATGGTCTGTCTGGGCATGGTCAGGCATCAGCTGGCCACGGTATTTTGAAACTGCGGATTGAAAGACAATGGTGTTAGCGACAGCACCCCCTCTCGTCCCTGGGTGGTATTGCTTACCTTGTCAGAGCCTTGAGGGTGCCCCCTATGCACATATGTGTAAAAATATATATATATATATATTCACGGCATTCATAGTCTGAATCACAATCTGATTGTATGGGTGGTTACCTACCAGGTAACGCTTGTGGTTGGTCAGCAAGTCAGCTAACATCCGCCACGTGCCCTCTTTCAGTTGCGAGAAGCAGATCATAGAATGGTTGAAATAGTTTATTGTCAAATAATGCAAAGAGTACGCGACACGTGTTTCGCCCTAATTCTGGGCTCATCAGGCGTACACACTCACTGCACTCCCTTACGGGAATCGAACCTCGGACGTCAGCGCTAAAGGCGAAGCCCCTAACGTTGTGCCACGGCGTGTGGTTTGTTTATTTGACAGCATGTAGATCGGGGTAATTACATTCACGGCATTCGTAGTCTGAATCACAATCTGATTGTATGGGTGGTTACCTACCAGGTAACTCTTGTGGTTGGTCAGCAAGTCGGCTAACATCCGCCATGTGCCCTCTTTCATTTGCGAGAAGCAGATCATAGAATGGTTGAAATAGTTTACTGTCAAATAATGCAAAGAGTACGCGACACGTGTTTCGCCCTAATTCTGGGCTCATCAGGCGTACACACTCACTGCACTCCCTTACGGGAATCGAACCTCGGACGTCAGCGCTATATTTATATACAGTAGAACCCCTATTATCTGCACCCTGATTAATCGAGGTTCTGCATTATTCAAGGTGTAAGTGTACTACAGTACTTTTCTTATAATTCAAAAGTGTTTTGCTGTGAATACTATACCAAGCATGTAAACACTATACTTTTAACCACAACTGAACCGAGCGAGCGGTCGAGGAGATGGTGATTGTGGGAATGTGGGCATGACTCACTCACCCCTCACCAACTGCACCCCATGGCTATTATCAATCTGTCATCAGTATTTACTGTGCACAAAAGCTCTACTGTTTCGATCACTTAGGTCTTTGTGTTTATACATTGATGAGGACTCCACAGAAAGTCCACGCAAGATTTCTTTTACAGATGGTCTAAATGCCATTGAAACAGCACTTTGGCATGTTAAACAGCAGGATGACAAGACACCTGCCATCATTTTGATGCTGAGATGACTGTGGAATATGGTCCAAGTGAGGAGCATTTAATTTACCAAGGTAAGGTGAGAAAAGAGGCTTAAAATTATACTGTACCATATAAACGGGCAAGATCTTTTATATTTGTAATTTTTAATCTGAAATGGCTGCAGCAATCCATTTTATCTGAGTTTTCTGGTTTTCTGAGATAACATCAGTCCACATTACCTCAGGTAATTGGAGTTCTACTGTATATATAAAAATGTTCAATTTGTATCTTGCCCCTAAGATGAGTTATTAGCATCTAAATACTATTTCTGAAATAGGCAATGGTTGTTAACTTGACCTTACTGCTTAAATAATTTACTGGTTGCAGTATACTAGAAATTAAAGGTTACACTGTCCTTATGTGAAATGTATTTAATGAAATGAGCAACCTTAGGCTAATTTCAGTTGTGCTATTTTACTTGGAGGCCAGTTTTTAAATCCATATTCATGATACCATGTTTGAGAGAGATTTTACCCTCTTGCATTTCTAAAGGCTGAAGGAGTACAGTTTTGAACAAAGAAACACTTAAACACACACTTCTTCTTACATAGCGTTGTTAGGACTAGAGTCACAAAAAAAAGTGCTTCTGGCTAATAATGTGTAAATAACTTATGATAAATATATTAGATGACAGTTTAGTGAGGGTTGTGGAGCTGTTTTATGTCTTATTATGCTGGGTTTGCACACTCTTTCTAGGTCCTTGTGAATTTTCTTCACATCCTGAATTCAAGTAGGCCAGGCTGATTGTGTCAGTGTGTCTTGCAATGGACTGGCATTCTAGGTATTTTTATTTTTCTGAACCAGCTTCTTGTAATGCAGTAATATTAACTTAAGTACATTGATCCATTCAGTTCCAACATTTTCTTAACATTCATTTACATGTTGGTATTGAATGGATCGATGTACCTACAGTAAGTCTCTTTTCTGAGCTGTACTGAAAACATGGATTATTTTGCAATAATTTCATTTGCACTCCAGGTTGGTCCAGAAATATTGCAAAGAGAATAGCATCAATATTTATTTACTGTTTGTTTTTTTAAGAAAAAATGATTCCAAGTTTGCAACCCCACAGAACAAATAGTTCAAATATTTTAAATGGCTACGGGCATAACTGCTAGATTGATTTTCATTACTTGTATTTTTTCTTTCACAACATTTTTGATAATGTTCTAAGTGCAGGATCCTTATTTGCTTCAAACAGTACCGCTGTAAGCATATACGTGTCTCTTTGCCAACATCAGGCAGCAGGAGTGGCAGCAGAAAGAGCCAACCAATAATGCAACCGATGAAAGATCAGCATGTCTTAACATGATCAAAGGGACTGAGAGAATCAATGGTATGCCACTTAAGCCTATAAGTCAGGCGATGGCTTATGCATGGTGTATGATATGGCTCTATTAATCATTAACTGTGGTAATTTATTTCCTCTTAGGCTCAAGTTTACATTATAAAACCTTCACCTAAACCCTGGAGCTGAAAATGAATATATACAGTATATTAAAAAAAGCTGCCAAACCATCAACCTTCTCCAATGCACGTATCACAAGTGAGTCATTCTGCACGTTATGCTCCCATGCCTGTATACTTTAAAGTTCTAAGAGGACTCTGAGCTTATCATCATTCAGACATTATCAATTCGATCTCAATATAGTGCTCAGCAAAGACCAATAAAAAAAAAATTAAAAAACTGAAATGCATGCTTCAACATGCCTGCAATGCTGACCTTTTTAACTTTCACTTCTGTCATTTACATTTTGAGTAATAATTTAAACACTTGTCAAGCTGTTCCATTCGTATGTACCAGTTAGGCTAGTCCATATATATTACTGTATGTTAATAATCTACACATGCAGTAGTTATATAAACTGTGCATGGTGGTCATGTGGCCTCGTCTAACTCTTATAGCTATGTGTGTATTCATCTCCTCCAAATGCACGAAACTTTCACATGTCTGGTACCTAGATAAAATGTGAATATTAATGTTGCTGTGTTAAACAGCCTACTAACTTCAGACATTACAGGTTGATCTGGCATTCTCATACATATTGCATATTATACTACAAAGTCAGCCAGTCCTTTGATTGTGTGTCAAAAGTAAGTTATGAAGGCCTTAATGACATTGATCTCTAGATTGTATTGTGTAAAAGAATGAGTCTCAACACACTGGAAAGGTTTGGGGCAGCCACCCATATATTGTCCATGGCTGCAAAAAAGGTTTTGAAATAAGCACTGATGTGCATGGATTAATTTCCAGACCGAACTGTTTTGGTGGTGGAGAAGATGGCGGTTTTAAAGGGTGAGGCCCAAGTGATGTCATCTGAGGCCAGGAACCGGAAATGACGTCTTTCTTGGTGCCATGAACCAGAAGTGACGTCTTTCTTGGTGCCATGAACCGGAAGTGGCATCTTTCTTGGTAACATGAACCGGAAGTGAGGTCTTGCTTGGTGCCATGAACCGGAAGTGATGTCATGCTTGGCGCCAGAATGTTGATGTTGTTAAATCAGGCAGGTTTTCCCATATTTGGCCTGCAGAGACAACAGAAGAAGGTTTAGCGCACCCCGCCATCCCCTGGCCTGGTGGATAATTACCTCCACTTGGTCCATTCAGCTTCCTCCTAATCGCACGTCTGTGACAACTGTATAAAACTTGTTAAAAAGTACAGTGCATGCCATAATCTGTCTGCTATGGGCATCATTGAGGTTTGCTTACAAAAAATCATAGATTAAAGAGAACAAAATGGTCGATATAAAATTGCTAACAAAATGGCATCAACTATACCGTTCATATACCTGTACTTCCTTAGAAGACTGGCATCCTTCAACATCTGCAGTAAGATGCTGCAGATGTTCTATCAGATGGTTGTGGCGAGTGCCCTCTTCTACGCAGTGGTGTGCTGGGGAGGCAGCATTAAGAAGAAGGATGCCTCACGCCTGGACAAACTGGTGAGGAAAGCAGGCTCTATTGTTGGCATAGAGCTGGACGGTTTGACATCCGTAGCAGAGCAACGGGCACTCAGCAGGCTCCTATCAATTATGGAAAATCCACTACATCCATTAAACAGTGTCATCTCCAGACAGAGGAGCAGTTTCAGCGACAGACTGCTGTCACTGTCCTGCTCCACTGACAGACTGAGAAGATCATTCCTCCCCCAAACTATGCGTCTCTTCAATTCCACCAGAGGGGGTAAACGTTGAACATTATTCAAGTTATTGTCTGTTTTTTACCTGCATTTTTTATTACTCTTTAATTTAATATTTTTTGCTGCGGGAGTATGTGAATTTCCCCTTGGGATTAATAAAGTATCTATCTATCTATCTATCTATCTATCTATCTATCTATCTATCTATCTATCTATCTATCTATCTATCTATCTATCTATCTATATGAAAACATTTTTATATTTTTAGCCCTACACATTCAAATTGATCTATTACTATCATGTAATGTTTATTATGCATTGTATATTATTAATAAGATCACGTAATTTTCAAATAAAATAAAATAATGACTTACCATACTGAAACTCATTAACATAGTCCCCTTGTCCTCATTCTTGCTTCATTAAATTGATCTGTGGATCAATCAGTTTTATTTTAGGTTTTTCAGAGGGTCATCCGGAAATAGTGTATAATCCAGCACGAACAGGTACAAAATCTGACATTGAGCAGCATTTGGCACACTCACACACACATGTCAAAGCGTGTACATGCTTGGCACATATTTTAATGGCAATTAAATTAATATGCCATGTGTTTGGATGCCACAAGACCAAAAGAAGCCATATAAATCCTACCCAGGCATGGTCCCTATAGTGACCTGACCAGGAAAGGTTCCTACAGCTTTGAGACAGAAGTGGTATTCAGTTTTATCATTGTGATACCCAACTTCTGAAACATGTTGAATGCTCAAAGTGGCATTCTAGAGCTGCCAGGCAAAAGTTAGTTCTTAGGTCAAAGTTCATATTAAGAGCACAATAATGCTGTGTAATAGATTTGTAATAGATAGTGCTTCACTAAATATTGATATCAGCAGAGGTTTTAAGTCACAATTTATTAATAAGAAATAAAGCAACAACAGTGCAGTAAATTACAGTCGTGTGTGAGCGTGTGTGTCGGGTTTAGGCAACAACTCAAATGCCTGAAACATAAGTAGAATATAGTAAATCCATTCATATGGCAAATGATTGAAAATTCCAGATCCAGAGCAACTAAACATAGCAAATACTGAACTTTTTAACAAAGGCTGGAAGCACAATTCCAGAGCACACACTAGGAGGTTTGATGTTCCTTTCACATGACTGCCATATGTTGCTAAATAATTAATCAGGACTGATGGGATCACAGGCAAGCAGCACTTGATAGACAGGGTCAGTATGAAGTATAGAATCAAATCTTTTTGTACATTTTTTTTCTCAGCTCTTAGGCATGCTGTTACCCATGTAAATTTTAATGACCACAGTAGGAGGTCACAGGGATAAGGAATGGAATAAAGAGACACGCTGATAACCAGCTAGTCTGAGATCTCAAGAACAAATTTGCGATATGAAATCAAAGTTGTATATCAAAGGAACGAGAGGATTAAGAAACTGAACCAAATCAAAACATGTAAATCATAATCAGGAAACAGAAGGTAATTTGTAACCAAGAATCTCTTCTTCTTTTGACAAATCTAAAAATTTGTACAATCAGGAAGTGCACAATGCTGGGCTTTATGCTGTTGCAGTAATGAGATCACAAATTAAACTCTACACTCCTGGTCATCCTGCTTAGTAACAATCTGGTAATACTGCCTCACAAACAGCAAAATGGAAGATGTACAGTATTTCAAACATAGCATCTTCAAATAGGTTATTAATCAAAAAAACAACAACAGCACCATTTATTTCTATAGCACATTTTCATACATAGGATGTAGCTCTAAGTAGTCTTAAAATGTCAAAGAAATAGTTACAAGAAAAGGAAAAATTAAATTAAGAAAAATAATGAATAAAAAATCAGTACTTAACATAACATCAAATCAAGTCAAGTTGGGGAGCATGCACTGGCACAGTGTATTGCTGCACCCACTACACAACAAAACAACTCAGGATCCAGGTTGGCGGTCCAGTCCAACCCTCCATCTGCCGCAGCCAGGTGTTACGTGGGCGACCCCTTGGCCAGGTCCAGCCACTCAGGTCCCCAACAATGAGGATCTTATGAGCCGGATCACCCTCGGGGAAACACGCCACATGGCCGTATTGCCGTAACTGACGCTCCCTCACAATGCAGGTAATGTGCCTCATTCAGGACTCCATGATCAACCGCTCATTCGACACAAAGTCAAACCAACGATACCCAAGGATTTTCCAGAGAGACACAGTACCCAAGGAGTCCAGTCTTCATCTCAGGTCACTGGATAGCGTCCATGTCTCGCAACCATATAGCAAGACAGGAAGCACCAGGACTGTAAAGACTTGGATCTTCGTCCTTTTGCATAGATATCGGGAGTGCCACACACCCCTTTCCAGCAACCTTATGACCCACCCATGCTCTCCCAATCTGTCTACTGACTTCATAGGAAGAGTCACCAGAGACATGAACGTCACTGCCAAGGTAAGTAAACCTATTGACAAGGTCGACACTCCCTCTGCAGAATGACAAACTGCTGATGGCTGTGCCCAAGAGGTCATTAAAGGCCTGGATCTTGGTTTTTATCCAGGATACTTGCAAGTCCAGACACTCTTTAGACTCCTTGCTCAGTCTCTCGAATGTCCCAATCAGAGCCTCCATTGACTCTGCGAAGGTCACAGCGTCGTCAGCAAAGTCAAGATCCGTGAATCTCTCTTCACCAACAGATGCCCCACAGCCGCTGGACCCCACGACCTTGCCCAACACCCAGTCCATACAAGCATTGAACAGAGTAGGAGCAAGAACACACCCCTGACGTACCCCAGAATCAACTGGGAAAAATGCAGAGGTTCTGCCTCCACTCTGCACAGCACTCACAGTACCAGTGTACAGGCTGGCCATGATATCCAGCAACCTTGAGAGAATCCCATGAATCCTCAGGATGTCCCACAGGGCAGCTCGATCAACTGAGTCGAACGCTTTACACATCCACGTTAATAAAAGGACAAGTGTCAGTGTGTGTCTGTGTATTTGTGTGTCAGTCCGGTTGCTACATCTCTGCTGCATGCCATTTGGTATGGGATTCATAGAAGGAATTCTAATGTTTGTGATATGCCATCTGTTGAAATGAAAAATGCAATCCATTTTACTACTTGATGCATTATAAAATGCATTCCAGCAGTTGGTGAACTGCAAACATTAACACAGAATACGTCCAACAGAGAGTAGCTGTCAGACAGACAGAAATTAGTTTATTAGACTTTAACCCTTAGATGGGTAGTGCAACTAGTAGATATGCAGTTAGGTAATTAGTAGATAGATAGATAGATAGATAGATAGATAGATAGATAGATAGATAGATAGATAGATAGATAGATAGATAGATACTTTATTAATCCCAAGGGGAAATTCACATACTCCAGCAGCAAAAAATATTAAATTAAAGAGTAATAATGTCAAACCGTCCAGCTCTATGCCAACAATAGAGCCTGCCTTCCTCACCAGTTTGTCCAGGCGTGAGGCATCCTTCTTCTTAATGCTGCCTTCCCAGCACACCACTGCGTAGAAGAGGGCACTCGCCACAACCATCTGATAGAACATCTGCAGCATCTTACTGCAGATGTTGAAGGATGCCAGTCTTCTAAGGAAGTACAGGCGGCTCTGTCCTTTCTTGCACAGAGAATCAGTATTGGCAGTCCAGTCCAATTTATCGTCCAGCTGCACTCCCAGGTATTTATAGGTCTGCACCCTCTGCACACAGTCACCTCTGATGATCACGGGGTCCATGAGGGGCCTGGGTCTCCTAAAATCCACCACCAGTTCCTTGGTTTTGCTGGTGTTCAGTTGTAGGTGGTTTTAGTAGAACAGTAGTGTCCTAAGTCTCTAAAAATGAGTACGATGATAAGGTTAGATGGCTGGGAGGACAGACAAAAAACAGATTAGCTAAAGAAAAAAAGAAAAAAAAATCTGACCATTAAATTCTTCGATATCTAAAAATACCTAAAATAAATTGCCATTATTTTTAGAGGCCAAGTAAAGGGCAGTAATTTTTGTTTAAAAAAGTTCAAATCATGAGGGTAAATAAACTATTAAAAAAGTATCTATTTTCAAAGTTTATAAACTATTTTAATACTTTACTGAACATCAGCCTTTAATATTCTTTTTTTTCAGTTTTGGTGGTCTTATTTTTTAGAATTAATTTTCCAGAAAGTAACAAAACACATACCATGAAATATTTCAATTTCCTAGTCGCTCTTTGCCAAAGTAGCCTGTGAAAGCGTCTTTGAAAAAAAAAGAAGGATCCCCTGGGGCATTACTGAAGTCAGAACATGGATTTGTTTCTTAGAAATAAAGCTGCTCTGAACTTTTGTACAGCTGCACTCCCTGAGAGTTTAAACATTGCTATCTTTTTATGTCTAAAGCAAATAAATTATATTATGTAGAAACTATTATTATATTATCACATGGGTGTCTCGGTGGTAGACCACTGCCAACTCGCTGTGCCTGAACCCTTGATTTGAATCCCCTGTTGGGGCGTCATATGAGTGAAGTGTACATGATCTCTCTGTGTTTATGTCAGGTTCCACTGATGACTTTTGCTTCCTTTCACGATCCAAAAACATGTTGTTATATGGCTTGGCAATGCTAAATTGGCTTGGAGCGAGTGCGATGAATTCTTTAATTTATATAATTTTTCATGAATGCTTTATGCAATGTGCATCTACAGGGAAGCCTGAAATTATTCCAGCAGTATCAGAAACTCATTGCTGCCGGGATAGGGTTTGGTCTCCCTACAATACTGCATGGAAGAAAGTGGGTACAGAAAATACACAGATACATGCATATATACTCGGTAGTAACTTTACCTTTGTGAAATATTGTGCTGTGTTGCTTTTAAAGTGTATTGTGATGCTTGTTACCTCTGTTAGCAGATAATGGATATTTGTTTTTAGAAATTGTCCTTCTGGTTATGAAATATAGAAAATAAAGATGATCTTATGTTGTCAGACAAAGAGATGTGACGTCCCGTCAAATAAAACACACTCAGGAGCCGCTTGTCCAGGGGAGTTTTCCAAATGCCGACTGGCTTTTTATTTGATATGCCACGGTATATACAGTGCCCTACCGCCATCCCTTGTCTGGGTCACAGGGACACCTACCTACAAAATAATAAAAATAATTTGCCGTTATCCTATCTGCCTGTTACCTGCCCTTTAACTGTTTGCTCCCTTCTCAATCTGATGCTGCCTTTGTTGCTCCAACAACAACTACTACTTCCGACTTCCTCCTTCCCTTTTCTCTACGCACTGTTAATTAACTCTGCTCCCTATCACTCAACTCTCTCTCTCTATGGAGGTGTCCCAAGCCCTTACAAAGTGTGTTTCTTCCAAGACTTCACCCCAACACTGCTTCCACTCCCTATAGCCCATGCAGTGGCAAGACACGTCTCAGACAGTCTGTTCTCATATATGTGGGGTTCCTGGTACTTCAACTATATCTTTTAACATTTTCAGTTTAGATAGATAGATAGATAGATAGATAGATAGATAGATAGATAGATAGATAGATAGATAGATAGATAGATAGATAGATAGATAGATACTTTATTAATCCCAAAGGGAAATTCACAGTAGTTTATGGACTACTTTATGGTTTGTGGCTGTGTGACAAGATCTCAACAAGGAATATGCTTTTAAAACTTAAAAAGCACCAGCGGAGTGGTTATTCAGTTTGTTCTCCAACCTATACTATAGCTGGGCCATAATTAAAGTAGTACCTTTTATCCCACAATATGAAATTATAAATTTATGTGTGTACACATCTGCAGTATTTCTGTCTGATCTGTATTACTGTTGGGATATTTTCATGCCTGTTTAGTCCCAATTATTTAATCACGTAGATGATATAAATTCAATCATTCACTAATATTTTCAATCACACATCCATCCATCCATCCATCCATCCATCCATCCATCCATCCATCCATCCATCTTCAAACCCATGTAAGGTAATTACAGAGTCATGAGGGGCCCAACTATGGGTGTCAGGCCTTCACAAAGTACTGCCAAGCCACTTAACACCCACTCTCAGTCATACCAGGCCAACTCAGTGTCAGCATGGAATGTTTTTGGAATATGGGAGGAAACAAGAGAACCCTGAGACAAATCCCCACAGACATGAGCAGAATGTGTAAATCCCATATGGACTTTGACCAAGAAGGGATTTCAAATCATTAACTCCCTTATTAAATCACACACAATATGAAAAAGAGCACTGCCAAGGGTAAAATAACTTAATTTCTGTGCTGCTGTTGCAATAACGTTTTCGGATGTGCTGTCCCCTTAACATTTTAACACTGTGACATTTCTTCATATAGAAGATCCACTTTTACAATATATATGGCAAATGGCCATATTTCAGGTAATTAAATGTAGTCTCCAGTAAAGGAAGGGGAATTGTTGAGAACAGTGAAAATCAATTCCTTCCTTTAGATATTCATTAATGTTTGAGTGATGACAGCAGCATCCTACTCTCCTCTTGCCAGGACCCTGTCAACCCAGGATGTGACATCACCCATTCTGGCACGAGAAAAGCTCTGTACTGTATTATGTGCAGGTACTGTATGATATCAGTTTGAAAGTTGACAACAGATATGAATTTGGCACAATTAAAAAAAAAAAAACTGTGCCAGAAGAAGACAACGATCACATAAAATTCTTCTTCTTGAATATGACTTATTTTATACATTACACAGAGACATTGATAAAATGCTAGGGGAATGGAGGAATAAGTGAATCAGCATAATTTTACAGCAGTTTCTGTGAGAAAAGGGTCATTTCTCTGAAAGTGGTGGCTCTGAGGCTAAGGATCTGTGCTGGTATCTGGAAGGTTGCCGGTTCCAATCCTACTCCTTTGGGCCCTTGAGCAAGGCCCTTAGCCTGAAAATTGCTCCAGGGCTGCTGTACAATGGCTAAACCTGTGCACTGTACCTCCAAAGTTCATGTGAAAAGACAATTTGCCCTTGAGGATTAACAAGGTATATCATAAACCATATACTTTATAGGTTAAATTTACAGTGCTAGCAGTTCAAAACTTCTTATCCAAAAGCAAAAAAGTGTTCACAGCAAGCTGTTCAAGAACTTGTTTATCAACTTTTTGCCACCATTTGTTAACCTAAAAAGTAGAAAAGAGTTGTTTTAATTGTGACCAAAAAAGTGTGCACAAGAGCTATAGCTAGATGTGTTTGTTCCAAAATATTAGCTTTCTGTATTTTAGAGAAATTGATTCCTTCGCAGGCAACTCAGATACTACTTTGGAAGAAGATGTATAAACTTGGGCTTTTCCTTCAAAATAGTTGTGCAACTCATCCTCAGGCCATGATGACATGAAAACTAATTTTTGTAACATGCATAAACAGGCTGGAAAATCTTATTTTAAGTTTTTCTGCTGTTCCACATTATTATTATATACCTTACCTCCGCTTAGCAAGCGAACGGATTTAGATCGGGTTTTTTCTATAATTTGCTTCAATATTTGATTTTGCGACTTCTCTCATTGTGCTAAGAATCATAGTTTACTTGCAGGAGCGATATATTCACGCTAATCCGAGGCAGAGGCTGCGGGCCAAGGGGAGGGGGAAGTGTGATGTCAGGAGTGGGGAGGCGGGCAGGGGGCCTCCTCACTGTCCTGTTTCACTACTACGTGGGTGGAGCCGTGAAGGACGGCTAGTATAATAATATATAATAAACACTGTAGTCTGCAGACTATTCTTTATAGTTTAATGAGGGTAAAAAGGAGCCCCAGTAGCATTTCTTGACACGCTTCTGCTGAATAAGCCTTTGGCTGAAAGTCGTCAGTGTTAATGTCTCAGAGAGTGGATGTGTAGCATTGTTCATAACAGCACACAGTTTTGTTTTAATACTCTCCTTCGCTACTACCTCGAGGGGGTAGAGAATGCATCCCATAGCTGAACCTGCACTTTTTAATTATCTTGTTGATTCGGTGGGCCTCTCTTGAAGTGATGTTACCAGCCCAGTACACACACAGCATAGAAAATCACACTGGCCATCACAGAGTTGTAGGAGATATAAGGATGTCACTTCCCACATTAAAGGAACGCAGTCTGCTGAGGAAAAAGAGCCTGCTCTGCCCTTTCTTGTGTAGTTCCTCTGTGTTCGGGAGACCAGTCCAGCCCATCATTGATATGGACCCCCAAGTACTTGCAAGAGTCATATTAAGTCATATCTTTTGCAATAACTCTGTCTTCTTTCCTGTGTCAATATTGATATTTTTGATAATATTGATCTTGTTCCTGCCTTCAGATTTTTTTAAGCAAAGATAATTTTCTGATGCATTTTGTTTAATTATTTAGCAATGTCTATTGTCCTTACAAAGCTGTTACTTTTTAATTATATTAATTTTAATTTATAAAACAAAACATTTCATACACTTGGGTGATTGTAATCTCATTATCTGTAGGTATGTACCCAAGATGTTTTTATGTCACTGTGTGTACTCCATTCATTCACTTTGCAAACTAGTTTAATCCAGTATTTGCAGATTAGCATTGGCATTTTTTAATCAATTTAATTTATATAAAATTAAAAAAAAATTTTAATTTGTTAAAAAGCATTTTCAAAAAATATACACAGGACAAACAAATATTTGTGATACCACCAAGTTCCATTCTTATTGGTGTTTTTGTTTTTTGAAGGGAGCACAGACAGCATCAGAGCTGATTTTAGGGTTTTCCAAAAGAAAAGTTGTTAAATAGGCAGAAGTCTGATACATGATGCAACTATTAAATCATTTTGTCAATAGCAAACTATAAGAATTCTTTTAAAATAGTTACCAAACTAAGCTTTTATCTGTATGTTGTCTTTTATTAGCACTAAGATACTACACGTCTTATTATTGTGATTCAAAGGGTATGCCAATATGTGTGTGCAACAATCTTTTATATTGTCACTGTGCTGACATCATGCTTCACACCACTGTCAGTTCTCAAGACTAGCAATGGGCACTGTTGTCTTCTACAGCTTGGTGGTGCAGATTGTCACAACAACGACACAAAGTCATCACAAAGGTTTAGGGCAGCCACCCATATATTGTTCCTTGGCTGCAAAATTGGTTAGATTTGAACAGAGATGATCACAGTTAGGAGTCCAAAACAGAACTGCCATTATTGAGGCAAGATGGCAGCATTAAAGGCCTGTACAGGAAGTGATGTTTTTGGGACCGGAAGTGACATCATCAGTGGCACTGAAACTAGAAGTGATATCATCAGTGGCACTGGAACCCTGCAGGATTTCCCACGGACCGTCTGTAAGAGACCGAGAGAGACAGTCAGCGCAACCCGCCGCCCCCTGGTCTGGCGTAGAATTTCTATCATTTAGGCTCTTCAGCTGTCTCCAGCTGCATGGGTGTGACAAGATATAAAATTATGATAAAGATTCAAAGTGAAATAACCACTGCAATAAATCCAAAAATTAAACAAAACAACTCCAAATGTACTCTAATGAGACCCTGCTAAAGCAACTGAAAAATAACAGTAGGAAGAGGAGGAGGAGGTTGGGAGCACTGATAGCGTGTTGGGTTCTTGACATTAAAAACAAAAATTAAAATATTCTCTAATAAATTCTGATAATAATCCAAAAGTTAAATGATACAAAACATTCTCCTAACAATTGAAGGGTTTAGTGTTGGTGGCTGGAAACAACGATAGATAGATAGATAGATAGATAGATAGATAGATAGATAGATAGATAGATAGATAGATAGATAGATAGATAGATAGATAGATAGATAGATAGATAGATAATCCCCCCTCTCAAAGTTTATTTTCTGTATCTCCCAATATTAAAATATCCAGTGTTCTTTCTTAAAAAGCCAAAGTGCATCATTTATTAGTTTCAACAATTAACACCCCAGACAAATGTTATTAATCTGTTTTACCTCTTGATTGCATATAACTGTATCATATCTGACAAATGTAATCTCTGTTTTGGCAACGACTTCATTACAACACATGGTCAATGGTTACTACCGTACATATGTTTGAACTTCTCAGTTTTATTCTGGATGCTGAATTTCATAACTTCTGCTTTTTGATTCACTACAGGTGATCAGGTGATAATTGGAAATCTTCCTCCATCAATGATCTCGGAGTGTTTTTTATATGAACCACTTCCTCCATCACCTTTTTGGCCGCTCATCTTAAATTAAATCTGTTCACTCATTTGTAGTCCAGTCATTTACTTTTTCAAGGTTCTGCTACTGCGGGCATGAATTATGGAATCTTCTCTCATTTGATGGAAAAGCTTGCATGCGGAAGCTGTCTTACTTATCGGGTTCATATCCAAGGATGATTCTGTAACTACTGTAGTTTTGCAAAAGTGTCCCTGAGATGACCTTTCACCCAGGATATTCCATCTATCTCTGTGATAGGCTGTGTCACACCATCTCTAAGTTTAAGAGAGTAGTAAAACTATTTATAGATTTGCTTTTCTTATTTTAAATAGTTTTATAGAGCTTAACTGGTCATTTTGAGGCAGTCCAGTACAGGGTGCCTAGAAGGAATGGCATGGCAATGTGCTTGTGCAGAAGGGTGGAGGTTCAGGTGGCCACCGGGTCTCATACATACACGAGAGTGGAGTTGCCTCGTAGCTGTGAGGAAAGAATGACAGTTTAGTTGCCCACAAAGACAACAGCTCTGAGGGAGTTGAGGGCAAAGAGAAAAGCAACAGGAAAAAGGTTACCTGCATATTGTTCAGAAAAATTGCCTGGATGGGGGGGCTACGTGAGCATGTCTGCATGGCACTCTTGTATGAATTCAACTCCTCTTTAATAGGAGTGTTTTCATGCTGGAAATCACAACATCACAAGGGTGGCGGTGTGTAGAGCTGTTGGCAGTGATTGGAGGATTGTCCACTAGGATTGCTGGGAGAAATCCCATTGAGCTCTACAGTATAACAGGGCAGTAGATTCTAGAGGTTGTGTTTTCATTTGGGTCTTTTGTTGTAAGTAACCTTCTCATTAACTTGGCAGGGACAGAGTTATTGCAGTGTCTGGAGTGGTTGTGTTTGTTGTACTGTGCTTGCCTTCTAATTTATCAAAGAGGAGATAGCTACAGGGACTGCTGCAGAGAAGACCTTCAGCTAATCAAAAAAGTGGAAGTAGACTTTGAGTCAAATGTGGTGAGCCTTTATACCAGTGGATTTATTTTTGTGTAAAGTTTTTTCTTTTTTTATTTTAAGATCTTTTTTCTAGACACATTTTCTGGAAGAATGGGGTATAAAGGACCTTAAGATGTTGAGTTTGTCTTTATACTTGTCTTATACTTTGTATCATTTCTCTTAAACCGTGAGTCTAATAATTTCCGGCTTGAGAGTAAACACAACCTGATTTTTGCACTAGTTTTACTAAACACTTTTGTGTGTGTGTTTTTTTTTAACGTCTCTGTCTGTGTCTCTCTCTACCACCCTGGTGTATCCTTGGTTCATAAACTACAAGATGCTAAATGTCATTCGCGCTGAAGTCCTTCAAACACGGGGCATCACAACCTCTATACCCATTATTTAGTTGAACATCTCAGGGTCTCGAGCTAATCTCATCAGGGGCAAGGAAAAAATTAACTCTAGACAAGGCACCAGTCAACTCCTTCATACTGGGACCATTTAGAATCAGCAATTAGTTTAACCTCTATATATTTGGGATATGGGAGGAAAACTAAAAACCCACGAATAAAACTAAGTGCATCAATTACACACAGAAAGTGCCTGGGCTGGCATCCAAATCCACGACTCTGGAGATATGAGGCAGCAATGTTCGTCACTGCATTTCTGTTTTTACGGCTTTCCTTCTGAATCAAAAACAAGCTTTCTCTTGAGGTAAAATTCAGACATCCTTCCACATTCACTTCCTTTTTTACCATTATCCAAAAAATTGAATGACCCCAGTAAAATAATGGTGTGACGCTGAGCTGTGTATAATAAATGTGTGTAGTCAAAATCTATTAGGTAATGAATTTTTTATTCTGTTCTGCATTCATGTATATTTTTAATAGACATTAATTTAGCTATATGAACAATTCTGCAACTCTTGAACTTGGTGGTGTTAGTGGATTTCAGGAGTGGGCTATGACCCGAGCCCCGGAGACCTCCTTCTGTAGAACTTCCTCATTATAGCAGCTCACTGAATGCACATTAGTGCCACAAAGGACATGTGCATAGAAGCATGGAGCAGAACAATACAAATCATATTCAGAATTTAGAAGAAAACCCATCTGTCTAAATAACACATCTCATTATGGTATATTTAAGCATATAATACTGATATTATATAACCGCTTGTTTTTTGTTGCACATCCTATTTTCTTCAAAATAAGCAAAAAAAAATCACACAAAAATAATATGCTAGTATAGTATAAATAAAATCATTAATGACATCATAAATAATAGTAAGGTGGAATGTCACAAAAATGATTTAATAGTATTACATAAATAAAATCATTAATGGAATCATAAACAATAGTGTGGTGGAATGTCACAAAAAGGTTTATGTCTTGCTGTCAACTGAATGTGAAAAGAATCTGTCAGGCATTGTGCAGCTAGAACAAGGGGGCTTTACAGTAGTGGTAAAGTTACAGTGGGGTGCAAGCCATACTCCTTTAATTTAGAGGTGCTTAGATTCTTGAAAATCTGGATCATCAGCCAGGCAGAACTCACCAGAACTTCACCGAAGCAAAGTACAAGAACTCCACGTCCTAAATATCAAAGATAAATATATTAATCAAACAAGGAAATAATGAAAAAGACTGCAAGGCTGCTCTTGCGGAGAAGGATCCACAGATTAAATAGAGGAATACTATTTAAACACTTTAAACAACACTCTCTCTCACTCACACATCAAAAAAAATTAAAAATCTACGGCTTCTTGGGTTAGCTTTTCAATATACCAGACAGTTGAAGCATCTGACAAGGCCTGATTTTAAAGAAATAAAATCGAAAAGTGTGTTAACAGAGTGATAGTGATGAATAGATGTGATGACTCAAGAATGTAAAGCAGACTGAAACTGAAAAAAAACTGCTGAAGCCTGGAGACAAATACAAAATGAAATCAGTCTCAGTTCCCCTAGCCTGAAACCATGCATCAGTGTTGTATGAACTGAAAAAATATTTTGAATATAAAAATGCAACATCTTTTCATGGTCTGTCGCTCACTCTTTATTTTAGTCTTTCTTTAATTTTTTTCAGTTATTGCAGGTGTACTATAACCTTTTTAAACAGACTCTGGAAAAACATATTATTTGCTAGTCTCTGCAGTGTGAGTTTGCCTCAAAGGCAGTCGTTCCTCAAAGTCAAGGAAGATGAATTTGCTTACACAGAAGTTCACAACGGTCAAAATATTTGGCTACACCCAGCATTTTCCTAAGTCATGTCAGTAAAAAAAGAAACAAAAAAAACAGAATGCACATATTGTATTTGAAAGTCTGGAAATCCATGTTGTTGTATTATAAAACCAAAATCTGAGATCTTGCAATAACTTGGTGTAACCAAATATTTTAGTAGACATCTGCAAAATAAATTTGAAGCCAATGAAAGGAAGGTCAAGTAGGAAATTATCAGCCTATGGTGATGATGAGCCACAATCATACAGAATTGTCACAAGGAAATGTCTTGACATACAGCAGTCACAATGGCTAATTATTATGATAGACCTGCATTATAAATTTTTCCTGTCTCTTTATTTTGTTGTTTGGTTTTGGGGGTTTTGTAAAATACAGAATTAGTTTCAGATCTTCTAATTTTTATTTAAATCTGTATATATAAAATAAAAAGCCATTGGTTTGTCTGTTTCCTTGTTCGACAAGCACACAAAAATGGCTAAGCCTATTTTCATGAAATTTTGTTTGTGTGTTCCCATTGGTAAAACTTAAAGTATAGGCTCTATGGCATATAGAGGAGAGGGATTATAATGTAGTCCTAAAAAAACAGTGCCGATAGCGGGACTACAATTCCCATCAGGCAGCAAGAGTGTGCTGGGGCTGATTAGAGGACATCATTATCAGTGCACACACGGACGTTTGTACCAGCCAAGTGGCATCTCATCTAAGACCACAGTTGCAGGGCTTTCATTACAACTAATATGGATAAAAATGTAATTGTCTCACTGGATTATAGCTTTTGTCTAAGAATACATTTTGTTGTGTCATCATGGGTTGTGCTTACATATGCTGAATTTCCAAAAGACAGTTTTTCCCTTTCCAACGCCAGGCATTTAGCAATAGCTAAGTATGTTGATTTTGTTCTATGTCTTTTCCCTCGATATCATCATCTTGGGACTCAATTCCTTTGACACAACATTGGGTTTCCATGTAGCTTTTCACAGAAGTAACACATACATCACTTGCATAACACTTTAAACACTGGAACTGTGTATTTGTCCTTATTTGAGTTTGACAATGAATACTAACAAATCTCTTTGAGTTAGTATGCTTTTTGTTGGTTAGGATTTTCTAGTTAAAGGTCTTTGCTACATATTTTATGACATTGATATCGGGGTCCTCTTTTATGGGTTTATACAAAAGGTAGGATGGATTCTCTGGTTTTCTCTAACAGGTATGGAATTGTGACACTAACAAGGGTTCCTGCATATCTGGCTTATCTTTTAAAGACAATAATGTAACAGAATTTGATAATGGAGAATTGAAATGACCCTACTGCAAACCCCAAAAATGCTCTAGGAATATATTCATCAAGCTGATTACGATTAGAGGAAAGACATCATTGGAAGACTGGTGGATTGTGTGACAGGCTGTCATTGTGCTTCAGGAACACTTAGCATCATCTGCAGTGAAGTGAGATCAATCAATGGGTAAAGCCTCAGACCACATACTAAAAACTTTTTATATTGTATTTACTATGTTTACTGCACTACCTGCCAATGACAACTCTCCATCACTAAACTAATGTTTGTATTTTGGACATGCCTATTTCATTTGTGAATGATGATTCCTTGTTAAATTTTTTCCTTTCATTTTTGTTAATTTTGTATTGTTATTTCGATTATGCTTTTTGGCGCCATTTTATGCTAGAATTTTGCCTAGCTGGTACTGCTATTTTGTATTTTGTTCACAGTGCAGTAGCCATGTTGGTTATAGTAATGGTAGTGTTGCTGTCTCGTGACAGGTAGCATTGCCACATGGGATGTCCTTGTTCTGGATTATTTAAAAAGGCTTTATAAACCCTTCCCACACTCTTATAAACCTTACCGCCTTATTATGTCCACTTACAACTCGTTTTGCGCCCTGGTTAAAGGACACTGCGGCCGTAGATCTTATATTCTTTTCCTCCTTTTTAAATAAAAAGATTCGTGGACTCATTGATGCTGTAATGGCGTCCTACAGCGGTGTGGCTGTTCCCTTCCTTCAACATATCCAAACCTTTTACCTTTTCGGCAGTCGTTAGCATCTTCCGTTGGTGCTTGGGCACGGCCCCTGAAGCAGTAGCAGGAGCAGATCGTTTTGGAGCCATAACGAAGGGCTTGACTATGCACAAAGATAAACACAAAAGAGCACAAAAGTTAGCTCTTTACACAGCGAAACACATTGATGCTGAATGAGCGAGACAAGACTTCCTGGTTAACACAGCGGAATTGAATTCGGCACACTGTCGCTGAGCCAATCAGCACACAGGAACTTAACTGCGTGCTCTGATTGGGTAGCTTCTCAGCCATCCGCCAATAGCGTCCCTTGTATGAAATCAACTGGGCAAACTAACTGAGGAAGCATGTACCAGAAGTTAAAAGACCCATTGTCCTCAGAAACCAGTGAAGCAGCGAAAAATCCACGTTATATATTTAGATACGCTTACATATAAAATCCACGATAGAGTGAAGTCACGATAGAGTGAAGCTACGATACAGTGAGGGATAACTGTATTTTGTGATTTTTTTTTTCTGAATTCTTGACCTTCTTTACTTTGTTTACTGACCGTTCTCTGGATTTACGACTTTGGGACTTTGTTTGCTTGGATTGCCTTGTGTTTCAGGCAACTTGATTTTGCCTTTGTGCTCTGTGGAACTTAACTGTGAGACAAAGCATTTTTGTGAAGAATAAAGCCTTTTTGATTTTATGAAGTTTCTGTGGTTGCCCGTTTATCTAGCTGGGGTTTGATGGTATAATCCCCCCATTACTGGAAGTGTTTTTAAGGACTTACATGCCCTGGGACTCACAATACTAACAAAGAAAAGTTAATTTCTTCCTTTGGAAACTACTAGATCTGACTTTGGCAGCCTTTACAGAATTGGACTAGCATCAGATTACATTCAACAATGAACACCACTTTACATTTGGCACTGGCAACCACACATGACAAAACAAACAATGGTGTGGAATTACATACTGTACAAATGAAAGGTTCATGGTTTGTTTTGTAGCAGGTATTATTAATAGGTGGGTGCTACTGTGACCTTCTGTGGCTGTAACCCATTTTCATTTTTTAATGGGATATTCCCTGACCACATACTAGTGACACCTCTGGGAATGTCTATGTGATGTCAAGCACTCATCCCTGTTCCAGAAAGAGCATGTTTAGAATAATTCATGATACCATCTAAAGTCTGCTTCATAATGTCCTTGGTCCATTATCTCTCTTTGAGATCTGTTTCAAAATGTTTGGTAAAATTTGTAAATGTGCATCATTCAGCACCTGCAATTCCCATTGGCATGGCTCAACTCACTGTGATTTATCCACTTCTACCATCCTCCAAATATAACCACAATTTGAGTCAATGCATTCTTGCTTACCTTGGTTTGAAATCATTTTCTGGTCACTCGTCATGTTTTCTTTATTGCAGTTTTCAAGCTAATTGGATGCATTCACTTGATTGCATCAATTTTTTTCTACCTAACTCTTTATTAAAGTAGTCATTTTAAACCAGTTTCTTTAATGTTTATTAGGGGGTAATACTAAAACTAACAAAAATAGTTTTTCTCAGATGGAGAAATAGAAAACGTTGATCTTTTTCCCTTTCTAAACAAAGACTATTCTGATCTGGACACCATGATATGTTTTCTTTAGAGATACACAGGACTTGGCTCTTTTCTCTGTAATTTTTAGGTTTAAGCAAATTTCATCCCTTTGTGCTTTATGTATGCATCCAACTATGGAGGTATGTTGTATAGAAAATATGGATAAAGACACTCAATAAATCTGTTGAATGTACTGTTAGCTTTACCCAACAATGCACGATTTAGGTAATGTGTGAAAATAATGCAGACCAACACTTTCCAAAGATCCATTACAAGTAAATCTCAATTAATAAAAAAAAGATGGCATCAGGAGTAGTGAGAGGTAACGCTACAAAAATTTTGCTGCTCACATATAAAGGTATATATGACATGACTGTATAATTTAGCAATGATATTTCCTCCAAAGATCTGTGTGTGCAAAGATGGCTCACAGCACTGAAAGATCATGAACAGTGCAGAAAAGCCAAGTTAATACATTATTCTGAAAGTTGTAGCCATGGGCCTATGTGGTTTGATAAAAAAGCTTGTTGTACTTCACTTATAGACCTAATGAAATTTTGTATGCATTATGTAAGACGTTTTCAATTCATAATAATTCAAAATAGGCAGATGTTTGAATATCAGACATCACCATAATAATCCAACAGGTCTCTAATTTCTTACATTAGGCTAATTTAAATTGATTTGCAAAATATTAAAAAATACTAAGATCAGTCTCTCATACATCTTTCAGATTACAGATTTTTTAATTATTTTTGTAAATTTCATTTGTCAAGAGTAAAGTGAATCCTTTAATCATAAATCTTGGAAGCCTTTAAGCACGGGAAGCCCTTTCATCACACTTCCCTGATCCCCCTCAATACCTCACCTCTGCCCCACTGTTACCTCATACTCAGAGAACTGAATATCCTGAGCTACTATCCTTAATCATAAGTACTTTCATTAAAGAACTGTGTGAACACAACTTAATTATTTTCCATACCTCACTTACTATAGCAAATGTTGTCCATAACTGCTCATTGAAGCATTCTAGCATTGTAATCTTATTTTTACATGCATTATAAACTAAGTTTTGATGACATGTTTTGGCTAAGCAACTCTAATACTTTTAAAAATATATTTAGTGTTATTTGCAGTTCATTGCACATTAAAAGCTTGGTTTGCTTTGCATATTAAACGCCCTGCAATCGACTTACAATGAAATGTCCAATTAATTCAATTTTGTTTAGTAACCATTTGCTTTCTGACCTGACAGATCTGCTTTGTGCCACTGCATGACATGGCTTAAAGGCAGCATAATAATGACGGACTGAGATGAGGTGGCATTAAGATGACTGCCATTTCATGCAACACATTGCACTCTGTGATAAAACCTAGCTCTGTATTATGCATAATACTATATGCATACTTTGTGCCTTCCCTATTGCAGCACCAAGCTTTTTGAGGATTTTCTTAATTTTCATTCTAAGCATACAATTTTTAATATAATAAGATATTATTGTTTTCCAAAGTACAGTAGTTTGGTGTTCGGCGCTGCACAAAAGACTGTTGTCAGCATAATCCCAGTGGCAGCCTGCAGCCTGTCATGAATAACACTCACACATTCCTTGTAGTTCATTTCCAGATGTGCATTCATTATTTGCCTTAAAGGCACGTGGTACTGTACCCTAGTTCTATGAAAGCATGTTAGCACTATTTAATGGCTCAGCTATATCACAGTGGACAAAATTCTAGATTTTTTTTCATCCAATTGTGTGCATCATTGTGGAATTTCATAAAAGGTTGACACTGTTGTCTGCTTGTCCTCTTATTTCATCTAAAACTCAAGTCATAAGTAATTAAGCATTACTTCTGTCCTTTCTGATGTCACACAAAAATACAGAGTGATGCCTCTGAATCTTTTATGAAACAATCAATTCTAATTTGGTGTGGTGACTTTCATTGTGAAAACTGTCACGGTCATCAGTTTTATTAAGGGCATTTGAATTGCAGATCAAGAAACAATGTATTTATTGTTAATATAGTTTTAGCGATTATGGGGAATAGAATTAACACAACAAGGCATTTAAGATATCCCAATATAACATGGGAGAAAATGGTATAATATATCTTTAGAGTGCAGTTCAATGATGGATTCAAATCATTAAGATGTAGGATGAAGTCTTTCACAAATCTAAGTTGAGTTTTTTTTCTGTGTTTTTGATAAGGTTGGAGGTCTTACACATACTTGAGATGACAACCTCTGAAAAAATTACATTAGCTGAGAAGGAGCATCGATTTTTTAAAAGAAATAGGTTTTGCAATTTTAGAAAATAGATTTTCAATCTACTCGCCAACCTGATTGCCCTCTTCGTCTTTGCACCTCTAACTGCTATGTTTTCAAGGTAGCATTCTGTTCTCTCCCCTTCTAAGTTCACTTTTCCCTAATATGGACTGCGACAAGTGTTATGTGACAGCTTCCGTGGTGTAGCGGTAAGAATTGCTGACTTGTAATCAAGAGGTCGCTGGATTAATCTGGCTACCTCCCAAATTTAACGTTTTGAGTAGTGAGCAGCTCTTATTGTTAATATTATACAATAAAAACATACATTTGATTTGAGTCTGCAACAGACAGTGTAAATTTATAGTACTTGTAAAAGTTAGCGTTTTTTTTTCACTTTTATTCTCTCAGTCACGATCACGATACAACCCCTCCCACCCCACCCCAGATGTGATGCTGTTAGTTTTTATTTGAAACTGGGAATAACTGTGGATGTGAGTGGTGTTTTGAGACAATGGAACTAGAAATTCTCTGATCTGGAAAGATAAAAGATGACACACAAACGCTGGTGAATCTGCCTTCTTCCTATCTCATTGTCATTTGAATTTTTTTATTCAGTTTTATTGAGTGTTTCTGCTCATGCTGAATTAGTATGCACCTTATGGTCCATGATGTCAAAGCCACACCAGGGAAAAAAAGAAAGAGACAAATATATATGTGACATTTTGAAGAAATCATTTTATGGCCTGAATAGTACCAATCAGAAAACATCATCGCACTAATGTAATATTATTTGAAAATGAACAGCGTCAGATCGGGTGTAAATTTATGGTACAGTGGTACTTCTGGTCACAATCGTAATTAATTCCAAAACTCTGGACATAACCCGTTATGGTCGCGACTCGAACGTAATTTCCCCATAAGATTGTATGTAAATACAATTAATCCGTTCCAGACCGTATGAACTGTATGTAAATATATATTTTTTAAGCACAAAAATAGTTAATTATATATAGAATGCATAGTGTAATAGTAACAGTAAATGTAAAAACATTGAATAACACTGAGAAAGCCTTGAACAACAGAGAAAACTAATATTGTAAGAGTTTGCGCTAAACCCTTATGAACCGCTCGCTGTAAACCCTTTTTTTTATGAGTTTTAAGCACAGGGAAAAAAATTAAATGCCACTTCTCTTGCGAAACTTTTCAAATCATCCTCTACTGGCTTTAAATTCCTCACCTTTGCCACTCGAAGAAGGATTTTTTTTTCAGCAAGTCACCATGAATCTTCCTGGCTTTCTCGCATATGACCGACTTGCTTATGCTATCCCCTGCAAGTTGCTTCTCGTTCAACCACATTAGCAACAGTTTTTCCACCTCTTCCAGCACTTGAGGCCTCTGCTTGGTTAACATTGTAACTCCTTTTGCAACATCAGCTGCTTTGTTAGGCCCTGTATACGCAGACAAAAGAAAATGGGAAACAGAGAATGGGACATCATTGGCGTGTACGAACGTGCGTAGGGAAACTGGCCGACAGTGTTTTTGTTCGCCACCAGAGCGTGTGGTCGTGAACAGATGCAAAATTTTGGCAAACTTTTTGATCGTAATTCGATTTGTATGTTGTTCAGAAATGTTCGTGACCAGAGGTTCTACTGTACTTGTAAAAGTTAGCTTTTGTCAGTTTTATTCTCTCAGTCACGTTCACGCTGTTCCTCCCCCCACCTGATCTGACCCTAACTAACAGCGTAATCATAAATGATAAAATGAAACAAATTGTAACCCCCACACAATCACTAAAGTGTTGCTGTATTTAGTTGTTCAATAAACAAGCTTGTTATAGGAATGCACCTGTGGCAGTGCTACCAAGAGGTCATCAAGTCCGCAGCACTCAGTAGGAATGTACTGGGGCCATCAGGACATCAGCATGCACTTGGCATTCAACTTCAGATTTCAGTGCGGAATGAAACAGTACCGGGGAAGCTGCAGTAGTCTTTGACAGAGAGCATTTCAGTTACATCTATCATGAGAAATGTTTTCTTTCTGCATAATGCTGGCATGTTTTTATTTATTTATTAATTTATTTTTGCCGACTGCATATTCCTGTCAAATGCTATTTGCATGCCTAATATATGTATATCTCAACTGATAAGATTCTCTATATGCAATTTATTGTGTGTTTTGCAGTACCAGAGTAAGATTTCAATGTTAAGCCAACAGGACTGCCCTAATTACTATGGGATATTATTCACAAGGACCATAATCCTGTTAATAAAAATGTGCAATAGTGGAAATAATGAATAAAAATAAGGAAATAAATACACTGGGGTCTCTGAATGCTTCATTAATGTAATGTTAATGCTACAGCAGTTTTCCCTCAAAATTGTAACAAATTGTCCAGGCACAGTGCAGTCTTCAAAAAACATTTATTTAAATAGTTTCTGACTTCAGAGGAGAGGCAGGCTGGTTTAAAATAAATATTTTTTTTTTAGAGGTTGGGGCCCAGCCTCCTCTGTTGTGGCAGAAACCATGAATTTAGCACTATACCAGCAGTGACAGCTATGTGAGTTTTTCTTTGGGCTTCATTTCCCACCCAAAAAAGTGTGCAGCAGGTAAGAAGCTGTTCTACACTGGTCTGAGTGTGTGCTTTGTATTTGACCCTGTATCTTTACTCTGGTCTGACTCCTGTCTTGTTCTCAGTGCTGTTGCAGTCCTGTAATGGATGATATGAGTGAGTAAGCTAGCTTGAAAATGTTGTTATGTGTTGTAAATGGATGGATGGCTATAATGTTTATGATTATGTACTACACTGTGAAATCATTAAGCTTTAGGCGTAATCTTAATTCATTTCAGATTTCTGTTCATTAGGAATCTATTAAAATGTGTGCTATAAGAGAAAAAAAATCATAATTGCACATTTTCTCGAAGACCCAAACAAAATAAAAAGAAATATATTGCTTAGTTGTGATGAAAATCTCTACTGATTAAGTACATCTGCCATACAGATACTGAGAAATTAATTTAAATTGGTTTAATGTTAAAATATTTTTCTTCTAAAACAATAAACTGAATTTGTCAGTAGAATCCCTCCGCAAAGGCTAAACAGTTTTATTTTCAATAACTAGCATCAAACCTCACATATTACTTCAGAATGACCACATACCAAGATTGGAAAATGCTGGTAAAAAGCACGCACAGTAATGTGTATTAGGACAATCTGGAGGAAAACAGGCCATTTAGTCCAACAGAGATTGTCAATCACATTCACCACAGAAGCAGAAAGGATAAGAAATAGTTAATGGGAGAATTAAAAAAAACAGATAAAATAATGTGATTTATTTAAACCTCTGGTGTTACGAGTTCAGTGTGTAACTCCAATATGCTTTATATCTGAGGAGGATATTGTTAAAAGTCACCACAATGGAGGTGTGCTTTTACTACTTCTACTACAGTGTATTTGAGGTCTGAGATTAAATGATGTGCCTCAATGAAATGCAATGAAACTCAATATTTTACTGATTGTGTCCTAATAGTACTTTTATGTTCAGCAATGCAAAGTCAGATACGTTTTTCTTAAGTATGGGCAGGATTATAATAAAATGCATGCAACATCCTTTGTGCTGCAGTTTGATCTAAGTGTCAGTTATATTTACATGCAACATAAGAATTCAGCGTCCGCGGAGTACATTATTGCAACAACTGCAAAGACAGCAGGGCAAAAGAGAACCAGGACTGAGATGTGATATGGAGTTTTACCAGAACAGTACTTGTATGGTTCACCACAGCGTCTGACTTGAGAGAAGGAGCGAGGGAGAAGAGGTTCAGACGCATGCAAATACAGAGGAAAGGTGCTGTAAGTACACATAGGACAAGAGATAGCAAATAGTTTTATATTATTCTGTCACCTGTCCTCAACAGGTACTGTGGTTAGTATGATATCTCGCTATTATAAAAAAAAATCCTGGAAAGGAAAAGCAGGGCGACGAGACGTGATCTTCTTGGAAGTTCTCAGAAGACATTTAAAAGACCTGCGAGACAAAAAAGACTGGCCACGGAGCGTCTCGCGGGGACCGTAAACATGAGACTTGGTGCCAAGAGATTGTCCCAGGGCCGTCTCGCAGGGTCGTGGAACATGAGATTCTTGCAAGACATGCCCTTCTTATCAAATAAGACCACGGCCTGCAAAACACTCAGTCATGTAAAGGCACGTAGCACACACAGATCCTGTGCTCTCAGCACATATAAAGCATATAAGGACAATACGTTCTAGATGAAACAGTAAAGAAGAAAGAGCAGCGTGGAGAAAAGAGACCCAAAAGCGTTGGAGAGAAAAAAAGGCAGATAAGAGATTATGAAAGCAGTGGAATTTGAAAGGCTCAAACAAACAATGGTGCGATACACATGCAGAGAAAGGTACAGAATATGAAAACAGTAAAATTCGAAAGTATTGTAGCATCCCAGCCAAGTTGAAGCCCTTTTTGTTTTAAGTGACTTGTTAGGTTCCGATTGAGGGAGGGCTGGGTACAGCACAGAAGACTGATAGCGGAGTATTGATTGATGCAGTAAGGGTGGGGAGAGAGTGGGTGGGAGAGGGTGCTAGAAAGTTGTGTTTGGGGTTACAAAGTCTGCGATTGTTCAGGTAGAACTTTTGCGACACTTTACTACGTCAGTCGCTACAGTATCAAAAAAAAAAAAGATAGTAAAGATCGCATTAGCTCAAACAAAAAGTAATTAATCATCAGAACCAGGTGTAATTGAAAAAATAACAGGACAAATCGAGGTCAGAAATAAAAGGCAAAGAGTGGAAAACAAAGTCTTTTCGCCTTTGCAACTTCATAAACACTTTCACAAATGTTGCCGCTATGCACATGCAGAGCAGATTATGAAATCAGTGAAATTCGAAAGGCTCAAAAAAAAAACGTATGTGCGATACAAATGTGGAGAAAGTTAAAAAATATCAAAGTAGGAAAATTAAAAAGTTTAAAAAAAGAAAGTAAAAATTGCAGTAGCACAAAAAAACAGAAATTATTACTCGAAAAAGGGGAAATAATCACCATGGACCAGGTGTCACTGAACAAAAAGCAGGACATAGCAAGGTCAGAAATAAAAGACAGAGTAGAAAACAAAGTAAAACGTCATAAAGAGGTTAAAAAAAAGGGGCCAAACACATGCAGAGCAGGTTAGAGATAATGAAAACTGGAATTCAAAAGACTCAAAAAAAAACGTAGGCGCGAAACACATGCAGAGCAAGATACAGAATATAAAAACAAAAATAAAACAACAGTGACAAAAAAAAGAAAGTAAAGATCGCATTAGCGCAAAGAAAGAGAAATTATTACTTGGAGAAATAATGAAAAGGCGAATACAGATCGAATATATGGACACAGATGATATGTCAGAAGTATGTAAATATTGTAAGGCTTTGAAGTTTAAGTCAGAGAATTTCAAAAACGTGGTTTACCTCACATGCATTTATTGGTTACTTTGCAAAAAAAATTATTAACTGCTGATGATGTCGATCGCTTTGTCTGTGCTGAAATTCCAAACAGAGAGAGCTATCCTGAATTATGGTACAAAGTCATTAAACACATGTCTCACTGACCTCATTTAAAACATTCAGCATATTGGAACTCGAAAGATTCCAGATATTATTTTTACATAAGTTCTGAAATAAAAGTGAAACTAATGAAATAGCAACAATTCAAAGAAAAAAAAATCTTAAAAGTGTGTATCCGGAAAACCAAACACGAGGATTGGCGAGCGAAGCAAGCAGAAGCCCCCCAGTAAAATATATAATAAGAGATTAAATAAAATAACACAATTTAATAAAGAGGTAACTACAATTCCTGCTTTACTAGACTTCATAAAATAAATAAATATATATATATATGAAAAAACTGAATTAGTATTGTTTACAAAATATATGTAACAGATGTACAGTGGTTAGTGCTGCAATTTAATCCATTGTCCTGATTTGGAATGTCATGCATATTTTTTGTATGTTGTTTGCCTGTTCCTTTCATGTTTACATGTGGCTTTTTTATTTGTATTTTTTTTTTGTCTGAAGCCTCTGGTTTTACTCCCTGATTACGTTACGTGGTGACTCTAATTTGGTCCAGTGTAAGTATACTTGAGTTTTGTGAAATGGCAACCCCATCTAGGATTTTTCATACTACCTGCTGTAGCCTTCTATGGGTTAAATGTGTTATGTTATATTATACAATTTATAATGTGTGTGATTGATGGTGCACATTGGCAGGCTTCTAGGCTTGGATGGGGTAAGGTTTCTTACTTGGACAGAGGCCAGCCCTTCACAAGCAGAAAAAAAGGAGTGGTTTGTCCTGCCTCTGCCAGGAAACAGGCACAAGATGCCAATACAGAAGTGGGTACACTGACATCCCTGCAGGATGGGACCATGGAACAATACCTACAGTAGCTGGGAGGCCAGTGTGTTGCAAGAACAAGGGGAGATAACCTGTCAGGATTACACATTCCCCCATATGCTAGATGGCAGCATTCCTGGGTTAGGATTCCTACATGGACCCCCACAGGGCATGCTGGGACCTGTAATCTCATGGATCAGCCCTGTTGGGTTCCGCTAAGGGGAGCTGCCAGTTTGTGGGGCTTCCATTTGACCCAGAAGTGCTTCCAACAAGCTATGCCCAAGCAGAGGAAGTATTCCTGCATCCAAGATAAAAGAAGCCACTCAACTTCATCCAGGTGAGTTGGAGTTGGGTGGGAGCAGGACACCTGGAGTAGTGGGAGGAGACAGAGAGAGAGAAGAGGAAGAAGAGAAGAAGAATTGCATTATTTGTCATTTAAAATCCTTCTTTGTGAGGTATTTATACCAACAAACCTTTCTATTGTTCTGGGATTTTTGTCTATGCAGTTGTGACTGGGATTTGGGGTGCTGCAGCGTCACTAAGTGATCACAAATAGTATTGTTTTTGAAACATTTAATTTAGCATTGTTTTAAATGAAGGGTTGGAGGCCTTATGCTTTGTATGAACATGTTTTCCAAAATGTCATTCTTGGCGATAATGAGGAATCCCTCCTAAATATTTTTTTTCTACTTTTTTTTCCCTTGTGACTATTACGCCTCAGGCATCTAATGTAACATTTTTTTAATTTCAATTTTTTTTCACTATTGTTTCCAACTGATTTAATTGAAGTATTTAAAAGTGCAATGACCCACCCCTTATACCAAAACAGTTCAATTTCCTTAAAGTGTTTCATTTATATTAAAATTAAATGAAAAGAATAACAAAGTAATGACAAACATGTTTTATGCCTATTTCCTTTTTCCCACAAAATCACAATTGACTTTAATCAGTGTAACAGAGTCAAGTGAAAGAGAACCAAGTAAGCAGTGCCCAGGCAGCCAGTCTCTAATAACGGACTGTCAATAGACCCTGGAGTGCGAATTTAAAGGGCCCCATTAGCTCTCCTCAGAGAGCATTCAGGCCTCGTTTATTCTAGACATCTACTAGTCTTACATGAATAATGCATATGCCAACAACATAAATTAAAATGTAAAATTTCTTGACGCTGTCTAAACACCTTATTTAAGATAATGTTCATTATTCTACCTGTCACTGAATTAAAACGCAATCACTTGCAATTTTTAATGTTATACAAATGCACCAATATTGCATTGTAGAAACATTATGGCAATATTAAGTCATATCTTGAACTCAAGAATGGTGCCCAGTACAGAGAAGTAAAATATTTATTGTAGCTTGTTGCTCCCTAGCAAACAGCGCACAGCAGCACAGATCTCAGCCTTATTAAACATGTAAGATAAGGCCAGTCCAATCTGTGCCTATTTGCCTCAACTCTATGAGAAGCCCATGAATTCTTTTTCATGATTTGCCACGTAGGATTTGTTTTCACTAAGAACTGAACCGGTAATTATATTCTTTTTGAAACCCATGCCACTTTGGAAGAGGTGAAGAGGAGATTGGATTGTTAAAATGCATTCGTTTCACCACTCTTATAGAAATGCAAATCTCTCCTGGGTGCATTGTGGGTGTGACTATTAGTTTTGACATTTGCATTATTCCCTATTCAAAGTCCTTACGGCTTGGTTTTGGAAGGGGTGGAGAAGGTCTATCACCAGTAGTGTTATTTGCATTATAAATGTGTCAGGAAATTTAAATAAGATGCTTTTGTTATTCTTTTTATAGTTTTTCTTCATATTGCTTAGTAAATTGTGAACGAGCCCCTTTAGTCTGGAGGTTCCCCAACCCTTCAGTAAATGACATTAACTTGTATGACTGCAGGCATTTGTTAAATTTAGATTTGCAATATATAAATATTATCTTCTGCTACTGCAAAATCAGCTGAGAGCAAATTTATTATTTGTTGACTATCACAGCCACTTAATTTTAAAGAATTATTGTTTGATGGCTTTACACACTTTCAGTCTCTCAACCATTTTACCACTTAGCTCAGCAGTTGTGAAGCAGCGTTTTATAGAAATATTTAGTAATTTCCTGAGTGATCAAAGCATACCATTTTTACTTGTTATTACAATCTTATGTAATATAACTTGTAGTAACACACGGATACTTGCATACGGGTGCATTAAAAGCAAGTAAGTGACACATTGGATCGGTAGAGAGACGCATGATAGGCTTTTGGGAAGCCCAAGAGTTACAGTATTAGACTTTGACGACCTGTGGCGTGTGTCCCCCTTGGTGTCCTGAGTTTGCACCCCTTCAATAGCCCAAACAGTGCCCCTTTGTACATATACCTCGCATTTTAATGAGTTCAAGTATAATGCAAAATTCTTGAAGGAAGGAAGATCTCTCCACCAAACGGAGAACATGGAAGGTGATGACAGAAAGATTTCGCAAAGCAAGGAATAAAGTGACGGGGCTGGTGTTTTGTATGGAATGGAGGAATATGAAAGAATATGTATAGGCTGAGGTGGTAGGGAGCCACTGAGATAAATACCACATGTTTTAAGTGCAAAGTGAAACTGAAGATAAAAATAAAAGGAGAATGGTAGTAATTAATATGAAGAACATTGATCCTGAAATGAGAAAGGACCAAAATTATTACTATACAGTAATATCTCAGTTAACAAATCCTCTAACGGTGAAGCACATTTATAATAAAGTCCTCATAAAACTCACTCAAGTTCAAGTATCAGACTGCTAGTGTGATGTCATAGTCATTATGCAACGTACTGTAGAATATGCAGAATCATCATATGTGAGTGCTTAGTTATTTCAACATTTTTTATTTATGTCATTCACAAATAAAAATTTTATATTTTAGTTCAAGCCTTCTGTAATTCCAAATAAACTGAGAATTCTAGCTTTTTTGTGTGCTAGACCACTGAGAAGATGGGAGTGGGAGAGGAATCATGACAGTATTAAAGATGAACCGATTAACCAGATTTGTTTTTATAGCACTCAAACATATTTAAAAGTATAAGAAAGGTCAGTGACAATAGGGTTTTCTTTTTTTAATGGATGATAGTTTGTTTGTTTACGTATGGAGGGTAAAATGTCGACACCTAATTATATAACCTGCATAGTAACTGGAATTGTAAAGGAAATCTAATTTATTTAGCTACATGATATATATTCAAACTATGTACAAACTTTTAATATTCTAGTGTGTGAGCATTTTACATGCACAATAATATATTACTGTATCTGTGTACAATATACTGTATATAAGAGAGAAATATAATGTGGTGAGTTACAAACTAAAATATGAGAAAAATTATAAAATGCTAAAGCTTGCCATTCTGGGTATATTGCTCAAGGGATAATGTAAAAAGTGGGGTTAACAATAAGCCACCTTTTATAAAACCCCTTTAGAAAGTATTTATTGCTCTAAGTTTTAATTATCCTTAAGGCCAAAGCACCCATGTATTTTTAAACCTGCCACTGATAAGACCAAGCAGCCTCAGAGGAAAGATTAGGAGCCACATCAATAATTTGGAACAAATGTCTGACTTTACCAGAAGATAAATGATTTTGAATAAAACCTGTTTGGACAAGATGCATTAAATTATATCTTATTTTTGAAGTCTTATAGCAATAATTGTATGAGACAATTCAACATTAAAAATTGTCAAAGAAAACCAACTGCAAGAGTATAATTAATAGGTGAGCACTGAATTAAGGTTTGGGTAATATTTGGTAAAGATGAGGAGAAAGTTGATCTGAGAAGCATAAATAAAATGTGGTAGGGATTCCATTAATCCCTAGTGCCTTTCCACCCTTCAGCTCCTAAAGGACTATTTTTCTTCTCTGACACTTCTTGTCCTCCTCTGAGACACAGGCAGAAATAGATTGACCAAAAAAATGGTTAGGGAATGCGATGAGGTAGAAGATGATTTAGAAAATACAATTTAGTAAAAATCCATTAATTGTTAATTTATGGCCTTTAATTGCCCATATGTTTTGGTTGAAACCGAAATTAACGTCAATGTTTAATTTCTTCATAAGCGTAAAGCAAGAAATCTACTAGAAGCGGTTCAAGATTATCAGGGTGCAGTATGGTACATCTGAAGTTCAGCACATTAAAGTACACATTTGTACAGTAGTAGTTATCTTAGCTTCTAAATCCACACACTTTCTCTGCAGCTGCACTTTTTCCAGCAACATTAGTTTTGATTCAATATAGTTGATTTTATTCATCTCACACAAACTAAGTTAGCATCCAAAAACATAGTTGAACCAAGATGCTGCCAATATCAAATGAAAAAATCATCAAATCTCTCCTTGATTCACATACATAACCTCCATTAGCTTGGCAGTGTGTTATAGAAATGCTTTTAGTTTGTAAAGAATGATAGTGAAATTTTAGTTACAAAATGTTTACGATCATATCTGGGAATTGGCTCATAAAGGCATCTTTCAGATAAGCAATCAGTGAGAATGACATACGATCAATTCTAGAGACCAACGTTTGTCTACCTACTGGAATAAGGAGTATTCTTTTGGTGAAGAATTCATAGCTTAAAAGTTGTCAGATCATTACAAAAGCTGTGAAGTGCCCATGAAAAATGGGGCAACTTAACCACTGAAACCCTCCCAAAGTGGAGGATCCTAAGTGATGGTTCATTGTAGTATTAGCATCAGTGCTCACAATCATCTTGTTTGTGCCAGCAGCCATACCACATGCGCTTCAGAACAGGTCATCCTCTTGAAGCTAGGCAGACCATCTAGGAAAAGCTTGGGTTACTGCTGGAAGAGGTGTTGGGGATGCCAACACGGGGCACTTACCCTGTGGTCTGAATGTGGATCCTAATGCCCCAGTGCAGTGATGGGGACAGTGTACTGTAAACATGATGCCATCCTTTGGAGGAGACATAAAACCAAGGTACTGACTCTCTGTGGTTATAAAAGATCCCTGGGTATCCTTTATAAAGAACAGGTTGTATCCCAATGTCCAGGCTAAATTGCCCCTAGTCATATTCTGGCCCCCTAATTATCCCCTCTCTCTAATTGGTTAGTTATCTCTGTCATCACTTCACTACCTAATATCTAATATGTGGTGAGCATACTGGCACAAAAACTGGATGCCATCACATCTTCTAAGTGGATGCTACACATTAGTGGTGGTTGAAATGGCTCCCTACTCACTAAAAAGCACTTTGAGTAGCGAGTAAAATGCTATATAAATGTAAAGAATTATTATCATTAATGAGTTGCTTTGTTAATTTTGGGAAATATTAATTAAGGGGGTAGTGGTGTATGGCAAGATAAAAAAAAGTTACTCTCTGTTTTTATTAGTAGGTAACAAGACCTCCCATCATCTCTTATATATATTTCTCTTCTGGTTCGTCCTGCTTCCACTTCAAAACTGGTCCCGCCCACACGCAGCTGACACGGCATTTCTCGATTCCTATTCGTCGTCTTCCATGTCATGTACTATACTGGCCTGCTGAGCGTAATACATCCAACAAGTACTCAAGGTGCTGCCACAACGGTAATGTAGCTTTAATACCTTTGCAGGAGCCACCTGTGTCTTTACAACAGCTTCTTACACAGCAAACATTACAAAATAAAGCAAACTCTGCATGCAGTGAAAATGTACTTCTCCAGCTAGATTCATGCTAAGAACCATCAACCCCTTCGCTGAGTCATACAAACACATGCATGAATTCGCTCAGTCCAATCCAACAGCATCTGTACGAATGGTTTTCAAGGAAAACCCTAAGCAGGATTTACAATGATACAATCCCCCGACATGTCACACCGATGTTGCAGCGATTTTCGTCGGAGAAGATGGCGAAATGCCTGCCGAAAGGGACATTTGCATCTATCCTATAGGCAACTCCTGTAAACAGATTTCCACGCTCAATATGAATTGCGATCCTATGGTTTACCCACCTTTATTCCCTTACAGAGACATTGGCTGGCACAAGGATTTACATGTTCCCAATAAAAGAACCGCCAAGCGAACAAGGCTTACTCAATGCCAATTTTACGCGTACAGATTAGCAATGAGGAATACATTTAGTATTTTGCACTCCAGCGGCAAACTATTCCAACAGTATGTCGTAGATGCGTATGTTAAAACAGAGGGCGCGGGTCTCAACTATCTCAGATTATATCTGCAAGATCTGCGTGTCGAATCTATCAGACGCACTGCAAGCAAACGCTGAAAATAACAACGTACATGTAGGCAAAATGATCATATTACTGTCCATATTTCCAGGAAGTCCAAGATACATGCAACAAAACTATCAGGATGCCATGGCCATAGTACGTAAATTCGGAAAGCCTGATTTATTTATCACTTTCACATGTAATCCTGCTTGGCCGGAAATTGTACATGCACACTGCGTCTTTCAAGAAGTATTTATTTCTTCTTGATTTCTGAATTCCTTTCTCACCGTTTTTCGTTCCTATTCTTACACCGCCATATGCTACGGCGGGCGTCGGCTAGTAACCAATATGAGCACATACATCTTAAAAGATAGATGTTTTGAACACATTATGCTAAACCACAAGTCAGAGTGAGTGACTTTCAGGACACAAACTCTGTTAGCGTGAGAAAGAAATGTAAGTTTTGAAGGACTTACGCACACATAACACTGACCTTCTAAGGAGGACCAGAAACATGTCAGAAAGTCCTCTGGTAAGCCAACAATACAGATGTTCTCACTTAGTGAGATGTTTTCTTGGTCAATCAGTTTATTTTTTGAATAACGTCAGTGTCAAAAACATTGCATAATGTTGCCTCTGGCAGTTTGCCTGTTTTGTTTTGTAAAATAGTAAGGTTTGCCTTAATGTTCGAGATTTCTGCCAAAAGATCCATGAAGTGAGTTTGCATTTTTTTCCTATCATCAAACTTCAGTCAATGATTAAGTGTAGAAAAAAGCTGGGTATTTTACCCAATTTGAAGTTGAAAAACATTGGATGACTTGCCATCAGCAAGTCTGTTATTCAACTTTGAAGACTTTTTCAGAGAGTTAAAAGCATCATATTCAGTTAGTCGTTGGGAAGTCCAGTTTGTGTTTGCAAGTCAAAGAGATTGTAAAAAAAACAAAGGCAGAATATTTATTTGTAAATTTTTGTGAAAGTGGTGGGGTCACAAAAGAGAGCATTCTACGGCCAAGCAGCCATCTTCATCAACGCCCCAAATCAAACATCCTATGTTCAAAATGTTCAGAGGTTTATGGTTTCTCATATGCCTTGCATCACCATTACATGTGGTAACACCGATTCTACTCCAAAACTCTCATTTCAATATTTACTTAAGCACACACTCCTTATGATGGAATTTCATATTCAGTTTATTTTCTGTGAGTATGTGGGAGTAAACTTGAGCAATCTCTTTCAGTCCTGCTTTTAAACTTTATGAGTCTGGTAATAACTGAAATGTAGCAAATTTAAGTTTACAAATATCTTAAATAATGGCATTTTTGCATTCTTTAGATAAGTTTAATACTAAACATTTTTGGAGTTTAGACTGCAATTAGCAGTTAAAAATACTGCACTGCTTTGATGTGCAGGTTTTCTCTTTGTACTGTACATACAGCACATACTTTAAAAAATAATGAACATGATCATTAAGAATGTATTGTACATTTTTTATACATATTGTGACGCATAAGTCACTGTCTTGCACCCCAAAACACAAGGCTGAGTCTCAGTACTTTAGCAAAACCAGCTTTATTCAACTTGAAACAGGAACAGCACGGTTATTTATTGTAGCAGGATCTACCACTCTCCTATACACAGACACAGCAAACAGGCAGGATCGGGGCCAGATTAGTGGCCAAGTAATACTGTGCCCTGCATTTATAATGTTCCTTGCATCATCCATCAACAACAGGTGCTTATAGTGCGACTGCGATCGGCTCGTAATACCTTCTGCGGCACTCCGCAGCAGCACTATGAGCCTGCAGTTGACCCGGCAATGGATAAGCAGTCTTCCCCAGATGTGGCAGATGCGGGAATCGCGCATCAAGATGCATTTCAGCGTATTGTCCTGTTCTGGTTTCCCAAAAGAGTTCAGAAACCTCACAATATATAAACAGCCAATGAAACATGTGAACCTATGGTCCTAAAATAAAATGCAAATAAAAAAAAGTTAAGGAGCTGTTGATACTTCTTATGTTTTTTAAATAGTTACTTCATTCAGTTCCACTAAGTCATAGTGTATTTTATTATTTCTGGTAGCTCATCTAGAGCAAATAGAACTTATCTACTGTGGCAAAATTTTCTTTTGTTGTCAACAATTAAAAAATGCAGCTTGTCTTTGATCATATCACTTATATAACTTTGCAAAGCAGGTGTTTTCATATGGTGGAAAGTTTCGAGTATGTATGATCTTTTCACTTCTCTCTGTGAATTTCTAACTCTGGAGTGTTCTTGCATTCTACATTATAGACGTTGTCTTGCATGCCTATGAGCCATCGTGTTTGTGTGCTCCTCAATTGCCCTATATGTAGGATTACCTCTTGCTTGTCAGTGTGGTTCATTGTCTTAACCTCTTATACCTTTTCATACCCCATCCATTAACCACCTTTGGTGATTTGCTTAGCAGTCGGCAGATGTTGCTACTCTTTTTCTTTCTCACATTATGGTGGTTTTTAACTTGTTTTTTTTATTGCTTTGCCATAAACACACAGCCACCTGTCACTTTGCTCTCCTTTATTTATTTTTAATAGTTTGATGATCAATAAATACAATGCACTTGATTATGAATTCTGAACATGTATGTACCGAGTCCTGGGGAATTTTCAGTACATGAGCATTTATTACGATAAATGTTTCTGGCGGGCAGCACGGTGGTGCAGTGGTAGTGCTGCTGCCTCGCAGTTAGGAGACCCAGGTTCGCTTCTCAGGTTCTCCCTGCGTGGAGTTTGCATCTTCTCCCCGTGTCTGCGTGGGTTTCCTCTGGGTGCTCCGGTTTCCTCCCACAGTCCAAAGACATGCAGGTTAGGTGGATTGGCGATTCTAAATTGGCCCTAGTGTGTGCTTGGTGTATGGGTGTGTTTGTGTGTGTCCTGTGGTGGGTTGGCACCCTGCCCGGGATTGGTTCCTGCCTTGTGCCCTGTGTTGGCTGGGATTGGCTCCAGCAGACCCCCATGACCCTGTGTTCGGATTCAGTGGGTTGGAAAATGGATGGATGGATGGATGTTTCTGGCCTCCAGTAACACAGCCATCAGGTTGCCACAACCTAAACTTTTTCAAATTTCAGGAACATATTAGACCATATTCAGAATTACTTCTTGCTTGCCTGTGTGCGTCTGCATCTTGTCTTCGTATTCTTTCTCATTCTTCATCAATTAATTACCTTCTATGATGTACTTGACTCTCCGTAGATTACCACTGCTGTTTTTTTCTTTCTGCCATCATGGTGGTTATCACTTGGTTTCTCCATCAGTTTGCCACAAACAACCAGCCACAGATCATGACCACCAGGTCCAGGTAGGTGTTACCTGAAACTTTTTGTTTTTTCCGGGACAGATCAGGTCATAAGCTTTTCATTAAGACCAGTATCAAGGTTATAGCCCCTTTAGTGTGTGAGTACTTGTGTGACAGACAGACAGACAGACCTTAGAAATGAAAACTATCTAGATGAGAATGGGCCATTCCGTCTAACAAAGCTCACCAGTCCTGTCCATGAAAGTCTTCCAAAATAACATTAAGTCCAGTTTTGAATGTTCTTCTGTCTACCACACTACTTGGTAGCTTATTCCATGTGTCTCTTGTTCTCTGTGTTAAGAAAAACTTCCTAATGTTTGTACGAAATTTACCCTTGATAAGTTTCCAACTGTGTCCCCATGTTCTTGTTGAACTCATTTTAAAGTAACAGTCTCGATCCACTGTACAAATTCCCTTCATAATTTTGAACACTTCAGTCATGCCACCTCTTAATCTTCTTTTGCTTGAACTTAAAAGGTTCAGCTCTTTTAATCCTTCCTCATAACTGATCCCTTGTAGCCCTGGAATCAGCCAAGTCGCTCTTCTCTGGACTTTTTCTAGCCCTGCTATGTCATTTTTATAACCTGGGGATCAAAACTGTACACAGTACTTCAGATGAGGCCTCACCAGTGTGTTATAAAACTTGAGCATAACCTCCTTAGCATTACAGTTTATGAATCAGGTTGTCCATCCATGACCACTATTGCAGAGAATATGGAATGTGGCCTGATTTGGTGCTTGATCATTAGACTAAGTATTTTAATAACCTAAGAAACTATGTAGAAAAATATTGCACAAGTAAAATCTTTATTCTTTCTGTGTTATAAATATATTGCAAATATTTTTCACTTTGCCTGATACATAAAGCAAAAACATTTCCACTTTCTAACTGTACCTATTGAAAAACCATTTAGAAAACAAATGCAACTCATTCTCACAAGGCAGTGGAAATTGTTTAAATACTCAGACCTTACTGGAGGAGATGTTACTTCTCATAGCTGCAGTCTAAGTAAATAGCTAAAATAGTATGTGATTATGGGACCTGAGTTGCGCCTACTGCAAACAGACTTCTTTTATGAAATGCCTAAGCTGTGTCTAATTGACGCAATTCCCAGTAATGTCCGAGATTACCAGTGAGTTACAGATACATGCTGTTAGAAGAGGGGTTAAACACTTACAGCTCAGTCTCTCTCAGGCCTTTCATAGCTCACACTTACTTTATAAAAGCTTAACTGCTTGCTAGTGCCCTTTATGAAGATATGTTGCCTATTTCCCTAATTTCATGTATGCATATTTGGTATTAGCATAAAACAGTGACTGCTGAAGCCATGGGGTACTCAGTATAACACTTAAATTTCTCCTTACTCCTTGCACTTTTGCTACGGAATAATATGCATTCTGTTTAATCTCTGTTTTGCATATATTTTAAACATTTTAAGGTACTTTTCTATTATTATGATGCTTTTCTATTATCGTGACGCAAATCGGTGGGGCAACCGCCCCCACTGTCTTAAATTATTATACTGGCCTACCACAACCACACATACTAACCTTAAAGTTAGTGGGGGTGCAGCATAGTTACCTATAGGTCCCTAATGTTAATGTCCCCTTTGGGTGCGTCACAATAATATGATTTGCTTAACGATAATAGAAAAGTACCAATTTTAATTTACACCATACTGCAAAAATCTCAACAATAACGTTCTAAACACAATAAAAGCAGAACATATTGGTATCATTTTAAAAATGCAAAACCAAAAGCTGCTATGCTTTAGTTTAAAAATAATGAAACTGAGAGAAGAATGTGAGAAATGTGTAAATGAGGCCCCATGAGAAAACTGCCAAGCCTCAAAAATTAATCATAAAGGTTTATGAATAGCACTGTCAAAAAAAAAAAAAACAGTCCAAAAACATGTTTAATTGTGCCCTGCGATTGACTGGCATCTCTTTTAAAGTTCTGTCAGAGATCATCAACATATGAAAAACTCAAGTACATCTGGCAAAATAACATTGTATTTTTAAGTAAGTTAAAAAAGAAACTGCTTATCTTGGAATCAAAAATGTGTTTTTATTTAGGCAGACAGAGTAGAGCAATGGCTATGGCACTGCCCTTTAAATCTCACGGCTGCCAACTCTACCTGACTGACTGTGTGACCTTGAGGAATTCGCGTAACTGGCCCATAATTCAGCTGAAAACTCCTGTTGAAACAAATGCACTTGTACAGGGTATGTACAGTAAAGTGGTCTTCATTTTAGAAGTGTACCACATAAAATAGAATAGTAGCATCTTAGAGAATATGTGTGTAAATTTGTAAATAGGAAAACCAAAGATAGTGTTTATTTTGATAAAGTAGTCAGTACTTTTTATGTGCCTAATTTAAAGCTTAATACACAGTTTTTAAAAGGGGTCTGGAGTGGTACATTTTCCCACTCATTTGGTTTGTTAGCATAGAGTGGCTAATATCAAAAAGAATTTTATGAGCAACAGTAAGGTGTTGTTTAATCACCGCATTTTTAAAACAGTTTGAATACAGTAAAGAGTTACTGAGAGCTCTGTGGGAAGGCTCCCAAATTAAATGTTTATTTAGAAGTTGTGCAAAACAAAACAGGGTACAGAGCTGGGCAACTCAAAGAATCTTTTTTGTGAAGCTTTTCAAAACTGCCGCAGATCATGGGTGTGTGTGTATTTTTTTTATCTTGGTTCAAAAGTTAGATTTTCAAATTCCTGAAAAGAAATATGCGTTTCATTATGTGAAAAGCAATGTTCAGGTTGCAGCAGATGAAATTTGTGTTTTTTGTTCATTTTAAGTATTTGAAATTGGCATTAAATTTGTTGATGCGTTTAAAGGAGTTCTTTACAGGTTCACAATACTCTGTTGACAATTCTTGATGTTTCTTCGCTTGAATCTGCAATTTACACTTGAGAGAATCAGTTGGAGGAAGTATGAGGTTCTGGTCACACTGCACATGGTATCATTCCTCTGAAGAAAGGCTTTGTTACCAGAAGGAATTTGCAATGGGGGATTGACTTGTGGCCATTATCTGTTAGTCTGCTGTCTTTTCAACTGAATGAGTTTAAATTTTATTTACTTATCCAACAATCCATAATGGTCAGTCTTATTGAATGTAATCCAAATGGTAGATTTCAAAATACATGTAAAAAAAGTTTTCTTAATGGGGTGTGTTTTTGAGAAGAACAACTTCCTGATCAAATCAAATGATTATTGGGTTTTGTTCTTTTTTCTTGTGTAATGTCAATAATACAAAGAATCCATCCATCCATCCATCCATTTCCCAACCCGCTGAATCCGAACACAGGGTCACGGGGGTCTGCTGGAGCCAATCCCAGCCAACACAGGGCACAAGGCAGGGAACCAATCCCGGGCAGGGTGCCAACCCACCGCAGGACACACACAAACACACCCACACACCAAGCACACACTAGGGTCAATTTAGGATCGCCAGTGCACCTAACCTGCATGTCTTTGGACTGTGGGAGGAAACCGGAGCGCCCGGAGGAAACCCACGCAGACACGGGGAGAACATGCAAACTCCACGCAGGGAGGACCCGGAAGGCGAACCCAGGTCCCCAGGTCTCCCAACTGCGAGGCAGCAGTGCTACCCACTGCGCCACCGTGCCGCCCAATACAAAGAATACCTTTGTTAAATACAAAATTCATCACAATTTTATGTGGGATTAAGCGTGATTAAGCATGTCAGGAAGTTTAATACTATTGTGTATTATTTTGGACATTTTCATTGCATTGCATGTCAGAATGCCAATCCCTAACCCACCTTTTTTATCTTTCAACAGCCATTGCGCAGATTTTTTGTCTGAACATGGTTTGTGCAAGGCAAAATAAATTATAAAAAAAAATAATGAAATGTCTGAGTTAGAACAGGCCTTTTTGGGGTGTTCACATAAAATGTAAAAATACCAACCCTAGCCAACAAGTCTGTGTCTGTCCATCTGCCAGTCCTGATGGACAATTTGGTTTATGGCCACTGATTTTGTTGAAACTTGGCACACTTATTCTAATCGACAAAATGTGCTAAGTAAAGTTAAGTAATCATTGCAGTATCTCACTATAGCATAATGAATACTGAACAAATACTGGCCATTTCATAAACTACAGAATTTTAGAAGCCAGATTTTTTGTGACTTTAATTTCTAATATTTAAATGTTACATGCTTGTAACTGTAAACTTGAGGCACAAGCTATCAGTTCTTTAGTAATTCCAACATTATGATATTATTGAGGTATGGTATTATTATTATATGTCATATTTATATCTAATATTAGTATTAGTGTTATTAACTGTAAATGCCAGCTCAATCATCATACTAGACAAGTTTTTTTATATCTGCTATTTTCTGAACAATATACTGGATTGAAGAGACCATTAATGCTAATTTTTGGTAACTATTTTTTTTTGTTGTTATATACTGCTGCCTCGCAGTTTGGAGACCTGGGTTCACTTCCCAGGTCCTCCCTGCATGGAGTTTGCATGTTCTCCCCATGTCTGCATGGGTTTCCTCCCACAGTCCAAAGACATGCAGGTTAGGTGGATTGGCGATCCTAAATTGTCCCTCGTGTGTGCTTGATGTGTGGGTGCCCTGCAGTGGGCTGGCGCCCTGCCCGGGGTTTGTTTCCTGCTTTGAGCCCTGTGTTGGCTGGGATTGGCTCCAGCAGACCCCCATTACCCTATAGTTAAGATATAGTGGGTTGGATAATGGATGGATAGTGTTGATCAGCAAAATTTGCTGTAGTATTTCTCACACTGAATATGCTATGTTCGCTGGCGACTTTATTCTACAAATATTTTCTTAGAAATTTGCAGTGTAACCAGCTTAGATGAACGTTTTTCCCTAGTGCCCCATGATGCTTTGTAAGACCAGCATGAAATCACAGAGTTGTAGTTGTCAATGTTGGGTAGAATAGCCCAGTTGAATATATAAAGCTAATCATAGTAGTGGGCTTAAACTATTCGAAAAACATTTAAACATTAAAACACTCACTGAGAAGGAAACTGGAAATGTGTTGTGCCTTAAAGAGAATGTCTTTTTATATGGTTTTGTATGTGACATTTGTTTAATACGTGAGCCTGTCTCATAATTCTGGTCACATTTTTGGCCACAATAATCAGTCCAGCACAGTTGGCAGGCATTTCCTTAGCTGTCTTGTCTTGAACCATTGTACCATTATAATCCACTCAAATCTAATTCAGTTTATCCTTCACCGTTGACTTTAATGAATTTTGCTGAGTTCAAAAAGTTCCCAAACATTTTCACAATTTTGCTGAGCTCAAAATGAAGCAAATTCAGTGGGGTCCGCTCATCCCTACTTGTGACCTTATATGATTAATGCAAAAAAGTTACTGTAACGTTTATGACATTATTTATTTAAATAATCTATTTCTGGTATTGTAAGCGACACATTGGCCGGATTTCTCTGAGCCAAATCATCTTCTGCTGACTTTTTCTTGTCAGTTATTACTAAAAATTATTATTCTACATAATTTTAATAATTAAGTTATTATTAAAATTATGTAGAATATACGAGGTGTGATAAAAAATATCATGAATGTTTTAAAAAGAAGTTTTACAGTAAAAGACACATTGCCATTCGTCCTCCTTAAAATACTCCCCCTCACTTTGAACGCACTCTTCCCATTGTTCTTGCCACTTTCTGAAGCCGTTCTGGATGTTGTCTTTCATGAGCGTCTTTAGTTGTGCACTGTCAGGCCATGTCTGTGTTTCTGTCAGTTCATCAGCTATCATCTATCAATTAATATCTATCAACCAATTGGATATTCTCCTAAAAAGAAAGACATAAACATGACCATTAATGCTAATTTTTAGTAACTATTTTTTTTGTTGTTATATGCTGCTGCCTCACAGTAAGGAGATCTGGGTTCGCTTCCCAGGTCCTCCCTGCGTGGAGTTTGCATGTTCTCCCCGTGTCTGCGTGGGTTTCCTCTGGGTGCTCCGGTTTCCTCCCACAGTCCAGAGACATGCAGGTTAGGTGGATTGGCGATTCTAAATTGTCCTGATTGTCCTAAATTGATCCTAAATAAAGATGACAAGGTATCTGTCTCAGAAATTAGTTGTTATTCAATTCCTGTGACACACTTTTGTAATAGCTCTGTACCAGTAAAAGCTTTATTATGCTTAGACAAAACCCATGCACTGTAGCATGGAAGGAAGCACTCATTATTGCCCAGTCTTGCTAAGTTAGTGAATATGTGGTGAAATTATAAAGACATACTTTGTAATCCATTCGTCTTTGAAATGATGACTCCCTGAACCGATTTTCCACTTAAAATATTTTCACAGAGACATTTTTGCAAGCTCACTTGTAACATGAATTTTCAATGTTCCTACCCAACATATTTGGTAAAAGTTGCAACCTATATGGATTTCCATGAGAAGAAAAATATGAATTTAAAAGATTAAGCTTGCTCATTTGCAATGGTAGTGCCAGAATTAATTCAATGCAACATATGCTTAATGATTCCATATCTTATGTTCTTCTTCTTTCGGCTACTCCCATTAGGGATCGCCACAGCGGATCACCTTCTTCCATATCTTCCTGTCCTCTGCATCTTGCTCTGTCACACCCATCACCTGCATGTCCTCTCTCACCACATCCATAAACCTTCTCTTAGGCCTTCCTCTTTTTCTCTTGCCTGGCAGCTCTATCCTTAGCATCCTTCTCCCAATATACTCAGCATCTCTCCTCTGCACATGTCCAAACCAATGCAATCTCGCCTCTCTGACTTTGTCTCCCAACCGTCCAACTTCAGCCGACCCTCTAATGTACTCATTTCTAATCCTGTCCATCCTTGTCACACCCAGTGCAAGTCTTAGCATCTTTAACTCTGCTACCTCCAGCTCTGTCTCCTGCTTTCTGGTCAGTGCCACCATCTCCAACCCATATAACATAGATGGTCTCACTACCGTCCTGTAGACCTTCCCTCTGGTCTCACTACCATCCTGTAGTCCTTCCCTTTCACTCTTGCTGATATCCGTCTGTCACAAATTAATCCTCTCACTCTTCTCCACCCATTCCACCCTGCCTGCACTCTCTTTTACACTTCTCTTCCACAATCCCTATTACTCTGTACTGTTGATCCCAAATATTTAAACTCATCCACCTTCGCCAACTCTACTCCCTGCATCCTCACCATTCCACTGACCTCCCTCTCATTTACACACATGTATTCTGTCTTGTTCCTACTGATCTTCATTCCTCTCCTCTCTAGAGCATATCTCCACCTCTCCAGGGTCTCCTCAACCTGCTCCCTACTATCGCTACAGATCACAATGTCATCAGCAAATATCATAGTCCATGGGGACTCCTGTCTAATCTCATCTGTCAGCCTCTCCATCACCATTGCAAATAAGAAAGGGCTCAGAGCTGATCCCTGATGTAATCCCACCTCCACCTTGAATGCATCCATCTGTAATTCTATATCTTATGAAGATATTATTTTGACAGGTTTGAAGTGACTTATCATGTTTGTGTGGGTGTGCGTGTGTGTGTGTGTGTGTGAAGTAGACAAGTAGCTGATTTGATGAAAGTGCAAACGAGTGAATGAAGGAGTGTTGTGGTGTGTGTGTGTTGGGAAGCAGTTGTTAGTCCAAAAACTTTTTGCTCTGTGAGAAACTGGCCACTAGGCAATCTGTTTGACTCCTGGACTTTTTCTTTATAAATGTGAAAATGATTTTGCCATACTCTTTTATTCATAAAAATGGTATTCAGTGTTGTTTTCAATAAATTTCTGCAGTGTCCTTCTATGAATTGCACATTACTTTGCCTCTGGTTAGAAGTGTATCATTTAAAAGTGCAACTGTCTGTTCCTTGAGATCACATCACATTGCTGATTCGCTCCACCACACTTTACGTGAATGGGCCTTTCTTCTCCCCTAACATAAGATTAGCAGCTACTGTATGAAACAGCCCTTGATCTAAGATAAAAGTTATCTCCAGCTGTATAACGTCTAATATTTCTGCCTAAATTAAAAACATTCCTGAAAATACAACTAAATGCAGAGCTCCGTTGGCTGGTTTATGTAGAAAAAGAAATACTTAAATCTCCCTATGATCTACTCTACTTTTAAGTCACATTATTAAATTATTCAATTAAATGTTTGCTTTTAACTGTATAATAAAATAAATCTCTCTGTTAGTATTTGTGGTTATGCAAGTTACTACACCAGAAGAGTAAATACAAGCTTTTTAAAAAAACACACCCTCCTAAGCAGGCTTTTAGCTCTTTTATTGCTATCACGCCATGCCTTTTTTTTTTTTTTTTTTGCTCTAAATAAAGTAAGTCTTGATTCAATTTCTCATGGCCCCTGAACTGAGGATCAACTGTTCTCACATTTGGCAGCTTCCTATTAGTGAAGTGTGTACCTACTGCTTCTCTTTTAGGAGTTTGCAAGCACTATGATCTTATTCCAGTAAAGGTGTTTAAATTTTAGTTTTGACAGGAACTATTACCCTTTACATATTCTGGTAACTTGAAACAAAAATAACCCCCCCCCCATAGTGTGCTAAAGAAAAAAGAAAGCTGTTTTCACAATTATGGTTTCTAAAAATGTTCTCCCTTTCACCATTTGCCTAGTAATCAAATTGCACAAAATTGCTTCCTCAGGGTATTTAGATTCGGCTACAGACACAGAGTATTTTCACGACTTTAATATCACTGCCAAGTTTGAAGTTTCACTGTTTGTTCCCGTGAAGTGTAAGTTCGTCATCTAGGTCAGTACAGTATTTACCATTTGCCTTTCTACACACACTCCCTCCTTGTTCGTAAGTAAACACCTTTGAGCAGAACATATGTAAATCATCAAAAGTGAAAGTTAAGTAGGAAATAGTATCTCATTGCCTCTGAAAATGTAATAAATGTTTTTTGGCAGTATCTTGTAAGGTGCTTTTAGACATGCTTATCATATTGTGTATGTAGTAAAAACCCAGTCCTGCCTGTCTCTCATTAATGCTGCAGATTTATTGCTTGCTAACACAGGGCCTAAGTGAGCAGGATTGATAAAAAAATTTCCAGTTGCTAGCATGTTAGTGGTCTCAGGGTAGGCCTAACCATATCACCCAAACTGATGGCAGAGAGTATGGGGGCTTGTAGGTGCTGGCGCCCTCTAGCCTGTTGCCATGTATAGCTCATCCAGGTATGGACTTGGCCATCTGCCCCTTTAACATAATGTTCACGTTGGGAACACAAGTAAGGGTAGAAACCCAGAAGTGAACCAAAGGCAATTTTTTTTCAAAAGATGTATTAGTACAAAAAAACATCAGCGTCTGGCCTGAAGGAGCCAACTCAGCACTGCAGGACTGCTTTGAATGTACAGACTGGAATAGGTTCAGGGAGGCAGCCACCTATGACCAGCATATTAACTTAGAGGAATATACTGACTCTGTGACTGGGTACATAGGAATGTGCACTGAGAATGTCACTCTGGAAAAAGCCAGAATTACACACGCTAACCAGAAACCATGGCTGATGGCTGAATCCCAAGCTCTTCTGAGACCAAGAGATGCTGCCTTCAGATCAGAAGATGAAGGGGTTCTCAGATTAGCACAGGCTAAACTTTCCAAGTTCATCAGGAAAGCTAAATGTCAGTATGCACAGAAGATTAACAACAATGTCTGTGACTCGAAAGATCCTAGGCGCATTTAGCAGGGCATCCAGGCCTTAACAAATTACAAAGTCTCGCCACAGGTCAACAGCACTGATACTTGACCTGTCTATTGTCCAGAATGGAGAATATGCTGGGTACCTCTGGCACTGTCCTCCAGTGGTTCAAGTCCTATCTTACTGATAGACAAGAGTTTGTTAGTCTTGGCAACAGCAGATCCAGCTCAGTGCCAGTCACACAAGGAGTTCCTCAGGGCTCTGTTCTTGGTCCTCTGCTTTTCTGTATTTATATGCTTCCCCTTGGCCATATTATTCGTAGCTATGGACTGGGTTATAATTTTTATGCAGATGACACGCAACTCTACTTCAATGTTAAAAGTGGAACATCATCAGAGCTTTCTCAGCTCACAACCTGCCTTAGTGAAATTAAAACCTGGATGGAGCAGAACTCTTTAAAATTAAACTGCAACAAAACTGAACTCCTGCAAATTGGGACTAATATGCAGCTTAATAAAATGAGCTCCTTCCCAGTCCATCTTGGCGGTGATCTCATCAGACCTGCCTCTACTGCAAAGAATCTTGGTGTCATTTTTGATTCCTCCCTTTCTTATTCCGCCCACATAAATCACATTAAGAAACTTTCTTACTTTCACCTCCATAACATATCACATGTTCGCTCCTTCCTCTCCTTTTCGAATGCTGAGAAACTTGTCCATGCTTTTATCACATCCTGCATCGATTATTGTAATTCCCTACTGGCAGGTGCCCCTTCTAATCTTATATCACAGCTCCAGCTTATTCAAAACTCGGCTGCAAGAGTCCTTACTTGAACCAGCAGCAGTGAGCACATCACACCCATCCTGCTCCGTCTCCACTGGCTCCCTGTGTCTTACAGAATCGAATATAAAATTCTACTAATAACCTACAAAACCTTAAATAACCTCACGCCAAACTACATCAGTGACCTTCTCCATCGCTATGTGCCTGCCCGCCCATTAAGGTCCTTTGATTCTGGCAATTTTGTTGTGCCCCACACTAATCTACACTCCATGGGTGACAGGGCCTTCAGCTGTATAGCGCCCAGACTCTGGAATGACCTACCGAAATTAATCAGGTCAGCTGACTCCATGAATTCTTTTAAAAAACAGCTCAAAACTCATCTGTTCAGGAAGGCTTTTAGCTCTACGTGACTTTATTACCCTTCTCTCAGTTTACCTCTCTGTCAAGATGTTCATGTAATCTGTATGTGTGTGTGCTAGACCATCAATTATGTTGTCTGTTAGGCATTTTTTAATCTTCTTTATTTATTTATCTGGTTTGTACAATGCTATATACTGTATACCCTGCCGTTCTGTCTTATATTCTGTAAGTGCCTTGAGCATGGGAAAGGCGCTATATAAATAAAATGTATTATTATTATTATTATACTTGCCTCCCTAAAATGCTCAAAAACTTCTACGCACGTTTTAAGGCTCAAAACAACACACAAGCATATAAATCCATGCCTTCCCCTAAGGAACAGGTGCTCCATCTGGACGCTATCAATGTAAGACGGACGCATTCCAGAGTCAATCCACGGACAGCTGCATGACTAGATAATATTCTGGGCGTATTCTTAGAGACTGTGCTGACAAACTGGCTGATGTCCTCACAGACATCTTTAACATCTCTCTGAGCCGGGCTATGGTCCCCACAAGCTTCAAAAAGACCACTATTACTCCAGTTCCAAAGTAGGCAATGGTGATGTGTCTTAATGATTATCGTCCTGTAGTACTGACTCCTGTTGTCATGAATTGCTTCGAGCAGTTGGTCATCAGCTCCATCCTCCCCGCCTCTCTGGACCCATTCCAGTTTGCTTACCATCTGAATCACTCCACTGCTGGTGCCATCTCCCATACCAGATGATGTACTGTCTCACCTGAACACCAGGGATTCATATGATAGAATGATGTTTGTTGATTTCAGCTCAGTTTTCAACACGATCATTCCCTAACAGTTGACAAAGAAACTCTATCTGCTGGACCTTGACATTCTACTGTGTAATTTGATTCTAGGCTTTTTGATATAGAGACAGTCAGTGCACGTTGGCAGCAGAACATCAAACACCATCAGGCTGAGCATAGGTGCCCCCCCCAACCCCAAACCTCCACCCCCCCGAAGGCTACATGCTCAGCCCACTATTGTTCACACTCCTCACACACGACTGCACCATCTGAGTCCAATGTCAGCATCAGGCTTACGGATGGTGCAACCATAGGGGACCTCATCAGCCACGATGCTGACACATCCTACAGTGAGGAGGTTGGACATCTGTTGAAGTGGTGCAGTGAAAATAATGTCTCTCAATATCGATAAAACATTTGTCAATTTCAGGGAAACACTGGCTGACTATTCCCCACTGCTCATCAATGCCTCTGCTGTAGAAAGAGTAACTAGCAACACGTTTCCTGGCATGTATATTCTGATGACCTCTCCTGGACAATCAGCACCAACTCTATTGTCAAGAAGGCACAACAACAGCTTTTTTTTCCTGTAGAGACTGAAGTTAATCAGCTTGCCACAAGCCATTCTTACCACCTTTTACAGAGGAACTGTGGAGAGCATCTTGACAAACTGCATCACTGTGTGGTTTGAGAACAGCAAAACCCATGAATGCAAGATTCTGCAGAGTGTAGTGAGGACAGCTGAGAATATAATAATAATAATAATAATGTTTTATTTATGTAGTGCCTTTCATACACTCAAGGACACTTTACAATTCAATAAATACATTAACAAGACAGTAGAAATTACATACAACAAAATGAATAATACTCATTGAAGATGTTTTTAACAGGATTTTGAAATGAATAATAGATTTTTCCTCGCGAAGGCTGAGAGGAAGAGCATTCTAAATTTTAGGGGCTATCACACTGAAAGCTCTGCCACCCATAGTTACTAACCTGTATTTAGGTACAGTGAGAACGTTAGCGTCATAGAGGTCTCCCTCTCCTCGATTGAGGGCATTCTTCAGATACACTGTGTGTAAAGCCTCTGCCATTATGGAAGACTTTTCTCATCCATCACACATACTCTTTGACCTTCTGCCATTAAGAAGAAGATACCACAGCTTTGGAACCTGGCTGTGCTGGTCCTATACATAACAACTTCTTTCCCCAAGATGTGAGACTTCTGAACTTTTACATATCACCCAGTACTATATCCCTATGACATTCCTCCAATTATGTACTGTCATTTTACACTTTGCATTTTACTATGGAGACTGAGCATTGTTCAATCTGTATAGTCCTGCATCTTTTGTTTTGCTACATTTCATTGTTGCACTGGTTTTGGTAATGTTATGGTGTATGGTAAATGTATGTTTTTTTGTCGGTGCCCCAGAGACTGAAAGGAACAAAATTATGTTCAACCATATACTATGTATGTGGATGAATGACAATAAAAGTTGAATAGAGTTGAGTTCAGAAGGGCAGAAACCCTCTGAAACACAAGATCTGTAAACTTCAAGTCTTACTCCCAATCTAAATCTTCACCTGTAACTGTGGTTCCAGAGACAGAGTTCATACCACAACATAGCAGCCAAACTCTCCCTAATTGACTTTTAAATACTCCTCACTTTTAAAGACTATTTTGTTGGCTAGTGAGGAGCGAATCTTTGCTGCAAGTTTGTCATAATTTCAGAAATGTTTGTGAATGTCGCCAAACTCTATGAAATGCATTGAAGTCGGCGGGGTAGGAGGAACTAAACTAGCTTTGAGTGGATTAATGGTACATTTTTTTAAGTGTCACTGAGGGGCTAGGGAAAAGTCTGCCAACTATGCTGGACTGACTATGGCAGCCAATTATGTGATCTAAGTGTGAAGCAGCAGTGTTAACCACTGCATCAAACAACAAATATGACAAATGGCCACAAGCTAACAATAAGTAAATAAAATAAAATAAAAAACTCTTGGGTCACACATGAGACTGGCTCATTCCATTGTTTGATGTGGCTCCAGGCACAGCTAGGACATCTGTTTTGTGTCCAATTTATCTGTGCAGATGCTTTAATCAAGAAGAAGAAACATCTTGTAAATAATAACAAATCTTTTGTTTTTATTATCTCACATCGTGTCTTGTGTTTTCTGATGAGGGAAGGGGGAGGGGAGGACTCCTTTAAAGCTTGCTTGGGGTTGTAGCTGGGCATATGGCTAATTTGCATGCATAATTAGCCATGTGGTGCAACAATGAGCATTACATATCTGGTGGCCATGCTCTTAATATTTCCATTATGGTCAGCTAATGCACTACTCAAATAAAAATACTGCAAGTTTTTTGTTTAATTTTTTTTAAACACACACGGGATGAGGATGAAAATTCAGCAGTGCTTCTGAACCTTTTAGGTTACCTTTTTTAAGTTTGCTAACAGCCCACATACAGCAACTGAAAAGCCAAGGGGGTTGAATTGAAACAAACATGAGTGGAAGAGTGGGGTTTTCCCTTGGAGACAGCTAAGTCAGCAACAATCTAACAGAAAGCATGAAAATTTTGTGAATAGCTGGTACAACTCTGTGACGTTTCTCTCGCCTGTGACATTCCAGGTTGGCCGCAGCTGCCTTAAACATCCTTGAACCTGGAACCATTAATAGTCATAATAGAGTTGAGCCAGTGTAATAAGCACAGATGTAACAGCAAGAATATGGTGCAAAGTGGTAGTGCTGTTATTTACAAATCGTTGAAATGCAAAATAGTGCAGTGTTCTTCCATCAATAAATAAAAATAGTGCAGTGTTCTTCCATCAATAAATAAATGAATAAGTCAATAAACTATCCCAATAAAAGCAGGTGCTAAAGTGGAGTTCATTCATAAATAACAATAAATAATTCATTAAAATGAGATTAAAATCCCACAGGCTCTGTCTTTCTCTAAAACTATCGCATGCCTCAGTGCTCTGTCAAACTGAAGTCTCCCCAGCTTAGCACAAATCTGCTCAGCTCAAGGAGACATCCACTGACATGCACAGTTCACCTTCTTACAGACTTGTAACCTAACCACATTGCTCGGCCACAGCTGGGGTGCCCCAAAACGACTTGCGTTCCTTGCTGTCTCTTTCGGCACTTGTAGGTACCCAACAAGCCCCATGCTGTCTCCTATCTGCCGCCACCACACAGCCTTAAGGCAGGAGCCTACTAGGAGTGGTGTGTCACTCCAGCTCCCTGTTCACTCTGCAGCAGCAACCCTGCTCCTCAAGCTTCAGCTACACACTCGTAACTAATTGATTGCCATATCCAACAGCCTGTCTTCATCCTATAGCATCAGCTTCACAAAGATCATCTCTCTCTTTCTCATCTTCCTTCCATTTAACCTCCATCTTTCTTTCTTTTACTTAAAATACATGAAAAATTCTGATTAACTTTTTTCCTATTCCCTAGATCAGGACAAGCAAGAATGTGTTTCTCTCTACGGGGCACATGGCAGGTAATAGTTTTGCAGAGACGGTCAGCCAATTTACAGTGTGTTTGTAGTCTTTATGGGCCATAAGGTGGCCCTTTAATTTAGTATATTAACCCTGCAAACAATGATACTTAAAAGATATAATAAATAAAATTATGGAAATATATTGTAATAGCATTGTTTGGTATGAATTGGGTTACCCAAAATGTAGTGCCATTTTGTAAATGATGATAATAATTACAATTGTAGGTTTTATCTACTTTTTGTGTAAATTTTAAATCTCAATCTGCAATCTCCTACATACAGTTTGTTAAAAATGGACAAATCTGATGTTAGAAGGTAATTTTGGAAATGTGTAGATCTAATCACATTTTTGGTCACATTTTGGTTATTTGTGTTTCAGAGGTCCTAATCCCAGACACAAACCCTCACAACTCTTGCTGGTTCAAAAGACTTTTATATGTAATGTAATGCCCTCAACACGGGTTTCTTCCTTCTACAATAGAATTATTTTCCTTCTCCTCCTCAGCCTCCAGTCCTTCCAGGCAAGCTGTGCCTTCCTCCTTTCCTGACATCAACTCGCTGGCTGAGGCAGAGTGTCACCTTTTCAGGCCATATCCAGGAGTACTTCCAGTGCCGCAATATTATCTCCAGGAAGCACGTCCGGGTCAGGTGGAACTTAAGCACAACACAGGAACCTCCTCCTGGCACTGCTCTCTGGTGGTATCCAGACTCCAACATGGCTGCTCTCCAGGACTATCATGCAGCCCTGTGGGTATCCAAACCAGTGGAACATAGCCACCTAGCACACTGGGGTAACACTCGGGTGTCCCTCTGTCTGTCTGTTATCCCAGACCCCCATGGAGCAGCATCCATTCCAGCCAGGATTCCCATCTATCCATGTTGTTCCTTCCTCCCATCTTCATATTTTTTTTCTCATATATAAATAAATGACTGTTAACCATGACTAACAGGTAGATTGGCTGTATTTTTCCAAATTTAAAATCTGTAACATAGTTTTGATAAATGATAAAGAGTTAAGAGTTAGGTGTTCTGTTATTTTCACTAGTGCATACTACTACTACTAAAGTGAGACATAAAGATAGAAGCACCATCCCCTTTGTGTTGGTGAATGCCCCCAGTTAGCTACAGAGTTTCATGCAGTTGCTTAGCTTCCTTTTGCTACAAGACAGCCATATAGTCACCACCTTCAGACATGATTAATCCAATTCAGAGATGTAGGGGGAGTGAAGCTTATGTAAGCAGCCTGATGCACACGGCAGGAAACAGCCTGGAAAGGATACTGATCCATCACATGGCATACCTGTACTCGTGCACACACTTGACACGTTGCCATTCTATGCCAGTTTAGTGTTGTCAGTTACCAGAAAAGTGGTGCCTGAGGAAAACCAATAGGGGCAATGTGTAAACTTACATAGACTGAACCTAAGACAAGACAAAGACACAAAAGAAGCAGGCTAAAACTAGCAGAAAAGATAACAGTATGATAATATTAGTTAAACAAGAATGGGCAGAGTTGCCATAAACACTTTTGTATGTGCAAAAACACCAGGCTCTTCCAACAACCACATATAAAGAAAGTAACCTTTCCTTGTAATTAAAACATGACATCTACTATAAACTTATTCTTAAAATACTACAGAATTACACTGATATAAAGATATAAATTTAAGCAATCACTCAGTTTATATTGTGTAAAAGTTAGTTGTTTATCTTTAGAAAAGTTTTGATGAGAACGTACCATTCAGCACAACACAGCCTGCCAATCTCAATTTATTTAACTGTTTCAAAAAGTGAAGTGTACAGTTGAAGAGTCTCAGATTACTTCTACAGCACCTACTGCATTCCTGGGTAACCTATTTTATGTAACTGTTGTTCTCTGTGTGAAGAAATACTTTCTAACATTAGTGCAGAAAGTAAAAATAATGCAGAAGAAAATGTGTAGGTTTTAAAAAATTGAGGAGTAAATATTCTAGCAGCCAATTATTTGGGCAGAAGTAAAGTCTTACAAATGTTAACATGTCATAATCAAGCATTAACAGTCATTATTGAGCTTTTCATGTAAAATGCCAAAAACATAATGAACATTTTCCTAGCAAACAAAAATAAAGTAAAGACATTTTGATCACGCTCTGTAAACATGCAGGAAAAACATAAACCTACAGAAAAGATTCTTTAGCATTTATGGGCCTCCGATCACTTTTTCCCTTTTGTTAATGGTCTTCATACTTCTAGCTTTGCTCTCAGATTGGTCTGCAATATTTTGATTTTACATACATTGGAATTTAAGCCAGTTTTCCATAATGACAACCATATGCAGGTTTAAGTAAAATTATATATTGTGGCTTAGGCATTACAGGAAAGGTCAGTGGGTACCGAGAAGAAAGCTTAATGACTGATTCATCAAAATAATGCACTTCCTATTGTTTACCTAAAACACGCATCTTACTTGCAAAGAAAGGACCAGTTGTTGTTTGATCCTTTATATGTGTTTAGGTCTGCTGCTTGGCAAGGCTATGCTTTCCCTTTTCAAACAACAATTGTTGTTATCCTTTTAAAATGTCTTCTTTTTTAAATTATTATTTTAGTTTTTCTTTTACCTCATTTTGTCTTTATAATTTGGCACTTTTATTGGATGTAGTAACCAGTGATATTTCAGTTCTGATATTAAATGTAGTTTGAGTTTTTATTTTATTTTATAAAATTAATTTTTATTTCTTTCCAGTTTTCAGTGGAGTCAACCAATTTTTATTTTTATTTAGTTCTGTGTTTAAAATTTTAGTTTTTATTTTATTTAGTTCTGGCCTTTTTATATAATATTTATATATTATATTATATATATTAAATTTTTATTTTTCTTTTGCAAGACCACAAATGCCGGCCTACACATATTTCAATGCAAGTTATGTTTCAGTCAACAAAATACACTCACAGTTCATAATGCTTTTAAATACAGCTTGACTATCAACGATCAATGAGATTAAGTTGCCTAATGAGTGTAGTCAGCAAGATCAAATGTTTCAACCCAAGAAACCAGTCTGTGCGAGCACGTTGCTGTTAAGCTTTAAACAAGCACGCATTTCAAGAGAGTTGTTCATGTTGCAGTGACGTCCGTTGCAAAGATAGCCACACAGTGAGAATACTCGCTCGACGAACGCCTGTGATGCAGGTTCACAGACAAGGTCCTCGGCACTATGAAGGGCATGAGCAGACTGTATGTTGACGATTTCTGCTGCCAGTACTGAAGTGCAGTCAAGGTGCAAGAGATGTGCTGGACTTCCACTAAGTACTGATCCAGGTGGTCCTGCACTGAAACTCCGAGACTCTTTTTCTTCTTCTCGCACACTACATTTGCTTTTATTATCATCTGCACTGTAATTAAAGTATTTCCACACATTGCTTTCTCATTTTCTATCCACAAAAATCTGTGCAAAACTCACCATCGTCAACCACATTATAGTAAGCCCAAGGTACAAGATCACTGCATAGTAAATAGGGCAATGTAACTGAATGCTCAGTTCGACCTATAAACAACCCCTCTGCACAAATGAACTAGATTGAACGAAAATGCTATTGCTATTTTTTTCACTTTTCCTTGATTTTCGTTCTCATTTTACTTCGTTCACATATCACTAATTTTTATTTTTATTTAGTTTTAGTTTCGTTTGCCTTAATTTCAGTTCTTGTGCTTGTAAAATGAAAAACAATATTTTTAGTTTAGTTGTGTGGTAGTAACTATCACAGCTGTAAATCACCAGGTTTGGCCACAAGAATGTTTCAGGCTATTTTTAAAGTCGTGTATTTATCATTCTTCAGTGAAGACATCATCTGAACCCTTACACAGATTAATAAACACAACACAGTAACAAAAACATGGATAACCATTCCATAGTTATACATATCAGCATACACATATTTAAATAAAAATTAATAGAGATGTGTTGTCTGAAAGTAACAGGAATTATGTAGTGTGAGATATGGTCGGCCATTCATCCCAGCCAACACCCCCAGGCCGCCAGATGGATCCCTCCTTGCAGCATGGAGATGCCCCGAATGCCAGCAGGGAATTATGGACAGTGGACTTTTAATGCACAGCCCTGCTGGATACCATGAGGGCCGCCAGGAGTCACTGCAGGGAGGCCCAGGGACTATTATGTGCCCTATAACCCAGAAGTGTGTCTTAGTCACAGCGACAGAGGGAATGATGAACTTCTGGGATGAAAAGAAGAGCTTCCGGGTCACGAACTATAAAAGGACTGTGGGAGATCCCAGAAGTTGAGCTGAGCTGAGTGGTAGGGTGGGAACGCGTCTGGGATAGTGGAGGATTGTTTGATTATTGTGTATTTATATGAGTATTGTGGAGAGGAGGGTGCTTTGTGCACTGTATAGTTCAAATAAATATCATATTTGGACTTTTACCTGGTGTCTGGCGTTTGAGCCGAGGGTTCAAGGGAGTGATAGCGCCCCCTATCTGTCACAGTAGATAAAAGATCTGGCCAGTCAGCAACAAAGTAGTGAAATGCAAAATCTTCATTTAATAGAATTCTTGGAGAAAATGGAGCTCTTAGTTGTCCACAATTCTTTTGCATGGTTAAAATAAGAATCTGGCTGACACTGGCCAAACTGGCCATCCTCTCTTATCTAGCCATTTTGCCATATTGTAAAGGACTTGTGTGTTCTTACAGAAGATGTAGCAGAGAGGTCACAAAGGCTGAAAGAATAGTGACCAGGGATCTCGTTTACAAAAGTTTGCATGGATTCAAGTGTGAAAAATACATATGCCTAAAAACAGAATATGTGTATAGCAAAAAAAAATTGATTTATAAGTCTTACCCTAGCCTGCCGTATGCACGTTTCTGTGCAATTTACCTTTATAAATCATAATCATTTTGTAAATGCGCGTATGTGAACATGTCTTGAACCCCACCTGGTTGATGCCCTGAAATAACCATACATGTTCTATGTTAATCACCCACACACATATGTTGTAGAACGTGATTGAGTGCTAAAGGATGCTACTTCCTGGCACATCGAGACCCCAATCTTATATTTAAGAGTGTCTGTCTGCGCTCCTCAATTGAGCGTGTAAGATCATGTGTGGCATTATAGCGCTTCTCCTCTGGGTTCTAGAAGCTGGGGAAAGGCACAAGGTGCCAGTGTCTTTGTGGGTAGCTGCTATTACCTGGCAAATGAAATAACATGATTACTATCACAATGAGTAGTTCAGGCCATTTGAAAAACTGAGGGCTCAGCCAGTTATGTTACTAACAAGCCAGCCACCACATACATCACCGTCACGGCTGTCAAAGATATTTTGCCTCAAAATAAATTAATTACAGGTTGATCCAGGCCACTGAGTCACAACGTTTGTCAGTCTCATCTTGTCATCACAGATGAGTTGTTCATTAATTGAATGTTTCTTCTTACAGTTAACAAAAGCAGCTTTATTCTTGCTTGGTGCCCTTATTCCAATATGTGTACATTAAATTGCTTGGATTATTTTAGGAAAAAAAGATACTGCAGCAGTCTTGTAATGGCTTCCAGAACAGTGGGCATCATGGAGTGAAGCTTAGCTGAGGTATTCCTGACCTGCTGGCCAGCTCACTGAGAAATGACAATAGGTAGTCGATATAAACTGATGAAAAAAAAACATTCTTCAGTGTAAATACGCAGCATAGGTCCTCTTAAAAAGAAACTAAGATGCAGTCTATACATCATACTTATCATTTTGAAAGTACAATATGTCACATTAACACAGGTTCTAATAACAGCCTGGAAATATGAATTACTATGTGCTTGAGGCATCACTTAGCTGGTTTGGCCGCATTTCCCTACTTGATCAATGGTGTAGTCATTTCCAAGTTTCTTCGAAATTTTGTGTACGGATGGGTCAGAATTGCCGTAAACAATACACACATTCTCCTGTCAAGTTTTCTTTTATACAAGATGAGCCAAAAAGAAGTACCACATTTCAAACATTTATCTGACAAAAACGCTACAAGATAAAATAAATTTCATTACAATACAAGAAAGGGTATACAAAATAGTTTTTTTTACACTTGTTTTAAAACCGATGTCTTCAAGGTGGTGGCCATCATTAGAGATACACTCTTCGAGACAATTTCTGAATGCTTGCATGACTCGTTCGGCCATTTCAAAGGGAATAGAGGCGTTTTCATGGGGAATAGTGTTCTTGAGGGTGTCAAGGTTTTGAGGTTGGTGTATGAGATACCTTCGATTTGAGTTAGCCCCACAAGAAGAAATCACACGGAGCAAGATCAGGTGAACATGAAGGGAGATCAGCTTTCCTGGAAACATCTCCTGCAAAACTTGCATGGGTCTCCACGCTGTATGAGCTGTTGCTCTAACCTGTTGAAACCAGGCATCCGCTACATGCATTTCTTCCAGTCGGGGCCGCAAAAAGTTATCTAGCATTTCAATGTAATGTTCTGAAGTTACAGTGACCGTTGCTGACCCTTCCTCAAAAAAGTAAGGGCCTACAATGCCAAATTCTGCAACGGTGCCCCAAACTGTAATGCGCTCACAGTGCAGGGGTCTCTGACTAAGTTCACGAGGGTTGGTTTCAGGCCAATATTGAAAAGTTCACTTATTTACACAACCATTGAAATAGAAATGTGCCTTGTCGCTACACATGATGATGGCATCTCGATGAACGATGCAGAATGTTTGCACACAACTCTTTACGGCTCTACCAGTTTCTCAGTGAGTTCCTGCACTACTATCATTTTGCAAAATCCTTTTCAAAGACGTGTTGGAAATGCCTAAGGCAGAAGCATGTTTGTGCGCTGAACATCTAGGAGAATGCAATATTGATGCCCTTACAGCTTGGATGTTTTTAGGCATTCATATAGTCCAAGGATGGCCTGAAGATTTTCTGTTCAATGTTGTACCCGTCTGTCTAAATTTAGCCACCCATTGAAGAATTGTTTTCCGATTTGGGACGTCATCATTACGAGTAATGCTGAAGTGCGTTTAGAAGGCACGTTGCATAGTGATGATGGATTTGTTGTTTTTGAAGAATGCTTCGACAGTGAAAGCATGGTATGCACCAGATCAAAGAATGTTACAAAATTGAACAATGAAAACTACAAGGGATCGCCTATCAAAAGACCCCCATCCCAACTGACTTGGCTGCCTCTACCTCCCACAATGACCTTGAGAAATGTGGAACTTCATTTTGGCTCACCCTGTATATTCCAAGTTTTGATTGGAATGCTGCGGGCACATATTTTGAGTATCTTTTTGTGCATACGCAATTGTAATACATCTGACTCCAGGATATAGCCAAAATAATTTGAAAGTCTAAATTGGGTAATTAAGATTGTGAACCATACTATTACCTGGGTTCACTTCCTGGGTCCTCCCTGCATGGAGTTTGCATGTTCTCCCAGTGTCTGCGTGGGTTTCCTCCGGGGGCTCTGGTTTCCTCCCACAGTCCAAAGACATGCAGGTTAGATGCATTGGCGATCCTAAATTGTCCCTGGTGTGTGCTTGGTGTGTGGGTGTGTGTACCCTGCGGTGGGCTGGCTCCCTGCATGGGATTTGTTCCTGCCTTGCACCCTGTGCTGGCTGGGATTGGCTCCAGCAGACCCCCGTGACCCTGTGTTAGGATATAGCGGGTTGGATAATGGATGGGTGGATGGTTATACTGTAAGCCACTGAGCAAATGTAAGAGCAGTCACTCTACTTCACCCTCCATACAAAAGCCGAGAGATGCCAGATTCAAAATCACCTTTTTAAAACCTAATTAAATAAACTATAGTGTGGACACAGCTGTTTCTCATAAGATTGTAGCCACCTACATTGAAACTTACCTTGTAAAAAATCATTACATTTTGTTGTACAATTACCAGTAAAAAAATTTTGTATATCTCGGCTAAAGTAGTACTAGGGAGTCAACTGATCAGATTCCTTCCAGATGTACACAATTTATACAATTTTAGTTGATGAATTAAAAAATGCACAGGAAGCAACTTCTCATAACTAAATGCTAACTATGATGTTTTTTGAAAACAATGTTACTCTTGAATTTTACCAAGCTGACAGCACATGTATTTTCCTTCATCAAAATGCTCCTGCTTATTGCTCTTTCAGGGTAACATGCCTGATTCTTTCTACCTCCCACTAAAGGCTCCTGCCGTATCATGCTGACATATTTATTTGCTCTCTGTCATTCACTATGTATCTCTCTTTCTCTGTTCTAAAGATCTGTCATGGAATTTTTGTCTTGTCCTGTGCTGTTCTTACATTGTCTTTGATTTTTTTTTTATTCACTAAGGTGTGTTTTATTCAGAAAGAAATGCAATTACAACTGGCAGTATCATGAAGACATTCAGTTATAATGTAGTGTAGAAGTACTATGCATTGATCCATTCCTTACATCCATTTTCTAATGTGCTTATTAAAGGCTAATTTCCAGGAGAAAGAGTGACATGTGGGATGCCCCTGACACTGGGTGAGCAGAGAGAGGTGGGAACATGTGGAAATAGCTGCAGAAATAAAGAAAGAAGCTTCTGTATAGTGAAAGAATATAAATGATCATAGCTGGGCCTTTCTCATTTATTACTTCCTAGTTGTCTACAGAACACAGCATTTCACATCAGGGCATCGGCATTCAGTGTCAATAACAGTGGTAGGTGATGGCTTTCTGATGTGAATCCATGCCTCTGGCCCTGAAAGATGCAGTGGAAGAAGACGAGTGGTGGGGCAAAGTGCTCAGCCTCCTTTAAAATGTCACAACAATGTTTTGCTTTGGGCTTTTTTTTCTTATAATGAAATGGATACACTGTTTTGCAATATGTGTACAATCTCAAGATGCAAATCCATGCTGGATAAAATATTTGGCTTGAAAAATGGATGTACAGTGGAACCTCGGGTCACGAACGTCTCGGACCACATACAAATCGGGTTACGACCAAAACATTCGCCAAACTTTTACATCTGTTCACGACCATACACTCGGGAGATGAACAAGCCAGTTTCCCTTCCTGTTCGTACGCACCAATGATTTCCGCACGTGTTCAGTCTCTCCCTGTGCACTCCCTGTGCAGCGAGCGAAATGAGAGAGAGTGCGAGAGAGAGAGAGAGAGAGCGCTGGTCGCGTAATTCCGAGAAGGCAGTTAAAGAATGCACTGAGCTTGTTTTTAAAGAGACTGATTTGAGCATTGTTTTAACACTAGAATTACCAGAGTCTACGAAAAAACTCATAGATCCGGCCCACCTTAAAACCGTTCTCACCTCTCTTTTGTCTTCTAAAGGTGCCAATTAAGACGAGCAGCAAAAAGCCGGCTATTCCATCCCCCACCATCGCAAAACGTTTACTAAGTTTTCCCAGCTCATGCCTTGTTTGATTATCTGGGAGTGACTGAACTGGAGTTTTAAAGTGGAAATAATAGATCGTTATTTGTTCCGTTTCTACAGTAATCTGTGTAAACACATTGTTAAAACAGAAACTTTTTCATATTTTAGTAACAAATGTTACAAAATATAGGCATAAACTATAGAATGTGTGAAGCCTGACGGCAAAACATTTTATTTTTGAATAAAAGCACACTTGTTCTGTTATATTTGTACCTTTCGTGAAAGTGTTTCTTTGATATTTGGACTTCAGGCTTCATACATTATATAGTTTATGCCTACATTTTGTCATTTACTACTAGAATATGAAAAACGTTTCTGTTTTAAAAATGTGTTTACACAGATTACTGTAGAAACGGAACACACATGAAATGCATATGTTCCAAATAACGATCTATTATTTCCACTCTAAAACTTCACTTCACTCCCAGATAATCAATCAAGGCATGAGCTGGGAGAAGTTTGTGCACGTTCTAAGTCAGTGGGGGATGGAATAGTCTGATATTTGCAGCTTGTCTTTATCTGCACATTTAGAAGACAAAAGACGATGGCAGAGAGGTGCGAACGGATTTAAGAAGTGATTTAAGGTGGGACGGATCTACAAGTTTTTTTGTAGGCTCTGGTAATTCTAGTATTAACCTCGTTGTATTTAATGAAGACTTTTTTCTATGGGATTTTATCCTCCACTTCACTTCTGTTTACAGCGATCGGTTTGTAGCGTGCATTGTTGCAATGTTACTTTTCTTGGCTGTTTATTAAATTACGGATTTTTCAAATGTTCATGTTTTTCCCTGTGCTTAAAACTCATCTTATATATAATTCACCAGCCTACTCACTCACTCACGTCTGTCCGAAGCCGAATGCGCAGTCGCCTTCTGCGCACGTCCAAAGCCGAATGCGCAGTCGCCTTCTGCGCAGCTGCCCGAAAAACCTTACAAGACCGACATTGTGGCAGGCGGTGGATTTACGGCCACAAAAATTCAAAGAGAAAGGCGACTTCGATTAAAGCTCTAGAGGCCTGAAAGGTGATTTCGACTACAGCTCGAAGTCTAATTATGCATTCATTCAATACACCTATATCAGGTTTGTGGTGCTTATACTTATTACTATTCCACTCGTGCCCGTTTCATCTTACGTTGTCGAAACGGGCTCTTTCTCAAGTTAAAAATAAGTGTTTACATCGAGCGGTTCGTAAGGCTATAGCGTGAATTCTTGCAATATTACTTTTCTCTGTTCAAGCTTTTCTCAGTGTTCTTCAATGTTTTCACATTTAGTTTACTATTACGCTGTGCATTCTGTGGTATAATTAACTATTTTTGTGCTTAAAAATCTTAAAAAAAAATATTTACATACAGTTCGCACAGTCTGGAATGGATTAATTGTATTTACATACAATCCTATGGGGGAAATTACTTTGGGTCACGACCAAATCGGGTTACGACCAGAGTTTTGGAATGAATTACGGTCGTGACCCGAGGTTCCACTGAATTTGGTATGTTTTAAGACTTTTTAATTCACCTATGGACACATGTATCCATTACATTTACACTTACATTTATTTGCTTGGCAGATACTTTTATTCAAAATGACTTACAGAAAAACATAATCGAGTAACATTACACTAGGGCCTCTTTGTTCAGCAAATGTAGTAGGACAGGTAACAAAAGCTGATTGCCACAAGTAAAAAGATGTAAGAAGTAATGAATTGACAATCATAGATTACAAATGATAAAGCAATTAAACTTAATCGAACAACAAATTAAATAATATAAAATATCATGGAGCAAAGTTTTTTTTTCCCCAAATCAACTACACAGATATTTACAGAACAGATGGGTTTTCAATTGCTTCTTAAATGCATTAAGGGAGTTAGCTGTTCGGATGGAGGTGGGCAGCTTGTTCCACCAACTAGGAACACCAGATGCTGTTCCCTGGCTGACCGGAGTGGCCGAGAAGGAGTATAGCACCTCACTAGCATCTCCATATATGCAGGTGCTGACCCATTGACTACTCTTCCATTGTAAACTGCACAAACAGACAAGGTATTTTTAAAATTTATGAAAGCACTTCACTTCAGGATGCAATTTTATGTGGCATATTAATGTATACCATGGCTGTGAAGAAATAACTTTAACTTGAAAAATACCAAACTTATCCTTTAATCCTAAGTTATTGGGAACCAGAACCTATCCTTTAACATCTGGGTGCAAGTCTGAAACCAGAGCACTAGTCCTTTGGAGGACACACTAATTCACACATCCGTGCTTACGAGCTGCCATTTAATCAAACCCACATATTGGACTAGCTGGAGAAACCTGGGGAGAAAACTCCACACAGGCATTGTCAAGATTCTGGTGCATGAAAACAGACATGCACACTGCTGTACCGCCATAAAATTGTTCTAAACAAATATTTTCAATTTTTCCAGTATCAACACATATATCTCTTGTTTGTTATGACTTTCATATCTTTAACAAGAGCAAAGCACTTTTTAAATTTGTAGCGCTACTTTATTGAATTCACTTAAACGGAATTAATTAAATCTGCACTATGAGATCTAATCTACGGTTTCTTGTGCTGTTGCTTTGCTGTAATACCAACTATTTGGTAGGTTTTCTTCTGTCTTAAGCAAAATAGAGAAATTGTTTGATGAATACAAAATCACGATCTAAATAAACACATATAGCAAGTCGAATTTAGATCCCAATATTATTCTGCATGTGTTGTGGTAGTTTAATATTCAAAGTCAAACTCAAACCTCCAAGCAAGTCACTTAGATAAATTTAGCATCACACCATCTTCAGCTTATTTTTCTCAAAAGTAAATCAGAATCTCTTGTTTGTTAATTTGCAACATGTTTGATTTAAGGTTTTTGGATGGTAATAATATGTTCTATTCCAAATTCAGGTAGTGTGGAGTTTTTTGATTTTTCTTAAGTACTCTCTCAAAGCTGTGAAATTCAATTTAATTTCGATGAGGAAAGTTTTTGTGAATCTAAAGCACAGGCCACAAGGCAGGAATCAACCCCAGTCTATTAGTCCCACATTCTCTCAAACCCAAATTCCCCAAAAGGGGCCAATCAAGAATCACCAATTACCTAATATGCATGGCTTTGGGATATGAGAAGAAAGGAGGAAATTCAAGTCAAGTTGGGGAGCATGCACTGGTACAGTGCGCTGCCGCACCCACCACACAACGGAACAACTCGGGATCCTGGTTGGCAACCTCCCAGGCAGACACGCGGTCCAGTCCCGCCCTTCGGAAATGACCCTCTATCTGCTGCAGCCAGGTGTTACGTGGGTGACCCCTTGGCCTGATCCAGCCACTCGGGCCCCCAACAATGAGGATCCTATGAGCTGGATCACCCTCGGGGAAACGTGCCACATGGCCGTAGTGCCATAACTGATGCTCCCTCATTCGGGACTCCATGAGATTTTCCGGAGAGACACAGTACCAAAGGAGTCCAGTTTTCATCTCAGGTCACTGGATAGCGTCCATGTCTCGCAACCATATAGCAAGACAGGAAGCACCAGGACTCTAAAGACTTGGACCTTCGTCCTTTTGCATAGATATCAGGAGCACTACACATTCCTTTCGAGTGACCTCATGACCCCCCCATGCTTCCCCAATCCGTTTACTGACTTCATAGGAAGAGTCACCAGAGACATGAATGTCACTGCCAAGGTAAGTAAACCTCTCGACAAAACCCACAGAAACAAACAAATTCCACACAGATGGTAACTGGGAGCAGGGATCACACCCAAGATGCTGAATCTATGAAGTGGCAATACTAACCACAGTGAAACCAGAATACATAGTTTAAGAGAGAGGAGTTGGGAGAGAAAGGTTAAGAACAGAGTGAAAATGAAAATTATGTTAAAAATATTAACTTGAGAATATTAAAAAGCCAGTAAATTATTAGGTAAGGCAAGTCTGTGTCTGACAGGATCAATTTGTCTTTAAATTGCTAATGAAATCACTGATGCGTAGAAAGAACCCTGGGAGATTATTGTATATGTAAAAACACATTTAAAAATATATATCATTGAAAACAAATATTTAATAGGGTTTCTGGAGAAATCAGCCTAAAGCAATTATCTGGCCCCATAATCCTGAGAAGCTGCAACAATGCAATGGAAAAACCATTCCAGATCCTAGGAGACCCCGCTCAGATTGGTTTTTAGTCCCAGGAGGTTAGTTAGATGTCAAGTTGAAAGTGAATCCTGCTTCAAAACAGGCAACCATCCAAAAGCGAGAAAGGAATGAGAGGCCTCAGTAATATGCCAATAAAGATAGAATATGATTCCCGTCTTAAGACTTGTACAATTAAAATGTCAACCAAATTCTTCACTGAAGGAAATTTCTGAATCAGTCCAAAATGTTTACTGTAAATGAAGTGTATATCATTAATCGCTAAATGAAAGCATAGTCTTATATATGAAGGATGCAAAGTCCTAACAGGGTCCTGTTAATAGCAAGCAGTATCCTTAGGCAGAGCGGGTGACCAACAAATGTTATTTGATTTAATATTGAGAATTGTTTCTGCCTGGGACTTTCAGTTCTGAAAAACAAACCTGATGTAACTTTTCAGAGCTCTTCACCATCCCGCACTTGTTTTATGGAATCTATAACTGACTGGAGTATTAGTGTTGCTACATTTTCAAATAAAATAATTAATTCTAGTTATTGGTGAGCTTTGTATTATATAGTACTTTCTATTTAGTTTGTCTAATTAGTAAAATAATTTGGATTAAGAAAAGTGATTGTCTAGGCTATTTTAGTCTTATAGGTATGAAATGTGATACACTTAAAAACCATAATACTCCCCACCTGATAGGACTGTGTTAGAGTTCTTTTTGCTTTTTTCTGTTGTGCCCTAAGCATTATTGACTTTTATTTTCATATTGCATTGTTAGAAAAGTGACATCATTTTCTTCTGCGGTTGTTTACTAGGACATTGCCATTTTGTATCTCCAGTCATTTATTGTTATGATTGCTGCTTGAATCTCAAAACTGTAACTTAGGCTATGCTTCCAATAACTAGTCCTCAATGAACAACAAGGCCTAGAATCAAGAATCAGCCTGGCCCCCAAGCTCAAGAAGCAGGCTTCATGGCTTTGCAGGTTGCAGCTGAAAAAAGATCAGTAAACCTTCACAAACAGAGAGGGAAGCCATGAAAGTCCTGTGGCACAAGTAAAGAAAACAATGTCCTTTAAAATTCTAGGATTTATTAAGCAAAAAGTTAAAAACAAGAATAAGATGAGATCAAAATGGTTGGCCAAATGGCAACCTAAAGGCAAACATATCCAGCAATCATATTTCAAAACCAGAACAATAAATGAAAAACCAGAAATTTAAAAAGTACTTACAAGTGATGAAATCCAAAATTCAAGAGACAGACAAACATCAGGTGATTTCTCTAATGGCACAGTGCTAACAATGAGGGTCCCTTCACACTGCGTCCCTATTTCTTTTCTCATGCATACTTCGTTGGTCTGGGTAGCAGCCTCCCTGGCCCAAAGTCCAACTATGGGGTACTTTTTCTTCACATTTGTTGGACCTAGTGCTACTTGATTCCCCTCAGCGAGTACAGGGATCACTTCACATTACGTTATCTTATGCTTTACTATAGTGGAAATGCTCACCTGTGTGACCAAATCCACTCCGGACAGCAATCCAATGTCCAAAAGCCTTAAATATTTGTCGAGGCCCTCCATCGGTGCTTTGACAGTGTCTTCAACTTCATTCACTGCAGCCTTTTAGGTCTTCAACACGGACTGAAGTGATGTCACTGGTTTTAAAAGCTCTCACAGTTCCTGAACGTCAGTTTGGCTTGGGGTGTCTAACATAAGGTGGATCTTTGGGAATCTCTGTCATGTCTACACAAGTCTGGTAAGCACTGGTCTAGTGCATGTGCAGTCGGGTTTTCTTTGGTTCTGTTTCATTGTGGGGAAATGAGTTTGGAAGTCCCTTTTCAGGGACTGTCTGTTCTGTTTTAAAAATTTTAGTGACAGAAATCAGACACAACTTCCAAGACACCTTTACTTCCTGTTAGAAAGCAGAGTCGTGTACCCCTTCCTTTTGGAGTTTTCTGGTCGGAGCCCAGTCCTTAAACCAATAATGCTGTGGAATGACTTCAAGAGAGCCAGATATGCTAAGATTAAGGCTGAGCTGAAACAGTTTTGTAAGGAAGAATGGTCCATAATTCCCCCTGAACGTTGTGCAGGTCTGATCTCTGCAGTTTCCGGAAGCACTTGTTAGAAGTGATTGCTGCCAAAGGAGGTTCAACCAGTTATTAAATCCAAGGGTTTACTTACTTTTTTGACTGCACACTGAATGTTTAATAGGTGAGTTCAATAATAACATGTAAGATTATAATTGTGTGTTATTAGCTTAAGCATATTGTGTTTGTCTATACATGTGACTTATATAAAGATCAGATAACATTTTATGATCAATTAATGAAGAAAAACAGGTCATTCCAGAGGCAAATGTTTCACATACTTTTTCTTGTCACTGTAAATTACAAAAGAATACAAAAAGACAATAGAATAAATAAATAGAAATGACACTTTAGCCAAGAGAGAGAGCCTGCTCATAACATAACAGTTATGATTTTGCTATGAAGTTATGAAGTGCCATATGACCTGTAATATATGGATACTGACATTAAGAGGAGTACAAATTTTAAGATCACATTGTGTCGACAACAGTTGTACAGCAAAAGGAAAGCATCTAGGGAATATTTCTGATTAAAAAATGTGTTTTTTGACTTTTGGATCTGGTTAGTGTTATAATTTTGTAAAGATCTTGAGACTTCACGTGTAACAGACCCTTTCTTCTATATTAACCCCTCTTATTTATCTTGCATACAATAAACTTTTGCCTGCCACACTCTGATCAAAATTGGCATTAATTGAATTGGAAATTCATATATAATAATTACATTTTGGAGATAAAGAATTCTTGTTGTTTGGGACAATAAGCTCTTACTCCTACATCTAACCTATCCGCCTCAACCCTAATCTTGACATTTTAAAATTAGTTTATAATTTAGTAGTCTAATTCATTTTTTTTTCTTCATTCATTCCGTTCTTCTCAGAATGCCTTATTCCAATACAATGATGTATACGGTAGGAACTAACCTTGGATGGGCTACCACAGAGTTCACTTGCTCATATGGGGACAATTTGGAGTCACCAGCCAGCCTAACATGACTGCCAGTCTCTGAATGTGAATATTTTGATATGTCTGAGGTTTACTTGTTTATGTTTCACTTTAATTTCTGATATATTAATGTTGCCCCACTCTTGTTTCTTTAGGTGTTTTTGTCTGTTGCTGTGATCTGGCAGTTTCTAATATTTAAAGGATGTCTGTTTGATCCTATTTGGAACAGTATGATAAATAAAGATCTCACTTTCCACAGCTACTAAAGGAAGTTATAAAATGAAGTTTCATGTTTAGACTCTGAGTTTTGCTTTGCTCTTTTCACAATTGTTTGCCTAATCGTTTGACCTCTGCCTGTTTACCAATTCCTACGTTAGTAATTCCAAATCTCTGCCACTCAGTTCTTGAGATAGTGAATATCATTCACATTTTAAAAACATGTTTGCTGATTAACCCAAGTCTTCATAGCTGAGAAACAGCCGTGTAAACCATTGCATTACCATGCCATCCGCAACATTTCTGGCCATCTATTGCTTCCACATTTTTAGCAGAAGCTGCAGCTCCTGTGACCTTGAATCAGATTAAGTGGGTTCCATAAGTTAACTTTTTTGTTAAACTAGGGAGCTTTGCCCCCTGCTTGCCCACACCCTACCCCCCAGGGGGGCGTGCAAAGCGTCAGCCACTTCGCATCTCTGCTGCTCACATTGTGAAGAGGGGGGCTGAACGCACCCTAAGGAGACGCGGTTGCTCCTCTGAAACCCACTCTTAATGGTGATACAATGGGAAACAAATACATTTTTTTTACCTCCTCTTTGCTCAGTCAGCTGTTGGTTTGCTGCTGCTGTGCTGCGTAATCTGCATGTCGCGCAGCGCTTCAAACATTTAAAACCTGTACAGCAGCTGGCCTTTCGTCTCACTGCCTCGTCTCGCAGGACGTTAAAGTGTCTCTGAGAAAATCACGTCTCGTCTCCTTCCAAGCCTTCCAAGATTTTTTTTATAATAGAGAGATATTCATCTTTTTCATTTTATTGAATTTTTGGTTATTTTGTGGTTAACTAAATTAATAAGAGTATGCTGTTGCTGTACAGGGTACCTGTTAAATCCGACATACTGTATAAATAATGCTACAACTGACACATTCAGTATACCACTTGTGGCCATTCACTCAAGAATAACTTCAGCAGCTATTATTAAAGACCTATCAATGCAACAGTCAGCCATGGAAGGAGCAAAAGCAGAAAACAATCTCCTGAATTGTAAGAATTTTTTCTAACAATCATCTAAAGCCCAGCCCATGCACACACTGCAAAGAGCAATTATGACTTAGACTTTAAAATGGTCGTGCTATATGCCGTGAGAAGGCAGGAAAAACAAATGGCACCCTGAGTAATTACTTTCTTTGATACAGTTCAAATAAATAAACCCCATGTTTTCATGTGGTCATTCAGGTTATTTTAATTTAATGCTTCAGGTCTTGACCAAGCTGGCAGTCACTTTAAACTAATCTTCTCAATGACTACCCATTGAGATGACTATATCACATTGATCAGAATAATTTCATACTGTATCTTGTTAAACTTAATAACAACATGCAACTGATTATATTATTGCAACTGCTATATATTAATAGCATACGCGCCTGTATGTAATTTAGCAAAATATGTAACAAATATCATTGCTTATGCATGTATTCTAAATTGCCTTAGTTTATGGTTTTCCAAACAGGTATTATTTTGACTAGGTGTGTTTAGTTTTCTTTAAATAAGAACACATTTTACTCTGGTTGGCACAGTGGTAGCTCTGTGGCCTCGCAGTAAGGAGACCTGGGTTCACGTTCTGGGTTCTCCCTGCGTGGAGTTTGCATGTTCTCCCTGTGTCTGCATGGGTTTCTTCCGGGTTCTCCAATTTCTTCCCACAATCAAAGACATGCAGGTTAGGCGGATTGGTGACACTGAATTGACATTTGTGTGTGTGTGTGTGTGTGTGTTTGACCTGTGATGGAGACTGGTGCACTGTCCCAATTTGTTCCTGCCTTGTGCCCTATGCTAGCTGAGATAGGCTCCATCACACCCTTTGAACCCTGTTCAGGAGTAAGCGGGTGAGAAAACGACTGAATGACCTTTTACTTTGATACTGTGCTTTGTTACTGGTCTAAACATCCAAATCTGCTGTCCAGCTTGTATTGAAACTGACCAGACAGAAAGGTACATTTTGGGGCTGGTTGTACTGAAAAGGATTCAAATCCTCGGAATATCTTGAGTGGTCCTTGCCAGAAACCATATTGCATTAAAGAGGGATGCTTTAGTTACATGAGATTATATTTAATTGATAAACAATATATGATTGTGAATGTTCAATGAATGTATTAGAGCATTAAGTTAACTATGTGGCACTAATAAATTAGTAATAAAGCTGTTAGGCATGGAGTCTAAATGACTCTCATTTTGAAAGGCTCTGTAAGATTTGCTATTTGTTATTTTACATTTGGGTGTTTTCTTTTTATTTCATTTCTATCCTAAAATAGCAACTTGCAGTTTTTCTCTAACACAAAATGTTTTCAACATGTAAAAGCATATAAAAAGCAAAATTGTAACAATAATTTGTGGATGACACACTGTTTTTGTTATTGTATAAAATGGGATTTGAGGATTACAGTCTCACACTCACTACATGTTTCTTTTGTTGTTCACTTTGCTTTGTTCTCCAGTGTTTTTAATGGATCACTGCTGAACTTGTTTATAGTGCTTACAGAGTGTCGTTTAATGTTAACACCACAACGACAAATATATACAGTGGTGAATAATCGATTAATGAATATATTTTTGTACAAATGACAAACAGGGATGCAATGTGCACAGCTAATCAGAAGCTCTAATCAGGGTGTGTTAGACTGAAGCAGCAACTCAATAAGTTGATTTAAAAGTTAAAACCAAAGGTGCATCTCTTATATACAGTAAGTAGGCAAATCATTTCACAGTCTTACAGTCATGTGGCTAAAGATCAACCTCCTACAATTGTTTTCTTAACCCTTTTGAATCCTTAGAAGACTGGCATCTTGAGAACATAATGCACGCTCAGGTTTGTAAGTAATGATAAGTTCCAATAGTTACTTAGGACCTATTCTCATTAAAAGCTTTGTGTAATAAAATGGAATTTGAAAGAAGTTTTAAAAAACTATTGAATCATTTTAATCATCTTTATAATGCTAGCAATCACAAGGTTCAGATGCTGTTCCTTCCTGTAGAGTGTGCTGCAGCATCCTTAGTGCACTAGCCCCCCGCATGCTTTACTGTGCCTTAATAAGTCTAGTTTAACAAGTACTTTGACATATGTGAGATCATATTAATTAACTGTAAAACTGTGATTCAACCTCATTTTATCATCAAACCATCTTACATTATGAGTGTTATTATGCTAAATGTGAGAATTAACATAAAAATAATAGCTGCATTTGCATTGCATACAGTTCTGTCATGGCTGAAACCTACATTTTCCCCATTGGAACACAAACATGTGGCGATCAGAAGGGGCCATGCTGCCAAACACAGAAGGGATTTTGGCTGCTTGTCTAAGTTTAGCTTACAGATTTGTTTTTTAATGCAGTTTGGCAAGAAATTGAATTAGAACCATTTGTCAGCAGCACAGAGAGATGCCCAATGGTTGCTGTATGCATGTATCGATAATCTGACCAAATATTTTCTGTTAATTCAGTTGGAACACCATTTAAGAATAATTATCCACACCCTACTGTTAAGTGTTATAAATATAATATAAAAGAACATAAAGTAAGAACTGCGAGAAGACCAGTAAGCAGTTTCACAAAACCAGAATTATCTAATAAAATGTAGAGGATTTATAAATCTAAACATAGGTATGTTACTAGAAATCACAACTTAAAAAATACTAAGAGAACACAAGAGCAGATTAGTAAGGATAAACTGGTTTCACAACACTCTTCATAGGTTTATTGTTTGAAGTGACCAGTAACAACTGTACTCAATTAGTTGACAGAGAGCAAGTACAAAAAAAGACGTTCAATAAAAAGAATAAAACCATATTAAGTCATGAGCACAAAGTGACTGGGTATAGGGTAAGCAAATTGTCCCCCCTCTGTTTTTTGAGGAAGAAATGTGCACTATCTTTAATAATTTATCTTCTTCTTCTTTCAGCTGTTCCCATTAGGGGTCGCCACAGCGGATCATCTTTTTCCATCATTAATAATATTAACAAGATATAATTACAGATGACGATTTCTGTGCAACACAATTGCTGATTTTAAAGAGCATATCGCTTTAACTATGCTTCCTATGGAGAATATTGGATTACAATGGAAGGTTTATTGTCCAAAGTTATCTCCTGAAAATTCACACACCTAAGATGCTTGTTTAAAGCCTGGCAAATAAGCAATTGAATATTTAAAAATTAATAATTATGATGAAGTATTAAAAAACACATGCACAATTTCAACTTTAGAAGATATACTCTATATATTGTGAGCAGGGGGGCTGATCACACCCCTAGAGGATATGGACACTCCTCTAAAAAACACTGAAAGACTACCTTCACATTGCTCCCTTACTTGCTGGGCTTACTTGTGGCTGCTCTGTCACGCAATATGCTTCCCGTGCGGTACCTCGCATACTTAAAAGCCTGAATAGCACCTATTGGTTTTTGGAATGTTTGCTTTTCTCTCTCTCTCTCTCTCTTTCTCCCAGACATTCTCTGCTCCTGATGCACACTCCTTTGAAGAGGAAGATATGTTTGCATTCTTTTAATTGTGAGCTGGAACTGTCATCTCTGTCTTGTCAAGGAGCATGTTTAATTTGGTGGGGGAATTTATTGAACAGTTAGTTGTACCTGAAGTACATAGGGACATTCTTTTGCAGTTAGCCCACTCTCACATCTTGGGTGGGCACCTGGGGGCTGATAAGACTAGAGATTGTTTATCAAAATGATTTTATTGGCTGAATATGGGGAAAGATGTTGAGTGATTCTATACTTCATGTCCTGATTGCCAGATCGTCTCTGCTTATAAACTTCCTCAGACACCCCTTTCTCCTATGCCTATTTTGGAAGTCCCCTTTCAACGGGTGGGATTAGATATTGTAGGCCCTCTTCCTAAGAGTAAAAATGGGTATCAATATATGCTTGTGTTGGTTGACTATACGACGCAATATCCAGAAGTGGCTGCTTTGAAAAAAAACAATTCCTCCACTGTAGCCAAAGCTTTGTGCAAGATATTTACTCGTATTGGCATCCTTAGAGAAATTTTAAATAATCCGGGCACACCTTTTACTTCTCGCAAACAATTGTGTGACAGCCTTGCTATTAAGAAATTGAGTACCACTGTTTACCACCCACAGACAAATGCTTTGACTGAACGATTTAACAAGACTTTAAAACAGATGATCAGGCGAGTTACTCATGATGATCCGACGTCTTGGGACTCTGTCCTGCCTTTTATTATGTTTCCGTTGCGGGAATCGTCGCAGGCGTCCACTGGCTTGAGTCTGTTCGAGTTGTTGTTTGGCATCTTGGATGTTGTACAAGAGGAATGGACAGGAATCGGGACAACAACTCACGGGCCGAGCTTTGCAGATTGGGTAATTTTGTTGCAAGATAGAATTTCTAAACTTTCTTCTATTGCTGTGGAACATCAGCGATGTAAATAGGAAACCCAGAAATGTCTTCACGATAGACATTGTAAGCTCTGTGAATTCAACCCAGGTGATCGTGTTTTGGTTCTGATTCCATCTGACCCGCACAAATTCCTAGCGAAATGGCAGGGCCCTGCCATTATTGAGGAGCGTATGGGGCTGGTGAATTAAAAGGTTAGAATACTGGGCTGGCGCAAACCATTCCAGAATTTACATGTTAATCTTTTGAAGGAGTGGAATGACCCACAGGGGGCTTACACTTCCTTGGCTGCTGTCTATCAGACCGATGTTGTCATTGGAGATGATTTGACTGACTTGCAATAGACAGAGTTGTTAACTTTGATTGAAAGGAACACTGATGCTTTGTCAGACTTGCCAGGCATGACTAACCTTGCAGAACATAAAATCACTACTGAACCCGGTATTAGGGCGCAGATGCGCCCATATCGGATTCCGGAAGCGCGATGGAATATGGTGCGTGAGGAAGTCAAAAAGATGCTGATATTGGGTGTAATTTGTGAAAGTAAAAGTGACTGGTGCAGTCCGGTCGTATTAGTTCCACTACAAGACGGTATGGTTTTGCTTCTGTATCAATTTTAGGCGCTCTAATAAAGTCTCTAAATTTGATGCTTATCCAATGCCCATTGTTGATGAGCTGTTGGAAAAACTGGGTCAGGCACTAGATCTCATGAAAGGTTACTGGCAGGTGCCTCTTGAGGCTGGCAGTTGTGAGAAAACAGCATTTGCGACTCCTGATGGACTTTATGAATTTACTAGACTCCCGTTTGGTCTTCATGGTGTGCCTCTAACTTTCCAGCATATGATGGATCAGATCTTGTGTCCTCATTCTGAGTATTCTGGGGCATATCTCGATGATGTCGTGATTTTCAGCAATGATTGGCAAAGGCATTTAGAACATCTTCAGGCTGTCCTTGAAAGCTTAAGACAGGCTGGCTTGACAGCTAACCCTAAGAAGTGTAAATTGGGTATGTCTGAGACTAATTATCTGGGTTATTCCATGGGCAGGGGTTTACTAAGGCCACAATTTAGAAAAGTGGAAGAGATACTTGTTTACCCACGTCCAGAAACACAGAAACAAGTACATGCATTTCTGGGGCTTGCCGGTTATTACAGAAGATTCATCCTAGACTTTGCAAATAGGGCTGCTCCTCTTTCAGATCATACCAGAGGCAGGAAAAACTGCCCTGTTTTATGAACAGAAGTTTGTGAATGTTCTTTTTGTGATTTCAAAACTGCTTTGTCCTCTTATCCGGTTTTGCAGAATCCCGACTTCTCTAAGGATTTTGTTCTACAGACGGACGCAAGTGCATTAGGTGTAGGCACCGTCCTGTCCCATGTTTTTGATGGGGAAGAGCGCCCTATCACATTTTTGAGTAGAAAATTGCTTCCTAGAGAACGCAATTATTCGACTATTGAGAAAGAATGCTTGGCTATTAAATGGGCTGTGGAAGCGCTTCGTTATTATTTATGGGGTCGAAATTTCACATTAGTGACTGATCACGCTCCATTTCAATGGTTATACCGTCAAAAAGATATGAACTCTCATCTCATGAGATGGTGTTTGAGCTTGCAACCTTATAGTTTTACTGTCAGGCATCGACCCGGCTCTGAACACGTTAATGCTGATGTCCTGTCACGCCTGTTTGAACCTGGTTTGGAGTGTCGCTTAATTCACGAGAATGTGAATAAAGCTGACAGGAGGGTGTGAGCAGGGGGGCTGATTGCACCCCTACAGGATACGGACGCTCCCCTAAAAAATGCTGAAAGACTACCTTCACATTGCTCCCTTACTTGCTGGGCTTACTTGCGGCTGCTCTGTCGCGCAATATGCTTCCTGCGCGGTACTTCACATACTTAAAAGCCTGAACAGCACCTATCGGTTTTTGGATTGTTTGCTTTTCTCTCTCTCTCTCTCCCTCTCTATCTCCCAGACATTCTCTGCTCCTGACGCACACTCCTTTGAAGAGGAAGATATGTTTGCATTCTTTTAATTGTGAGATGGAACTGTCACCTCTGTCTTGTCAAGGAGTATGTTTAAACTTTTGAAAGAGACAAATGTTCATTTGCAGTGTTTGAATAAATTTCCTGTCTCTACAACCTCCTGTGTTTCTGTGCAAATCTGTGACCATATATATATACAGTATAAAATATATATATATATATATATATATATATATATATATATATATATATATATATATATATATATATGTATATATATAGTGGAACGAGCCCCGGACACAGACAGGCAGACATGTTCAAAGTCACCACCACACCTTTATTTACAACTAATATTTACACTATAAGTGCTCCACTAACCCCAATCTTCCCCAAAGTCCTGGACAAACCACACTGCCTCTTCTTTGGACCTCCTCCTTCTCTCTCTTTACCGACCTTGTCCGTCTTCCACCCAACTCCAGCCTCTCTGTGAAGGGAGGCGGCCCCTTTTATAAGCACCCGGATGTGCTCCAGGTGTGTTCCGGCAATCTCCCACCGACACGCCCCAGTGTGGCAGAAGTGCCGGTTGTGTACAACCGGAGGACAAGACAAAACCTTTTATTCTGCTGGAATCCAGGCACTTCCAGGCAGGTGGCGCAAGTGCATTGAGAAGAGTGGAGACTACATAGAGAAATGACATTATCAGTTTTGTTAAGGTTTGTTCCATTTTCTAACTTTAGCTTGACTGCCCTTGTGTATGTATATATATATATATGTGTTCTTGGTGTGTGGGTGGGTGTGTGTGTGTGCCCTGCGGTGGGCTGGCGCCCTGCCCGGGATTTGTTTCTGCCTTGCACCCTGTGTTGGCTGGGATTGGCTCCAGCAGACCCCTGTGACCCTGTGTTAGGATATAGCGGGTTGGAAAATGACTGACTGATGAAAATGATTTATGTATACTGTATATATGAGACAGAGAGAGTCATGTCCTCTGCACAGTCCTGATCTTTCTGCCTAGTAAACAACAATCAACTGTAGGCAACAAAGACACAAAATGTTGGTATCCATAATTAAAGCAAAACAGCACAATTCAACTTTATTAAAAACACATTAGAGAGAGAGAAAGAAAGAGTAAAAATAAGACCACAGCAATCCATAGCCTCAGAAACCCCCCAAAACGGTAGCTCAGTGATTTTTGAGGCCAGGAAATCACTGAAAAATGTTAAAAAAAAAAAAAAGTCAAAACATAACATCTCTCGAGGGATCTGATTCATTAGCAGATACTGCAGGCAGTGTGGTGTGGCAGTTAAGTCCTTGGACTTTAAGCCAAAAGGTTGTTGGCTCACTCCTCCCTTTGACTACGTTCTTTAGAACACCCACAAGGATTAAGATGCCACAAAGTGACAATCTCCACCTAAATCCTTCTCAGTTAAAAGATTAGCTTTTAAGGGTATTAACAGAACCAAACACAAAGAATAAAGAAATAGATAACAGAATAAATAATTAAACAAAAAAAACCAACATATGTACCAATTTATAGAAATAAGTTCAAAGGAAAAAATTCAAGAAACTAACACTAAAATACAAAACTCTGCATACTTAACCTAATATTATTTTGTCACATTGCCTTTTGTATTAATACTAAACTTTCATGAGCATCATGTGCCTTTATACAATGGTCACTCTGAAGTGGACAGAGTGAGCAAGAACAAATTTAAATCGATGAGAACCTCACCTGGACACACAACATTACCCACCTGGTAAAGAAAGCACAACAATGGCTGTACTCCCTGAGAAAAATAAGAAGTTTGGAATGCCTCCTGAATTTTAACAACTTATGTAGGCATGGCATCTGAAGTATTCTCTCTACCTGCATCATGGCGTTGTATGGGAACTGCGCTGTTAAAAAAAATCGGGTACCTCCAAGGAGTAGTGAAGGCCAGGCTACCTTCACACCACCACTGCGGGACATACAATTCACAAGGGTTCATAGAAAAGCAGACAGCATCAATCCTAGTCTCAGCTCATCCCCTGGATTGTCACTTCACACTTCTACTAACAAATAGTACTGGTGTGTCACACAGAGGACCCTTAGGCTCAGAGACAGTTTTTATCCCTAGGCAGGCAGACATTTAAATGACTCTAATACATTACCTCTCCTGCCATCAACACACATCATTAAACTACACCAGGCTGCTGCAGCCACTACTGCTTCTTATTAAGATGCCCTAATACATTTACTTTTTTGTATTTCTATTTTGTTGTACACAACACTGCACAGACAATTTTAACTTTTTATATGTATACAGTATATGCTTATGCATATATGTTTATGTATACATGCTTATTGCTATTTTTATAAATGTTTATGTTGTCGCGTTTGAGGTTCAAAGTTGCACAAAAAACAACAACCAGAAAAGTCCTTTTAAAAACTTTATTCTTGAAAGAAAGAATGTTGGAGAATGTATCAAGCACACAGCAAACTTGGCAACTACTTCGGTTGTTTGACTCAAGTCGAGGGTTCCTCCAAGTTAAAACAGTTCAAAGGTGTCTTACTCCATGTTACTGAGGTGTAGAGAAGCAGGACCAGCAGCACCATACAACGTCTGTAACAGAGAAATGCTGGTCAGGGAGTGAACAGGAAGCATAGTGAGTTAATAAGCTTTAAAAGTTTCTATTACCATGAGATATGAGACTCATGCATACCAATATCTGATCTTGCACTGTCAAAGCGCTACAGTCTAAAAGAAAGTTTTCTCTGTAATTGAATCAGTTATAAAAAGTGAAAGTACAGCCCAGTCTCTCACAGTGTCCCATTTATTCCTTGTTCTTAGTTTTTGTGTCTCCTGTATCCTTATTTCTTTAATGAGTGTCACAAGGAGATGTAAGTTAAGAATTTCACTGTGTAGTGTAACAGTATAACTATTATCTATGCATGTGATAATAAAGAACTTGGATTTGAACAAAGTAGTTGAAAGTGAAACACATTCAAATGCGATTAACCTTTTAAGCTAAAGACCTTTCCCCAGAATGCATTGCTCAAGAGCCCTGTCTTAAATTCAAATTTGCTTGAACGTGCTTCACTTTGGTGTACTGCTCTGATTTATTAAACAATGTTTTTGCAAAGACTGTATGTTTTGGATGCTGCGAGTATAACTGACACATGGATTATATGACACAAGGGATTTGATTTTTTTCATGGACATTTTAATATTGTGTGCTGTTTTTCAGTATTGGCCCCACTGGACCCCATTGAAGCCCACTGCATGTGAAACTTGAAAACATGAGATTAAACTTTTTCTTCAGCCATTACTACAAAGAACATGGGGTAAGTATCAGATAAAAGAAACAATCGTTTTTGGGTATTCATTTGTGATAAGGAAATTGTAGTATCAGACCCCCTCAGTAGTTAAGGCTCTGCTTATTTTCAACAGGATGAATGGGTATTGCCAAGCACATATGGTGGCATTGACTAAAAAAAGAAAGCACATATATAAAGCTACAGTAAACTTCCTTATTTTTAATTTTAACTACCAATTAGTTTTAATTACACCTTACATCATAATGAATCTAGACTTTATTCAAAGTATAATAATTTCTAAATGGAAGAAATTCAAAGTCTTTACTCGTGCTGTTTTTGGCTATGTAGTAAAACGTTAGCCAAACTTCTGTAACTGAAAAGATAACATTACCTTCATACTTTTTCAGCTGAGCAGCAGCACCAGCAAATCAAACAAACATTACTGCCCTCACTTTTCATAAACCAACTTCCTATGTAACCACAGCATACAAAGGCTCCTTTTCTTCAAGGATTTCAATAAATTTACATGTAAAAATGTCAAAGTATATTGTAGCATTTCATAATGTTTCTTGTACCTTGTACTAATAGGGAATATCACCACTTCCCATTGAGTAGAGAAAGGAAACACAGGGAAGTGAATACATAAATGAAGTAAACTTTGTGTTTTTATATGTTTTAATCATCTCATTTCATAAATCAAAGCATCTGTTGAATAAAGTAATACCTTTTAAGTTTGCAAAAATATTATATTTATAACCGCACACTCAATAACACAATGTATTTTATTATAGCACTTCACATTTTTGAAAATTGCAATTCAAGTTTCAGAAATTGTTTTGCATTTTAAATCTGAATGATATAAAATGTTGATATTTCACTGTGAAGTGTTCTCCAAACTGCATTGTTGAAGTGGCAAACTGAGTGGTGATGCAGGGCTGCTTAACAGCAACAGGGATGTGGAATGGATTAAAGGCCCAGTCATTTTGTTCTTGGGGCTGTAAGCCTGCACTCTGTGGTTAGTATGTTCTGTTTAGGAGTGGCATTTTATTCAGGGGCATTATCATCTTACATTTAATTATTCCAGGATAGGCTCTGGCTACCTGTTTTCACCTGTAATGAGAAAAGCTGGGTCAGAAAATGTATGGAACGATTATTCAGTTCAGTCTATCGTGTTTTATACTTTGCTTTTGCACTTAACAGGTCACTTTGAGAAGTAAAATTCATAGTCAAGAAAATCATCCTTCAATTCCCTCATAATTCCATACTAAACGGAAGAACAGTACGTGCAAAATTTGTTCTCAATCCCCAACAAAAAGGGCAAATACAGAGGCAACATTATTCTGAAAGCCTATCCCCAAAAACTCAACAGATATTACTTAATGGATTCAGTGAGAGAAAGTTTCCCATGTTTAATATTGTAGCAGCACCTTGAACTGTTAGTTGTGATCTACTAAACGGTCCTCCCCAAAACAGTTTTTATCATAATTATTTCAACTGGACAATCTAGGACAACTCCTGAGTGAGCATACCACTTACTTTGAGTGAGAACTAGTGGTGACCGAACATTGCTAAATTCGCTTCACCTTGAGTTCAATGAAAACTCTGAAATATTTAGGAATTTTGGCGAACTCAGCAAAAATGCATTGACATAAATGAAGAAAAAGAATTTGAACTACTTTTGAGTGGGTTATAATGGTGCAATTGTCTTTTAAGTGTCGTCACGCTTGGGTCACAGATTTGCACAGAGACACAGGAGGTTGTAGAAAAGAAAGGAACTTTATTCAAAACACTGCAAACAAACATTTGTTTCTTTTCAAAAGTTTAAACGTGCTCCTCCATGACAACTCAGAGATGACAGTTTTCCCAGGAGGAGAGAATGTCTGAGAGAGGGATAAGGAGATGCAAGCAATCAGTTTAACAAACTGAGAGAAGCCCGTACAGGCTTTTTGAGAAGGCGGAGTACCGTGTGAGAGGCAGATTACGCGACAGAGCTGGCCAGAAGGGAAAGGAGAAATGTGAAGGTAGCCTGTCTATGTTTCCTAGGGGTTTCCTAGGGGTTTTCCCAGGGGCGTCTGTATATTTTGGGGGTACGATTAGCTTCGCAGCTTACAGTGTCTATGAGAGCCAGGGATGCATCTGCAACTATGCTGGACTGATTATTATGATAACAAATGTGACGTGAGATATGAAGCAGTAGTGCTAACTGCTGCGATACCGTGTCTCCCTGATGTAAAAATACACTCCAGGTCCTCAATTTTCCAAGTCCTTTACCCCTCTGTGCATTTCCTGAGCTCCTTTGACTAACACCCACAGAGCCTGTGATGCAGGGAACAGTGTTGTATACTCGGGAGGCTGACACTGTCACTACCCAATCTGTGCTTCATTGTGAGGAGCATAACATGCTTAATCCAGCATACAATGAATTTACGCAGAACAACTAAGTATTTTCATAATATTCTTTTTATGTTCAGCTAATGTTCCCCGCACATGAAAATATTGTAGGTTTTTTTTTTATACATGTGGTGTGCAAATCTAGCATGTGTGTATATGTTGCAAATTACTTATACATTCTTAAAGAAGATAGCGCAGTGCTTGTAATTGTGAGGTCGAGTGCACATACATTATGCAGATTAGACAGGTAGGACAGATCGGGTAGTGACATCTCTATTCAACATGGCTCTCTGATGTCACATTGGCCTTGCAAAGCATTGTGGGGTGCTAGGATAAAAACGTTTGCCAAAGCCTGTCCCAAGGAAAATTTTAACAAACAAGATCACCAGCAAACCCAGCAGTTTCACAGGAATTTCACTAACAATAGTGAGGACAGGCTTTATGTTGGTTGAATGTACAGGTAAGAATTTCATTTTTGTTAGCATAAATTGAAAAGATTCCAGATTATGTTTCTCATTTTATTTTGCATGTCTGAGGGCTGTAGTTTTGTTTATAGTTCTGTGCAATGAATCTAATAAAATTAAAAGCAATACATATTAATAAGTTTTCAGTCTGCTATTCTTATCTATGGTAAATACACCTTACACTCATCACATCTCTCTAAACTGTGAAATTAAATGTGCCACAAGCAGAACACTATCGTGTTTTTCTTTTTAGTCATAGTCTACTCATTTACTTGATTTGGTTAAGAATATTAAAATAGCTGAAGTCATCAAAAGAAATATCAATTTAAATAATCAAGGCTTTATTATGTAGGATACATCTGACACCCTATGGACCAAAAACTTTCTCAATATCTTTGGATATCAGTAACATATTACCTGAAGGCAACTGTGAGCTTGATATTGGAGTGGAGATTGGATAGGAACTGTGTCTCACTCTCTACCTTCCCCTTATGCCCCTTTAAAACAGTTCCTATAACACACTTACCTGCCTCGTGTGTTGGATAACCCCTAACTCATAATTCCATCCACTGTTTAGGGCTTGCAAGATACAAATGGGGAGAAAAACATTACATCTACTCGGAGCAGAAAAATGAGCTAAGCCAAGTTTTAAGCAAAAAGAGCAGATTACGGGCAATTATCTAGGAGTACTTTAAATACCTTCAGCCCTCTTCCAAATGGACTGTTAGGGGAAAAACATCTTGCATATATTTGTAAAGTGCTTCTGACTGTGACTACCTGCTTAACTAAGACATTCTGCACCATTTGTACCCAGTATATTACTATGAAGATGAGATTATATGACATTTTAACATTTAACTGTAACACCATATGTAGGAAGTTCTTATTTAGATACAGATATGTCAAAGGTTTTTAAACTGTTTAACTCTTTTGGAACATTTAGATATATAAAGATATAAGTGTGTTATAGATTATACCATTCATCTGTATGCCGATTGCTGCACACTTGAGATTACTGCTTTGTTATATTTTCCAGTCTTGTAATACTGAACTGACATATGCAGATGCCAGGGTCTCTCATGTTTGGTGTAATAAAGGATATCCATTCTGGGGACTCTGATAACAGTGATCACAACTTTTATCTAACTTATTAATTATCTATTTTCCTTAACCGGTCATACTATAGATTTATATGAATGTTTGTTAATTAGAGTTACAGGTAATTCTGGATTAGTAATATTATAGGGAGGCATTAAATAGTAATGACAACAAATAACTCAGGAGGTTTCTCTCTTTATGTCAAAAAATGTTTGGCCACAATGCCCCAAAAAGTAGAACTTTCATGTTTTATTACAATGGGATGCATGCAAGTGTGAATCTCATTCTGCTATATATCAAAAAAAATCTCATCTTGAACCTACAAATTAAGTCAAAATTTGCACTGATGCTGATGTCTGCATATGATGCACATTATGCTGTTGAATGAGCCACTCTAATGTTAGGATTAATGCATTTTAAATTGTGATGATTTGTAGATTATGCATTTTAATGTTTATAGCACCCTACTACCACTTCATTATACTAGGACAGTTGTTGATTAAGGTAGCGACATTTTCTGTTCAAATACTTTATTACATAAATTGTAATTGTTAATTTTAAAACATTTGATCCTGCAGGTCAAATGCATGTTTGTGCTCTTGCATAGCCACTTTCAGTTTATTTTTACTAAAAGGAAGTAATGTCCTTAGTAGGCTATAAAAATCTAAGAATATCCACTAGATGAATAAAACTACTGCAGGCCTTCTTGGCTGGGCAAATACAAGACGGGCAAACAAAAGTTTTTGAGTCTTCCCTATGAAGAAAAATACCAATAAAACAAAATAAGAATTATTTTTTCATTATTCCTGTGAACATTAATACACTTGTTTTAACAGTCCTAAGGATTTTCCATGTTTATTTTTGGTTGTGCAGCTCCTCTTCTGCGACATAGCATCTTCCACTAAGGCAAATCAGTGTAATACTGAGTAGTTATGTTAGTCTTTTAAGACATGCAATCAAGAATGATTAGACCCTCAGAATAGTAAAACATTGTGAACAAGATATTACCAGCACTGGTTTTGACCTCACATTTCTGTGGTATTGGAGAAACACCCTACTTCCATTATTTTGGTGGTTGCTGAGACTTGGCGTCTTAGTGATATATCCAAGTTGAACACCAAGCTATGAAATACTTCATAAATGTTTTTCATTCTGATCTTGTTAGCTTGGGATTGTACTTGGAACACTGGGTGCAGTGATACTTTTTCAGTAATCAAAATTCCGGGTACCCAGCATGCACAGGCCTTATCTTTAATTTTTCATGATAAATGGATACAACTGACCCATAACTAAATACATGTGTATGCAATCTCATGCCCTGTCACTCATTTATTCTTCATTATGATTCAATCCATGGTGACAATATATTGTTGTGTCATCAACTTTCAAGTTCATCCAAACCTTGGATTATACTCAAGAGATATCCTACATGATTGAATTCTTTAGGCCATTTCTTGACTGGTATTATTATGCTAGTGCACTACCAAAGAAGATTTTTTTAAAGGAGATTGGAACAAAAGACATAGTGAAAGCCAGAATAAGGGGTCAAAAATTACTAAAACAAAAATGAAAAATATTCGTAAAAAATTCAGCAACAAATTGAGACCAATAAAGTAATTTAGAAAAAGAAGAAAAAAATGTTTTAACAAACAATCGATCATCAAAAAGGCTTTTGGAATCTGCAAACTGGGATGAGGAAGTGGCCGAAATAACATCCTTTTAACGTGTCGTTTTATTACAGGTGGTTCATGGCCTCTGAGGACACACCCCTAGACAATGCAGAGCTCTCCAAATGATGGGATGACCAAAATTTCAGTGAAAAACGGTACAAAATAATTCACAACAGGAAGCTTTCAATCAAAAACTAGTAAGAGTTTTAAAATCTAGGGCTTTAGAAATCCCCAAAAATGAGTGCTTAACCTCATTAATTAACGAAGAAAAAAACATTTGTAACAGGTTTATGAAGTTCACAGGTGAAAACAAATCTATGATGGAGGATGTGCTCTAAGCTTGGAACTTGATTTTGCTGCTTCTGGCATCTATGTTGATACAGTATATTTCTGAAAAAAGAAGCAAAATGCTAGAAACAGGTTATTTACATATTTTAGTAAACAAGATGTAATCTTTGGCCTCCATAGCACTGTAAGAGCCATTTTCCTTGTTCTATAAGATTCATGAATGTTTATTAGATGACAATGCATAAACTATGGAAGGTTCCTATAACCCCCGTGAATAGAATAGTTTTGGTATGTTCTTGCCATTTCTAATAGCTTGGAGTAAACATCATTCTTTAGTTAGTTAGTGTCAGCCTTGCCTTGTATAAGGTGTAGAGGCATACGGTTTTTAACCGTGACCGCACGTTATCGTGCCTGGGCACTTGTCTATGTGCAAACTGGCTTATGAGCCTTTAAGTGGAAAAGAACAAATTAAGAACCTTTAAGTAGGAAAGAAGAAATTAAGAACCTTTAAGTACAGAAGAAGAAATTAAGAACCTTTAAGTAGGAAAGAAGAAATTAAGAACCTTTAAGTATAAAAATACTAAAGTCTTTCAAGAAAAACTAAGTTTATAGAAGATTCATTTTTCCCTTTTTTTTGCCTTTTATTCTACGTGTGTAACTATTTTTTCTTTTATTCTTGTTTGGATTATTCGCTTTTAACTTTCACTAAAAACCTTTAAAATGAACTCTTGGACTCTGTGAATTCTTTTGACACGCGTCTTACCCGTGCCTGATGACACCTTATATTTTTGCAGCTACAAGCACCATACAATACTGTTACAATAATACTACATATAAACCTTTCAGATTCTGACTCAAAAAGTTTTGATCATCCCTCATATGTCCTGCCCGTTTCTAAATATGTATGGACGTTGAGCTCCTAAGACGACTTACATTAGTGAATGTATATAATAAGCTATTTCTTTTTCTCTTATAGCGGAATGGGAATTGGAACTGTAAGTCATTCTAATGTTACGTGTAAAATAATTAAATTATCCTGAGGTGGTAATGGGTGTGATGGGCAGCCTCAGTCTTTCCCCGGACAGGATGCCAGCTGGATGGAAGGATTGGAGGAGAGAGCATCTGCGAGGCACTACCTTCCCTGGGACGCTAGAGGACAACCCTCCTGGGCGGCTGTGGAATCACAGATTCCTCAGGGCATGCTGGGACTTGGAGTTTGCTACAGCCCTGTTGGGTTCCATGGGGGCCACCAGGAGGAGCTGCAGAGCCCTATAGTGGACTTGCACCACACCTGGGAATGATTTCAGGTAACACTGTTGGGCCACCTGGTGCACTCCCAGGAGCTGAATAAAAGTAGCCGCCTCACTCCTTTCAGGGGGCCAGAGTTGGGAAGAAGTGGACAAATCTTGCTGGGAGTGGAGTGGAGTGGAGTGGAGTGGAGTGGAGTGGAGTGGAGTGGAAAGAAAGAAAGAAAGAAAGAAAGAAAGAAAGAAAGAAAGAAAGAAAGAAAGAAAGAAAATGACTGTGCTTTTGTCTTGTGGACATTGTGCTGTTGTAGGGAGCGAAGAAAGTGCTTCCCCACCAATAAATAAAGATGTGCTGTGTGGCAATTAGTGTCCTGCCTGTCTGTGTTGAGGTTAGGGTGGCTGTACACGCCCTGGTGGTCCACATGGGAAATATACTAAAAGCTGCATGTTGATGTTTTGCTTGTGAATGTATCTTTAAAATAATATTAAGATATTGGATTACATATAAATAAGAAGAAAAAAAGGTATTTGCCATTAATCTGTTGATGGTTTTCCTGCAGGAAACTCGGTTTCTGCAGCAGCTTTATTATATGATATAGTATGTTACCCAGTAATTTACAACAGAATGGAAAAGAATGCTTTATAAGTTGTTTAAAGTATTTTCTGTCCATCAAGAGGTTTGTCCTTTTCATAAGCCTTTATACCACAAGTACACTCTGCTCTGTTCTTCTGTTCCTGAACAAATTAACTATGTCAGTAAGGTCCCAAAGTCTCCTCAAAGGTTATAATTATCAGAAGACATAAGCTCATTTACACTTATAATTACCAGCCTTCAGGCGGCCAATGGGTAATTAAACTGCCAAATTCAGACCCATTTCCTGGAGTTAGGCACATACAATCATTGCTTTAAAAAGTTACTTATCTTAGATTTTAGAAAGACAACTACTAGACTGCTATCTTCTTCCTAGCAGGCACTTTACTTCCTCTTCATTTCCAGTCATTCATGTGTCTTTGAAGAATACAAAATTATTCATTTTATGCATCATTGCAGAAAAACATGTAATGGAAAAGAATGTTCATGCACACTGCAGTGGGCCAGGGACAGAACACTGAAGACTGTCCAATATGGTCACCCAAAAGGAAGCTGCCAAAGTACTAAGGGTCCACCACAAGAATTACATCTTCAATTGCTTAGCATCAAAGACTTTCAGTAAACAGTTTTTTTTTGTTTTTTTTTTGAGTTTTAGTTTGGTTTGTTTTTGCCTAGATAAAAGGCATAAAAGGGAACACTATATTTTAAGTTGGTGTTTCATTATTGTGTACTAAAATTCCAAAGGAGCAAGAACATACAGTATTTGCTATATAAAAAAGAAAATCTGTCTCCCCATATCCCCAAAATAAAGTTTACTGAGTGAGTTGCTTGAGAGGTGTAATACCTATAACTGTGTGTTTAGTGAATATGGATGTTTGCTATTAGTTTAAGGTATATACCGTAAGAGAGATATTCTTCGGTGGGCTGGCGCCCTGCCCAGGGTTTGTTTCCTGCCTTGCGCCCTGTGTTGGCTGGGATTGGCTCCAGCAGATGCCCGTGACCCTGTAGTTAGGATATAGCGAGTTGGATAATGGATGGATGGATGGAAGAGAGATATTTGAGCTGCACAGAATGGTGACTTGTGCTTAAATGCCGGAGGCTGCCGTCTCTACAGAATGAGACAAACTGGACAATAGTTTCAGGCAGGCACTGTGGCATAGTAGAACAGACGGTAGACACAAGAATGCGGGTTCAGTTCCTGCTTTGGACTCCCTGTGTGTCTCTATGCTTGTCATTCAACCTGCAACAACAAATAATATATAAGCAGTTGTATAAAAATGAGATACTCCAGTCCTGGAGGGCTGCAGGTTTTCATTCTAAACCTTTTATTACCCTAAGTTCTTGTCTATAAGCCGCGGCTTATCTAAGGAAAAAAGTTGTGAAAATGAAAAAATAGAATATCGGCTTATACATAAGTCCGGCTTATACATCCATCGCGGGGGTTGCGTTCCAGAGCCACCCGCGAAATAAGAAAATCCGCGAAGTAGAAACCATATATTTATATGGTTATTTTTATATTGTCATGCTTGGGTCACAGATTTGCGCAGAAACACAGGAGGTTGTAGAGAGACAGGAACGTTATTCAAACACTGCAAACAAACATTTGTCTCTTTTTCAAAAGTTTAAACTGTGCTCCATGACAAGACAGAGATGACAGTTCCGTCTCACAATTAAAAGAATGCAAACATATCTTCCTCTTCAAAGGAGTGAAGCAAACAAATCAATATGTCTGTTTGGCTTTTAAGTATGCGAAGCACCGCGGCACAAAGCTGTTGAAGGCGGCAGCTCACACCCCCTCCGTCAGGAGCAGACAAAGAGAGAGAGAGGGAGAGTTTGTTTTTCAGTCAAAAATCAATACGTGCCCTTCGAGCTTTTAAGTATGCGAAGCACTGTGCAGCATGTCTTTTCAGGAATCAGCTTTACAAAAGATAGCAACGTGAAGATAATCTTTCAGCATTTTTAGACGAGCGTCCGTATCGTCTAGGTGTGCAAACAGCCCCCTGCTCAATCCCCATACGTCAGGATCACAGATAGTCAGCGCAAGAGAGAGAGAACAGTAAGCCGGGTAGCTTCTCAGCCATCTGCCAATAGCGTCCCTTGTATGAAATCAACTGGGCAAACCAACTGAGGAAGCATGTACCAGAAATTAAAAGACCCATTGTCCGCAGAAATCCGCGATATATATTTAAATATGCTTACATATAAAATCACAATTTAAATGACCGCTACACGCTCGTGTTGACTTGGCGACGCCCAGAGCAGAAAGAACGCGCTCCGGCCGCTCCAACCGCGCCATGCGGGGAGTGAGAGAGACGCCAATATCTCACACTCTCTCCCCCCTTAAAGAAATTAAATGGGCGCGAGTGAGACCACTGACCTCCCTCCCTTCTATTAGTTATAGGTTATAGTACGTTCGGCTTATCCATGAGTCCGGCTTATCTATGATACGAGTTTATTTTAAAAATTCGTATGATTTTTGGTCTCCGGCTAATACATGAGTCCGGCTTATAGACAAGAACTTAGGGTAATTGGTGACCCACTTTTGTTGCTAAATAACTCCTTTTCCTTTTACTTTAATTGACTTCTTTTTTGAGATTTGTTCCCTTGAATTGCTTCATTCCTTTCCTTAAATGGCACCCAAACAAAAATAAAATGTGAAGTGAGTGAGCCAACAGGAGACCAACTAATTCAGGGCCTCAACCTGCAACCAATTTAACTCCAAGCAGTTGCATAATTAGGTGCCGAGCCTTGTTGTTAATTAAACTCGTTCTTTAATTCCATGGCTTGTTGCTGCTCTCATTGTGCAATAGCAAACATTTCGATTTTCTCTTTTCTAAGAGCACTGCTAAAATGTTTTAGGGACCTGAGCAGATATTCTTCTTTGTTTATTTTCAGATATTGTATGAGGGATACAGTTTGCTGGTCAAATTTTGGCTCATTTTGTATCTTATTATTGTTTCACTGCTAATTAAGGAAAAAGAAACAATTAAGGGGTCTGAGTCTTCAAGAGCAAGTCAATTAAAATGAATCCAAAAGAAGTTAATTAGCAGCAAAACCAGGTCACTAATTAAGAAAAGGGTTAGAATGAAAACCTGCAGCCACTGCGGCCCTCCAGGACTGGAGTCTGAGACCTCTGAAATATCCTATTCTTGTAATTCGCAGATTTATTATAAATTTTAAATCCAAAAGTAAAATATAGATAGATAGAACTTTATTTGTCCCCAGGGGGAAATTTGGCTTCATACAGAAGCTCTTGTGGACTGTAGCAGGCAATCCAGCTCCCCAAACACCCAACCCAAAGGCTTGGACACAAGTGTATAAAATAAAAAAGAGAATGTATTGAGTTAAACTCTTCTCAGGAAGCGTTTTCCAAGCACAAGTCCAAAGCATACAACAACTCTTTGGCTTCTTGTTCGTCTTCTCTCTGTCTCTTCAGCGCCTCTCTGTCTCCTCCATTCCTGGTAAGCTTTGTCCTCCTACCTCCCAACTCTGGCTCCCTGAATGAAGACAGCAGGCTTCTTTTATATTGCACCCAGGAGTACTTCCGGTGGCCTGTTAGCATGGTCCCGAGGCACTTATGGGTGAAGCGGAAGCCCAATGAAGTATGGCTCTGCAGTCCCCACAGCACCCCCTGGAGGCACCCCTGGAACCCAACAGGGCTGGCCCACCAAAGTCCAATTCCTTGGGCACTCCTGCAACCTGGGGGGGGGGGGGGGGGGGGGGGCTGCCATCTAACGATCCGGAGGGGGGGATAATGCTCTGTGCATGCTCTGTCACCCAGTCCTTCTATTATGAAGGCATCCTGGCCAGGGACCTTACCCGGTCGTCCACCATACTCTTTAAATAAATAATTAAATATACACAAACACTTTGGTGTGAACAAAGAAGAAAATTTAAAAGAAAGAAAACTTCTGATTTGGCAACAATCACAGTGAGGCATTATGCAGCAGTATTGCCCCAGTAGCATTTCTTGACACACTTCTACTGAATAACTTGTTGGCTGAAAGCTTACTTGTACCCATGTATACAAGATAAAAAGCAAAAACAAATTTGAAAAATAGTGATCAGATGGGATTGTATTTGGAAAGTTACACTGTTACATCTGTCCAGTTGTGAATTCACTTAACACAGATGCAGATCATGGTGGTCAGAGCCAATTATGATAGTACTGGGTGACAGTCCCATTCTTAAACTTACAGAAAAAAATCAACAATGAAATGAGCCAAGTATCTTGTAATTTAATAAAGAAATGTGGGATGCTGGTTAGAGCTGCAGCTTCACAGCCCCTCAGAGGCTATATTCAATTCTTGGAGCAGACACTGCCTCTATGGAGCTTGCACATCATCCCATGCCTGTGTGAGGTTTCCCCCTTTTCCTAGCTCTGCTCTACAATGTGTGTGTGGTATGTTAACTGATGAGTGTGCATTAATGTGCCTTGTGATAGACTGGTGCTCATGTTTGGAGGAGATTCCTACCTTGAACCAATGCTGCCAGGATAGGCCTTGCCCCCAATGGCCATTTAACAGAATTGAAACAGTTTAAACAATGAATGGATTTAGAATGTCTCTACAAATGTTCATTGGCACACTCATTCAAAAGTAAAGCATGTTACCTTTCCTCTGATTTTTGATGTGCCAGGAGTTCCAAATTTCAGTCCTGGTGGCCTCCCATGCTTGCCGGTTCTTGTTTCTTTTATTTTTTTAATCAGAAGCCAGTTTCTGTTGTTAATTGAATTGGTTGAAACTTTTGCTCTTTTTTCATTTGTTGTGTTTCCAAAAAATCCAATATGTGTTTGTTTTACTTTTATAAAGAGTTTTGCAATAATCCATGTGCTTAATTTACTCAAATGGATTTTTACAGTGCTGGCTTAGATTTTGCACTCCTTGCTGGAACAAAGAAGGAAGTGAGCAGAGTGTTTCAGTTCTTAAACACATTGAATCATCTGCAAGGTCCCGGGGTCCAAAGCCTGTTATGGCAGAACTGGGCATAAGGCAGGAGCCAGCCCTAGAAAGGACATGCGTCTATTGCAGGGCATATAAATGAACATACTTACAAGAGGCTAATATAAAATCTAGCACACATACAACGCCTATAAAAAGTATTCATCCCTTAGAAGATTTTGCATTTCATAATTATACAGCATTAAATCACAGTTAATTTAATTTGGATTTTTGACACTGAACAACAGAAAAAGATCTGTGGAAAGTGATCTAAATTAATCACAAATACAAAACACAAAATAATTGATTGCATAGAATATTCATCCCCTTTATATCAGTATTTAGTAGATGCAGCTTTGGCATCTATGACAGCCTTGAGTCTTTGTGAAGAGATCTTTATCAGCTTTGCTCATTTCAATTTCAATTTCAGTTTCAAAGTTTTATTGTCATGTGCACAGTAAGGAAACACGTTTTCCCTGTACAATGAAATTCTTTCTTTGCTGTCCACACCAAATGCCAATGGTTAACAAGCCAACATATAAAGATAACATAACTAATAAGTAGCAAATAAATAATAATTAACAAAGGCAGCATTAATCATAAAAAAGAGAATGTGTAATGTGTAGGTAGGTTTGTGATGGACAAGTCAAATACATTTGTGTGAGGTAGATAGAATGAGGTGGACCATGGTTATAAACTCCAGTCAGTTATTTAGGAGTCTAATGGCCTTGGGGAAGAAAGAGTTCTTTAGTCTGGAAGTCCTGCATTTCATACTTCTATACCCCGTGCCTGAGGGTAGAAGTGTGAACAGTTCATGTTGGGGGTGGGTGGGGTCCCTGAGAATCAAGGCAGTTCTCCTGTGAACTCTGCAGAGAGGGCAGTGGAGTCCTGGTGATCTTCTCAGCAGTCTTTACCACTCTCTGCAGGCGTTTGCAGTCCATGGCAGTAGTGTTGCCGTACCACATGGTGATGCAGCTGGTCAAGATGCTTTCAACAATGCAACTTTAGAAGTTGCCGAGGATCTTAGTCGACATAACAAACTTCCTCAGCCTCCTCAGAAAGTACATCTGCTGTTGAACCCTCTTGACCAGCTGTGTGGTGTTAAGTGTCCAAGTGAGGTCCTCACTGATGTAGACACCCAAGTATTAAATGCTGCTCACCCTCTCCACTTCAAGCCCTCGGATGAAAAGTGGCCAGTGAGGTCTCCTCTCCTTCCTCATGTCCACTATTATTAAGCTCATCTGAACACTGTAAAATATACTGTATTCCCCATTCTTCAAGTTGTCAGGTTGCACGGCCTATTTCAACTCCAACCACAAAGATTTAATTACTTTGACATCTGGACTTGTCCACTCCAGGACATTGTTATTTTTAAGCCATTTTTGTGTTGCCTTAGCTTTATGCTTGGGGTTTTTGTCTTGCTGGAAACGAAATCTTCTTCCAAGGTGCAGGTTTCTTGCAGCCTGCATCAAGATTTCCTCTTGGATTTCTCTGTATATTTTTTCATTCATTTTACTCTCTACCCTCACAAGCCTTCCATGCCCTGCTGCAAAGAAGCATCCCTAATGCTGCCACCGCCATGCTTCACAGTGGGAATGGAATGTTTTTCAGTAACGTGCAATAGTCAAAAAGCTCAATTTTATTCTCAACAGACCATAGAACCTTCTTCCAGCTAACTTGAGAGTCTCTCATGTGCATTCTGGCAGACTCTAGCTGAGATGTTATGTATGCTGTGGCTTTCTCTTTGCCACTCTCCCATAAAGCTGTGACTGGTGAAGCACCTGAGCAGCAGATATTGTATACATAAGCTCTCTGATCTCAACCACTGTAGCTTATATCTCTGTCAGAGTTCTCTCACTAGTCGTCTTTTTGCATAAACAAAGTTTTTGCGGATGGCCTGCCCATGACATACTTTTACCATTTCTTAATGATTGATTTAACATAATCTAACATGTACATTTCAAACACCATTTCATATGGTTGCTTGTCATCATTGTGTAGGTTAGGCCACAATGTTGACTCACCTTAATCTGGACCTTCCAGATTAAAATGCATTTATATTAAAATTAACTTAAACCCCTTGACTACAGACAGGTGACCTCCACTGAACTAATTATGTGTCTTCTATGGTTGAGTGAGGAAACACAAGTTTTCTTAATAAATTTTTGGTTGTCCCCGTTTACTACAAACTGAAAATGCTACAAAAAGTACAAGCGCTCTATGGTGCGGAGGCAGTGAAAGCAAACAGAAAATAAAACATACGGGCTTCAAAGTTAGGTTCCTTTTGGAAAGTCAAGTATGCAGGAGCCTCATCTTATGGTATGCTCTGCTAACAGAGTAACGCCTCTTTCCTTCAACCCCATGACTTGTAGACAGAAAACCAGAAGGGGTGGAAACAGGTACCTTAAATGGGCGTCTTGTCTGTGCTGTGAAGGGAATAGTAAAGGGCATGATTAGAGGACTGGCGTCCCCTCTCATTTCAGGGTGGTATCACAGACCTTAGAGGAGCCCTGAGGGTGACCCACGGATGTGAATGCATGATACTTCTAAAACCAATTGGCTACACCAGAGATGATGGTGTGTCATATTAAAGGGGGTAAAAACGTACGTAATAAATTATGTTGTGTTTTATTTTTGAAGGTAATTTAGACCATTTTCCAGAGATCTGTCCTCTCTTTGACATTTCTGTTGTTCAGTGTGTCAAAAAAGACCTATTAAATCTACTGTGATCCAAAGTTGTATAACGATAAAATGTGAAAACATCCAAATGGTTGAATGCTTTTTATAGGCACTGTAAACACTTGGTTTTGACGAAAACCAGAGTAGCTAAGCACAATGACTGGTCCATGGGATTTAAACTCCAGATGCTGAATCCATGAGGTAGCAGCTCTAACCATTATACCACATTGCTATTGGGCTTACTGTTTTGTTATATGATGTAGGAGTGCAATAATCATTTTACATTTCCTATAACAGTAAAGTGAGTACTAAGGGTATTTTAACTCCACAAGACCAAGCAAGAATGAACTGTCAAACTAAAAAATGTAAGGTAGGAATACTCATCTGGTAAAACATTGGTTTGAGGAAAAGCCAGCAGCCACCCTGTGCTCCCATGGTCTAAATATAACACTAATTGGGAATATGTCCTGGATTAGATTTGAAACTTTTTCCAAAGTAAAAGCAACAAAAACTTGTCCTAGGTACAGAATCAAACCAAAATGTTTAACAAGAAATTAGAGGCATTCTTTCTGGGGAATTTTTTTATGTTATTAGTGGGCAACTTTAAATTGTGGCCTGTAATGGGCTGGCACCCTGACAAAGGCTGGTACCTGCCTTGTCAGGGTGGTTAAAGCCTGTGCTTAAAACCAAAACCATAAGATAATTTTCTTAATTAATAGATAGATTAAAACACTTTTTTTGTTAAAAACTGATATTCACTTCTGTGGAAAGTAATCTTAATGTTACTTATATCGGCATAACTACTGAAACAGACATAAAGGCAAACTCTCGAACTGAAAACATTATCTTATTAACAAGAAAACCTAAAAATGGACCTACACTGTCATGATAATTCACAGCCTGTTTTTTGTTCCTTTAATATGCCCTAAGAACCTTTCTAATAATGACAGAGTAAGCTGATTCACTTCCTGCGGTCGACAGAAATTCTATTTTGAGAGCATGTTATTACCTTGATAAGGAGCTGGAAAGTCCTTTGATACATTCTGCACAGTAGCATTAACACAATGTTAGATTGCAGTGCACTAACATAATTATGTATGAATCGTTAAATTAGTCAATTAATTTTTCCGTCTGGGAAACAAAGCCAACTTAGCTAATTAAGTAAAAGTGTTTTCAGTCCCTTGGAAGACCATAAGCATAGCTTAAGGAATGGGGTAATCTTGCAAAATGCTCCTTAGAGAGATGTTACCAATGTCATACGTAATGAATATCACGAACATTATTTCATTTTGTTAAATATTACCCTGTTGAACTTTAAAGGGCACAGGCTCCCTGCGACCTTAAACTAGATCAGCACTTTACAAAATGGATAAACTTTGAATACTATATGTAAGGCAAAGCACAGAAGAAACAGGAAAATGAAAAAATACTGCAGGCTTAAAATAATAATGTCTAGTTACTTAATCCTGATTAGTGCTTCAGTGACTAGCCTGACACTTTCTTGATAGACAGCAAAGTATCAGTTTCAAGAACAAAACCATTAAACCCAGACTTTTAGTTAAATAGTTGGCTTATTTCAATATCTCAGGAAGACAATATAGCCCAGGAGTGGAGCTCAGACCCACGTGACCCAAGTTAGTTACTGGTCCTAAAGCAATCAGATTGTCTTTTGAGAGAAAATCACAAAATCCAGAAGAAATTACATGTCAGTTTTTAAACCATTGATACCACTGATACAGGAATGGAAGCAGAAACAGCCAGACACTAGCTCATGTTGCAGCAATTCACAGGCGTCTAGAGCACATTCAATGGACTGAGTAGGCCCTCCTCCCGACATCAGAGTCAACAACCGGCAGGTGCAGCAACTGAGCACTTGGTCTGAACCTTATCTGATCCAACCAGACATTTGTTTTGATACTCAGGAACCCAAAAAACATTTGTCTTCACTGAATGCATATTTTGTTGTGTGTGTGTGTCTCTCTCTCTCTCCATAATGTCCACCATGAGCCCCATGTCTACATATGGGATCCGGGTGGGTGAGGAATAGAGACTTCCAATTAGCCTGACTTTCTATATACAGTGCATCCGGAAAGTATTCACAGCACATCACTTTTTCCATATTTTGTTATGTTACAGCCTTATTCCAAAATGGATTAAATTCATTTTTTTCCTCAGAATTCTACACACAACACCCCATAATGACAACGTGAAAAAAGTTTACTTGAGATTTTTGCAAATTTATTAAAAATAAAAAAATTGAGAAATCACATGTACATAAGTATTCACAGCCTTTGCCATTACCTGCATTCTCCCAGTATGTGGACTGTAACACCCGGGGAAATAAGACTATTGATTTACTGTATGCAAACGTTAAAGACGCATACAGTGCCACCCCGCTGCCTGTGCTTGGGAAAGCAGATCATAACCTGGTTCTGCTTCAGCCTCACTATAAACCAAAAGTGAGGGTCCTACCTGTAACCACACGATCATTCAGGAAGTGGACCCCGGAGGCTGAGAATACTCTGAGAGAATGTTTTGGAACTACAGACTGGGATATCCTGCAGGGATCTCATAGTGAGAACATTGAGGAAGTTGTTGACTGCACTACTGACTACATCAACTTCTGTATGGACATTGTAGTTCCAGTAAGAACAGTACGCTGCTATGCTAACAACAAGCCATGGATTACAAGTTACATCAAGGGCCTTTTGAACCAGAAGAAAAGGGCTTTTAAAGACGGTGATCAGCATGATCTCAAGCGCGTGCAGAAGGAACTCCAAGTCCAGCTCAGGGCGGCGAAGGAGCAGTACAGGAGAAAGCTGGAGCAGAAGTTGCAGAATAACAGCATGAAGGAAGTGTGGGATGGGATGAAAATCATCACTGGCTGCAGCTCGAAGCGGGGTATCACCATCGAGAGAGACGTGAAGAGAGCAAACCAAATGAACAACTTCTTTAACAGGTTTGACCACCCTAACCCACTCTCACTCTCACCTTGGAGTATTGCACCCTCCACACATCCTTCTGCTGATACCAGCATAGGAAAGACATCCCCACCCATAATTACAACAGCGCAAGTGAGCAGAGAGCTGAGGAGACTTCGTGCCAGCAAAGCAGCGGTTCCAGATGGAGTATCGCCACGACTGCTGAAGGTCTGTGCATCAGAGCTGGGGGGTCCTCTACAGCGCATCTTCAACCTGAGCCTGGAACAGGGGAGAGTCCCGAGGCTTTGGAAAACATCTTGTATCACCCCAGTCCCAAAGGTATCACGCCCGAGTGAGCTGAATGACTTTCGGCCTGTTGCTCTGACATCACATGTGATGAAGACCATGGAGAGGCTGCTGCTTCACCACCTTAGGCCACAGGTTCAGCACGCCCTTGACCCTCTGCAGTTTGCATATCAGGAGAAGGTGGGAGCGGAGGATGCCATCATCTATATGCTACACCGATCCCTCTCTCACTTGGACAGAGGCAGTGGTGCTGTAAGAATTATGTTTCTAGACTTCTCTAGCGCCTTCAACACAATCCAACCTCTGCTCCTTAGGGACAAGCTGACAAAGATGGGATTAGATTCATACCTAGTGGCATGGATCGTGGACTATCTTAAAGACAGACCTCAGTATGTGCGTCTTGGGAACTGCACGTCTGACATTGTGGTCAGCAACACAGGAGCGCCACAAGGGACTGTACTTTCTCCGGTCCTGTTCAGCCTATATACATCGGACTTCCAATACAACTCGGAGTCCTGCCATGTGCAAATGTTCGCTGATGACACTGCTATCGTGGGCTGCATCATGAATGGGCTGGAGGAGGAGTATAGGGACCTAATCAATGACTTTGTTAAATGGTGCGACTCAAACCACCTACACCTGAACACCAGCAAAACCAAGGAGCTGGTAGTGGATTTTAGGAGGCCCAGACCCCTCATAGACCCAGTGATCATCAAAGGTGACTGTGTGCAGATGGTGCAGACCTATAAATATCTGGGAGTGCAGCTGGATGATAAATTAGACTGGACTGCCAATACTGATGCGCTGTGCAAGAAAGGACAAAGCCGGTTATACTTCCTTAGAAGGCTGGCGTCCTTCAACATCTGCAATAAGATGCTGCAGAGGTTCTATCAGACAGTTGTGGCGAGCGCCCTCTTCTACGTAGTGGTGTGCTGGGGAGGCAGCATTAAGAGGAAAGACGCCTCACGCCTGGACAAACTGGTGAGGAAGGCAAGCTCTATTGTTGGCATGGAGCTGGACAGTTTAACATCTGTGGCAGAGAGAAGGGCGCTCAGCAGGCTCCTATCAATTATGGAGAATCCACTGCATCCACTAAATAGTATCATCTCCAGACAGAAGAGCAGCTTCAGCGACAGACTGCTGTCACTGTCCTGCTCCACTGACAGATTGAGGAGATCGTTCCTCCCCCAAACTATGCGACTCTTTAATTCCACCTGGGGGGGTAAACGTTAACATTTAACATTATACATAATTATTGTCTGTTTTTCACCTGCATTATTATCATTCTTTAATTTAATATTATTTATTGTATCAGTATGCTGCTGCTGAAGAATGTGAATTTCCCATTGGGATTAATAAAGTATCTATCTATCTATCTATCTATCTATCTATCTATCTATCTATCTATCTATCTATCTATCTATCTATCTATCTATCTATCTATCTATCTATGAAGCTCAAAATTGAGCTCAGGTGCATCCTGTTTCCCCTGATCATCCTTGAGATGTTTCTGCAGCTTAATTGGAGTCCACCTGTGGTAAATTCAGTTGACTGGACATGATTTGGAAAGGCACACACCTGTCTATATAAGGTCCCACAGTTGACAGTTCATGTCAGAGCACAAACCAAGCAGGAAGTCAAAGGAATTGTCTGTAGACCTCTGAGACAGGATTGTCTCGAGGCACAAATCTGGGGAAGGTTACAGAAAAATTTCTGCTGCTTTGAAGGTCCCAATGAGCACAGTGGCCTCCATCATCTGTAAGTGGAAGAAGTTCGAAACCACCAGGACTCTTCCTAGAGCTGGCCGGCCATCTAAACTGAGCGATCGGGGGAGAAGGGCCTTAGTCAGGGAGGTGACCAAGAACCCGATGGTCACTCTGTCAGAGCTCCAGAGGTCCTCTGTGGAGAGAGGAGAACCTTCCAGAAGGACAACCATCTCTGTAGCAATCCACCAATCAGGCCTATATGGTAGAGTGGCCAGACGGAAGCCACACCTTAGTAAAAGGCACATGGCAGCCCGCCTGGAGTTTGCCAAAAGGCACCTGAAGGACTCTCGGACCATGATAAAGAAAATTCTCTGGTCTGATGAGACAAAGATTGAACTCTTTGGTGTGAATGTCAGGCGTCACGTTTGGAGGAAACCAGGCACCGCTCATCACCAGGCCAATACCATCCCTACAGTGAAGCATGGTGGTGGCAGCATCATGCTGTGGGGATGTTTTTCAGCGGCAGGAACTGGGAGACTAGTCAGGATAAAGGGAAAGATGACTGCAGCAATGTACAGAGACATCCTGGATGAAAACCTGCTCCAGAGCGCTCTTGACCTCAGACTGGGGTGACGGTTCATCTTTCAGCAGGACAACGACCCTAAGCACACAGCCAAGATATCAAAGGTGTGGCTTCAGGACAACTCTGTGAATGTCCTTGAGTGGCCCAGCCAGAGCCCAGACTTGAATCCGATTGAACATCTCTGGAGAGATCTTAAAATTGCTGTGCACCGACACTTCAATCCATCCTGATGGAGCTTGAGAGGTGCTGCAAAGAGGAATGGGCGAAACTGGCCAAGGATAGGTGTGCCAAGCTTGTGGCATCGTATTCAAAAAGCCTTGAGGTTGTAATTGCTGCCAAAAGTGCATTGACAAAGTATTGAGCAAAGGCTGTGAATACTTATGTACATGTGATTTCTCAGTTTTTTTTATTTTTAATAAATTTGCAAAAACCTCAAGTAAACTTTTTTCACGTTGTCATTATGGGGTGTTGTGTGTAGAATTCTGAGGAAAAAAATGAATTTAATCCATTTTGGAATAAGGCTGTAACATAACAAAATGTGGAAAAAGTGATGCACTGTGAATACTTTCCAGATGCACTGTATGCATAAGGACATCAAGGCTAGGTGTTCACAGCCATTGCTGAACAGCACATACACTTTAGTTATTAGGGCAGTTACATACTGTAAATAAGAAAGCATAAATGAACAATACTGAGGATGACATGCTACAGCTGCTGCCACCCTAAACTGGTGCTTCCTGCTTCTGCCAGAAGCTTACTTCTCAGCTCCTTATACAGTTGTTCTTTCATTCTACGACTACCAACAAGGCTACTAGCTAAAACTAAATGTTGAATCGTAAATACCATCTTATGAATTCCTCTTAAAAAATACAGTTTATCATTTTCACACCCCATGATATAAAGTTTACATCAATTAAAATAGGTACTCAATATATATTGTCACTTCAAGAGTCTGCTGGACATCAGATGTGAGTTGAGTTAACATCCAGCCATCCATTTTCTAAAACTGCTGTTTCAATTTCATTGTCACAAGGAACACAAGTCTGTCCTGATGGCATTATTTGTAAGGCAGGAACCAGCTATGCCCAAAATGCCAATTTGTTACTATAGTAAACCAGATTATCATTTACAGATCCCAAAATGATTTAAAGATTACTTGAAATATTTAAACATACCAGTAAATCATTTACAGATACAGACTCAAGATATGTTTAAATATTTAAAAAATCTGACTTGCTGTACATCACAGAGTACACACATTCACACACCTAGCAATTCATGTCATTAATGTGACATTCACCTTTTTAGGAGGGGGGGGGGCGATTACTTGGTGAAAGCCCATGAAGACATGATGAACACATGTCATTTCATACAGTGATCGAACAAAAGAACCTTCCATTAATGTTAAAAGCACGGCAATTTGTTGACTTATCCCTTAGTATTTGAAATTCCAAATATGAAAGTAATCTGTACAAATGTATGAGATTTATTCATAAATATAACAAAATATTACTAAAAGTTTTCATTATGTTTATTTTAAGTGTAAATTGTGTTCATTATGTATTCCTCCACCATAAAATACCCAGCCTTCCTTTCAAAACAAATGTAGCCCACCAAGCAAAAGTTTTTTGGATCCCTGATCTAAATCACATATCATAGACTCTCCTTATATTGATAAGACAAACTAAGGTGATTGCCATAAACTGTGCAGCCGTGAAACATGGCAAATTACAAGCCAAATTATCCTTAATTAATGACTAAGATGAATATTAAGGATAAGATGGCCATAGATAATAAACAATGAGAAACGTACTGTTTGTGAGCAGATGAAGAAAGTATAGATGAGCAAATTTGGAGAAGCACATGGAAGTGGCTGGGGAACACACTGAAGAAGGATGCTCAAGCAATTAAAAGGAAGGTCTTGGATTAAAACCCACAGGGTTCATGGCACAGAGGGAGACTGAAATTACTTGGAGTAGAACAGTGAATGAGGAGGCACCAAATTTAGGAAAGATGTTGGGTGAGGTCAAGGGAACTTGTAAGAAACAGGACAAGATGGCTCTACTTCACAGTGGCCCCATGCATTACCGTGGAGCAAAAGAAAAAGAAGCCCAGGAGTTAGTGTTATTACACTATGACCACCCAAAATCTATTGGACAAGTTTTTCATTAATGAATAACTTGTTAAAATACTTCTCATCACGATCTAAAATTAAACCACAGTTTCTCCAAGTCTTAAGCTTTACAAAACTTTAAAACAATATGTCATTAGTGAAGAAATTTTAACCTTCCCATCTAACAAGATACTATGTAAGGTGAAAATGCATTTGTGGTAATGAGAATGGTATTTAGATTCTGCAAAACTTTGTATCATTGTAGATGTAGTCAAAGGGGAGGTCACCCTAAACTCAACTGGAGGTCTCATGTGATCTGTCTTTAGAGGGGCTGGGTTTCTTTTCTGTTGATGTTAGCAGCTTTATCACTTTCATGCACTTGAGAGTCCTGTTCCCATTTGAAGTGTCATTTGGATATAGACATAGCCCAATACAGATCCCTGAGATACACTGTATACAATATCATAGACCTTTGACCGACAATCGCCACAACTAACAAAGACTTTTTTTTACCTATTAAATAAGACTGAAACCAGCTTATGACTCAACTGGAGAGACCCACTCCTTGTCCATGGCAGTTTATTAGAATAAGGAGTCCAGCAGTGTAAGACAGAAACCTTACCAACCGTACCAGCAATCAACCCAACACCCACAGCAATTTTTCAAGCAAAGTGTTAAACTGATTTGATGAAAATAAAAAAGTCTAATAATATAAATATGTCTTTGCTGTATGTGTAAAAAGTATTATTGTATTTTAAATGCTTCAAACAAACACACAAGAGGATTGTCATAAATAATCATTATTCCTTTTGTGTTATGTGCTAGGCGAGAGTTCATTTTTTTGTTTTTTTTATAATAGAGAATCCATTGTGTTGGGTGCAAAGATACTTTTCATTTATTTGGAAAAAAAATCATTTTGTCATTACCATCTTTTGTTTATGCGACACACAGTTACATGTCATGTGAGTACAAGCGGCGCTTCAATGACGTATGTGGAAGTTCTTCTATAAATATGGGGGATCCACTTTGCAGCTTCATCTCTCAGTGGATACATTCTGTTTAAAAACCATCTAAAGCTGTTAGTTTATTTATCAAGTAGGCTTAGCACTACTGGAGGTTTTGTTTCAGTTTTCAACTTCTTTCTGTCCCTGACTTCTGTTTCAATTTGCCCTTGTGTTTTGTTTGCTGGTTATTATGATCTGTTTGGTTCTGCCTATCCCACATTATGAGCCTGTTTGATGTTACATCTCCTTGTGTCCTCGCATCTCTTAACAATTTCTCGTGATGCCGTCTCAACAGGAATGATCACTAAGAGCTTGTATTCTTGATCCAACAAACTCAGCTAAAAGTCTCTTGAGTGTTGAGATATTTGTCTCACTTGGTCACCGTGAGTCCTTTCTCATTTCTAGTCAGCCAATGCTCTTTGCTTTCCTTCATCTTCACTGAAACTTTGTCATGTCAAAGTAAACCTGGTCACCACGGCTGTTACTATATCTCGGCCTAGTCAATTTATTCCTCCAGATTGTGAATTACCCCTTTAAACCCAACAGACAGACGCACGGGATACAGGTTAAAAGCAACAAGAAAATCTTTTAATTCTTTTCTTCCTGTAATAGTGCCCTCAAGCACCTCCGCCACAATTAACAGGCAAAGTAAATAATCACCAATATATGATCATGAATGTAATACTCTCTCCTCCACACCTCCCAGCAAGCTCTGTCCTACACCTCCCGACTCTGGCTCGCTTGCTGGGTTTACAGCAGTCCTTTATTTAGTCCATGACCCGGAAGTGCTTCTGTCCTTACGTCCACATGACTTGCTAACACTTCCGAGTCAGATGGAGAACTGACTTTTTCTTCAGCCTGGAAGTACTTCGGAGCTTCCGTCCTCGTCACTTGGGAGTACTTCCTGGCTATGGATGATGCATGGCTCCTCCGGTCCTTTCACAGCTCCTCCTGGCGGCACCCACGGTACCCAACAGGGCTGAGAAACTGAACTCTCAAGTCCCAGGATTCCCTGTGGGAATCAAGGGGCACTGCTACATTTCAGGGGAGCTGCCATCTAGCGTTTTGGGGGAGGCAGTGTCCAAAAGTAGCTGCCTCCCCCCATCCTTCCATCCTCAGGGTGTCCCAGCATCACAATATTTTTGAGACCTGGTACAAAAGAAAATGCTTTTTTAATCCTTAAAGTGCTTAATATTTCAGTAGTGTGTTGCCAGACACAATAAAGCAACACATTTAGCAAAGATAACAGAATTCCATACTTTACTAGTGGTGCTGTAGCTATCAATATGTCTGCTGAGCCCAGGCAGCCCAGCAACAAATAGTAAAACACATTGTCATAGATTTCCTGTCAAGGGTTTCACGAGCTCAGGTTAATGCATTTGACAGTTTGAGATGGGAATTTCTGAGGCATTTTGAATTTTGTGACTTTCTCAGGGTCCACATAGTGGAGGGCCCTTCATTTTGTAGGCAGAAAACTCTAAGGAATGATTATGATCTTTTGTGAAATCATATTTTACAAAATAAGGTAAAGGATCGGAGTACACACATTTAGATATACGGTACTGTTCTTTTTCATGATTGCTCCTAACCAAAACAATATTGCACATTGAATAAATTTTAATAAGGTGCCTGGTATGCACAAAAGCATTTTATTCTTTTGGAAATAATTTGCAGCCTTAAGTAATTCCATACACAAATATTGTTTATTTGATCATCCAGCAACAGTTTGATGTACTTCTGTAAAACTGCAAACATAAATGCATTAATTTTCTAGATTTTTGCTTTTTATAAATGCAGTGTACTGTATGTCTAACATTATGTCAAGTTCATTACATCAAAAAGCAATTACCCTTTCATAACTTCCTCTTAAATGAAAAACATCTGCACTGTGTCACCTACCATGACTTACGTAGTTAAATATTATAAAAATATTACACTGTGCTCTTGTCATGTTGCGTGTGATGGGCTGTGGAGAGCTGTCTCAAATGGTACTATTGATGAAAACCATGGAAAAGAAAACACACCACACATCATACACCAGAAAAGGCAGTTCTCAAAAAAGGAAAGATTTTGTATCGTAGGCACCTTTTTAGCACAGCTGTATTGCAATTAAACATGTTCATTCAAGCTCAATTCTCCAGATTTCGTGATACTGTAGCACATATGTTGGTAGTGGCTGAGTGATCTGCTGCAGAAAACACACTGGCATTTACCATCTGGAGAAGGGATTTTTTTTTTAGTACACTAATATACTGATGTGATTCAGAAACCATTAAGAATTTTGGTAAACCTTGATTCAAGACCTGATTTTCACTTTAGATAACACTTCATTTTTGGTTAGGGGACATAAAGATATGAAATCAGTCCTGGTTCTAGGAATAGTGGCACCCTTGGACTATTTTTGAGTCCTGGGTTGTGCTTTAAATAATGCCGTCTGTTTTGTCTTGGTAGAATAATATATTACTCTACTTTCCCCTTTTGTATTATTAATATGTAGCCTTTGTCAGAATTCCTCAGATCTCACAGACTTACCACTGTTAATAAGGTATTGTACCATATAACTTCTCCCCACCTTCCCTTCTACATGTATAACCCCAGGCAATTATGTGTAGTAAAAGACAAGCAGGAGTTAAGTTACGATTTAAACAATGTATTATTGATAATATTCATAAATAATAACAATATGCAAAGTACATTTGAATATTGGGAACCATACAATCTGATAAATGTTGATGTGTAGTTTCAGGCAGCACACAGACTTGTTAGTTACTTAAAATGTTCCTAGTTAAGTCGTCAGTTGTGGTCAGCTTTCTTCAGAACAGGTCACACGCCTGTCTCAATATGGCCACTGAGCTGTGCTCTTCATTGTGTTGTCCTTTTATGTTTATTATGTGAGATGGTCTTTCATCAGTTTGGTAAAAGAGAGAGATTTTACATTTATAGGTTTTCTGTCCAACCCCTACAGCCAATAAGGCACTGTGGTACTTAAAGGCTTCTGATAAAGACAGTTCCAAACAGCCATACTTCAGACCAATGGGGGGACAGAATACCTTCACACCTGCCCTCCAGACCATGTGTTAAGCTAAAGCTTGGCAGTTAGGCAGCCTGGCTTTCCTGTGGGGGTTGACTGAGAGTCCTGCAGAGAATCACTGTCCAAACTTGTTTTAGGCACGTCCTCCCAACCCTGTCGTAAAATTACAAAGAGACTCATTCCTAAAATGGGAGAAGGGGTTCTTAAACCATCAAACCATTGCTGTTATTATCAATAATGTACAACTAATATGACACAGCTTTGTCTACGTTACAAATAAAGACATACAAAATATACAGTATATCAACTTGTATGCAAAATTTCACATCACAACACCGTCTGGGGCAAATTTCATTTTTGCTACCCCTAACCCCATATCCTTACTAGGCATGAGATGATACACTTAACACACATACAATACATACTGAGACCTGGGCTTCACAGTACAATACACCCTTAATACAGCACAAAACAATAAATTAATGTTATATATTATTTCTGGAAAAAATCAAAATGATTAGCAATAAATCAAATATATAATTTCTTTATTGCTTCTGCTTGATCCCACTGAAAATATTTATATTCAGTTATGAGAATATGAATTTGAGTGTGAAACAAATACCAGCTATTTCATTCATCCTGCACACTTCTCTACTTTGGCAGTTTCAAACTCTGTCCTACCATTTTTAACTCATGCATTACGCACTTAAATGGGACTCAACAGACATTGTATATATGACTGACACCTTAACTTTTACAGAATGATACAATCAGTATATGCACTATATTCTATGTGAAAATCAGGAAAATGAATGCCAATATTATATTCAGACATGAAGCCTAGAAATGTGCATGAACTTTTTTAATTCTTTGATTCTGTGTGAACTGTATTATATGAAATTTGAAACTTTTAAAAGGTAAACATTTCTCAGAGCTTTTATAGGTAACTAGCCAGAAGTACTCAGCGTTGCCCAGATAAATTTCTAGAATGGATTGACAAAAGAAAGCAAAGGTTTCTGTGTTTTTTAAATGGTAACCCTGCTGTTTGTTATTGCTAGCTGTCTCATCTGTCATCCATAATGTCGCTCTATCAATGTCTATGTTCTCGTGAGTTGAGAATGAGTTTTTTTTTGGGTCCGACTGGATTCCAGAATTGCAGTAACTGCTTGCTAGATTGTATAACCATGAATGCTGTCATGCCTGACTTTTCATCTTAGTTCAAGGTGGACAGTTCGTAATGCTTTAATTATGAAGAAAAGATGACAAAGCAGGAATTCAACAACAACCCTTTGATTCTCTTTTGTGTTGTGCTGCACTTCCACTATTGATCAAGCCTCACCTAACATCCCACTGCAAAAGCGCACAATACTCCTTTTTATATTACAGTACATTGAATGGGTAAATAATGTTAAGCTCTGGTCATTTTATCTGCTAGCCTGCCTTTTGTCTTTTCAGCTGGTTCATTTTCTCTGAGCCAGTTGGTGGTACTGGTGTTCAAATTGTAGCACATCTGGGGAAAATAAAACAAACTGCCAAAATGCCTAAGGTTAAAAGTTTGTGTTCCAAAGTAGTCTGTCTTGTCCTTCTGGTCTTATAGTGCAACTATGCAAAGCAAGGTCGAGATTAGTCAAATGTTAAAGGAATGTATAAGAAACATGTAGACAGCCATTCTATTTTATAGCTATATTGTAGGAGGAGAACGCTATGGGAAGCCATGGCAAAAAAAGTGAATTGGTTGGCAGGATGGAGGAATAATTTTGTGCCAGGCCAGTATGATATAACAGATTGACCAGCAGAAGCAGAGAGTCAGGAGTTGTTCCATCCCCCATAGGCCAGGTGGCAGTGGTCGTCATATGGCAACCAACTTGGGGCACCTATAGTAGTGCTTGGGAGATGGAGTCCGGAAGTGCAGCCCTGTTGGAGTCCCTATGTACCTAAAGAGGGCGCTGTCAGCGGGGGGACCTCCCTAGTTTGGTTATGGCCCGGAAGTGCTCACATCAGAGAGTCAGAGTTGGAGGATGAGAGGAGGAAGAATTGTGTAACAGTATATAACAGTATAAGGTATATATACAGTAGCTAGATAGATAGATAGATAGATAGATAGATAGATAGATAGATAGATAGATAGATAGATAGATAGATAGATAGATAGATAGATAGATAGATAGATATGACACTGGATGTGTACGTAAAGTTCATTAACTCTCACTTTTTACATTTTTAAAAAAATAATACTTTTAAATGATGATACCGACCATACATAAATTGTCACCTGAGGCATTCATATCACCACCTCCACTAATGTGCCAGTCCTGCTTGAGTCACATACACCCTCATTCATGCACGCAAAACCAATTTACAGCTGGTAATCCACTTACCGGCATGTCTATGGTCAGTGAGGTTCTGCAGAAGAATCGAGTATAGATATATTTAAAATATGTACACTCCATACAGATGACAGTTTGACTCCTCAGCCATGTTCAAGTACTTTTAGGCATCAGTGTGGTATTTACTGTGACATATAATATCAGCATGCATCCTTATTAAAACATTGCTCTTTGTTTCTTCCATCTTCTGATTCCATTACAGAGAAGCAGAACTGATTCTGTCCAGGCAGCACTGAGGAAAAGGGCAAATGCAGTCATGAATGGTTCATCAATCAACTCCATAACACATTCATGCTTGCTCTTACCAGGCCATATTAGAACTGCTAATTATGTAAAAATGCATGTCTTTAAAATTTAAGAGAAAACTAGGATAACTGGAGAAAATCCACACTCTCAAGAGGAAGATGAGCAAAATTCATATAGATAGTCATTGAAGTGAGATCAGCCCCAAGTCTCTGGCCAGCAGCATTAAACACTGAACTACTCTGATGCCAACAATAAAATAAAAATGATTAATGAATTCCAACAATGTACTCATTAGTCTTTTATATCATTATTGGCAAGTGTCCGGTGTATGCATGGCTTGACTCTAGGCAATAAATAAAGAAGACTACCCAGAGATAATTTCTTAGCTATTTTACTTATGTTGTTTTTCACCTTGTGTTGTTTGACTGCCTGTATCATATTAAGCATAAATTTAATAAAATCAGTGGTTGAAATTTTATTTCGTAATGTTTGTTAAAATTCCTGCTGTGGGAGTATATGTGGATGTGTGTGTTCACACTGTGGTGGGCTGGTGCCCTGTCCTGGGATTGTTTCTGCTTTGGGTCGTTGGCTTGCTGGGTTGGCTCCAGCTTCCCTGTGGCCCTGCACTGAAAAAGCAAGTTAGGAAAATGGATGGATGGTTGCTTCGAACATACATGTATTTAAAAAAAAAAAAAACTATCTTCATTATTCAGCTCTCTAAGAAAGCCTTTTATAAGGCAATTAACATGATTAAAATATAAGAGAAAAGCGCTATATAAATACAAAGAATTATTATTATTATTATAAGGTAAATTAAACAATACACTGAACACACATACGTGCAGTTGGGTCAACAAGACAGTATGAAAGAAATGTAAATTACATTTTATGAATAAGATTTAGGAATTGCACATTTTAAAATATAACCGAGGAAGTGTAAGTCATCCCCCATAATTTAAATGCTAGGAGCAAATGGGCATCAAAGATGAACTTAAAGAACAACTATTTGTATTTACATTATATATCATTATGTGTTATGTACACACTTTACAAATACTGGCTGTTAGCCTTGCAGAATTTACTAGTTCTTCCACCAAGCATTTAATGATAGATTTATTAAGAAAATGATTAATGTACACATAATAATATGATTAAAGTATAAAAATGCAGTTTCAACATAATTAGTCAACACATACATGCACTTAATGAACTGTCACATTTATTTTTAGAGTTGAAAACTTGACATATCTGAGAGTATACATGTATACTTACATGTTATGTGTGAGAATTGCGATAGATAATTATTTGTCAAGTTTATGTATTAAACTACCCTTTCATAACTTCCTGTTAAATTAAAAACATCTGCACTGTGTCACCTACCATGACTTACGTAAATATTATAAAAATATTACACTGTCTGCGGTGGGTTGGCACCCTGCCCGGGATTGGTTCCTGCCTTGTGCCCTGTGTTGGCTGGGATTGGCTCCAGCAGACCCCCGTGACCCTGTGTTCGGATTCAGCAGGTTGGAAAATGGAAGGATGGATGGAAATTACACTGTGCTCTTGTCTTGTCGCGTGTGATGGGCTGCGGAGAGCTGTCTCAAACGGTAATATTGATGAAAACCATGGAAAAGAAAACACACACACATCAGAAAAGGCCGTTCTCAAAAATGGAAAAATTTGTATGGTAGGTACCTTTTTAGCATAGCTGTACTGCAATTAAACGTGTATATTCATTGCATTCGTAGTCTGAGTCTCGACGACCTGAATTGTGTGGGTGGTTACCTACCAGGTAACGCTTGTGGTTGGTCTACCATTCAGCAAACATCCGACACAGTGCCCTCTTTCAGTTGTGAGAAGAAGATCATGGAATGTTGCATAGAACCACACGCCATGGCGCAGCGTAAAGGGTCTTCGTCTCTGACGTCCTGAGAGGGGAGCAGTAGAGTGTATACGCCTGATGAGACCAAATGAGGGCGAAACACGTGTCGCGTACTCTTTGCTTTATTTGACAGTAAACGATGTAATATATATATATATATATGCATATACTGTATATACATATTTATATATATATATATGTGTATAGGCTATGTATAATATAGTAGGTTTGGTTTTGCACTTATGACTGCAGAGCAAAATTGTCACTCGCAGTTATACAATTTACTTATACTTTTAGCTTATACTTTTAAATAAAGGGCATCACTGGTGACTACCACTTCAGACAGTGTATCTAGCTGTAACAACAAAAGATACATCAAGAAATATAAAGGAGTCAAATTGTGGCATCTTCCTCTTCATCGTGTGCTGTATCAGTGCATGCTCCTAACTTCCTCCTCCTCCTCCACCTCTTTGTCAAAATGGATGCTCAGGAAAGTACTCTGAACATAAATAGTCCTTACAATGGCCACTTTTAGATTATTCTAAATGAAAAATGAAGAACAACTACTGACTTACACTTATAGACAATATCAACAATGCTTTACAATGGCTGATGCTTTAATGTCAGTCACATTTTTCTACTGTAACTCAATACAAGAAAAATTAGGTAAGCCGACTTCAGTATTTCATTTTTTTCATTTAATGAACAAAATGCAATAACAGAACAAAATCCAATAGAAAATAGCAAATACAATAATATGTTCCAGAAAGCAGTCAATGAAACTCAACACTCAACCCCCACCCAACGAAGAAAGCTATACAATGAATGAGCCCTATCTAAAGTTCTTTTTAATACAGATTAAAATGGTAAATAAAATGAAAAAATCCAGTACAAGTTCAGTGTAAATACTTTAGAATTATATTAATTAATTGTTGCAATAATTCTGAACAGATCCTCATAAAAAGAATTTCTTTTTTTCCCAATTTAAGAGAGTATTGAACATCACTTTTCTTCTGAGTTCTTTAATGTGGATTAGGATTCTAACAGCAAAATGCTGATAGTGTGGTATAGAATATCATTACTGATTTTTCATAGCATGTTATTGTCTCATCTGGTACTATTGCGGATATTGCTGTTAAAACATTAGGAGTGAGTTTAGATTCAGTTCTGTCTGAGAGGTATACACAAATGATCTTATTATCGTGATTTAATACATAATGTGTTTGCTGAACAAATAATTGTGTTTGGGGCATATTCTACAACTCTGGAAAACTGTACACATTATTCATCTTTGCATAAGCCAAGAGAGCTAATTTAATGCTTGGAAAGTTCAACCTGTGGTTCAAAACATTTAGGTGAGAACTATATTGCTGCATGGGAGTAGACATTCAGATCTGGACTTGATACTGTTTTCAGGTTTGCATAAGAGCAATACAGTAGCGTAATGATTACTGTGGCTGCCTCAAAGCATCAGGAGATGTGTCCAGAACAGGATCTGGTCAGTCTGAGTTTTATTGTTCTTCATGTGCCTGTGTTTTTTTTTTGAGGACTCCAGATGTTCTGTGACATTCCAAAGATATACATCTTAGAATAACTGGTAATAGTAAATTGGATTTATCTGAGTGTGGAAATGTGCAATACAATGGACTTGCACCCCATTCTGAATTTGTTTCTGCCTTGAACACAATACTGAGAATAATAGGTATTGGTGCCATGCAATCCCGGAAATAGGTTAAGATGATTCAGTAAAAGGTTGGATGTTTACATACAGTTAAAATATTTATGAATATGGCCTTGGTCAGTGTTATTTGAAACATGTAAACCATGAAAATGAACATCTTCTAAATGGTTCATATCACGATCACATTTACAAGAAAGGAGAAATCTCTTAAATTACACTACAGTGAGTGAGTTTATCAAATAAATGTAGGAAATTTGGGTAACATAGTTATCCACCCATCTATCCATTTGCCTTATTTCAATATGATTAAATTTTACATTATTTTTGCTTTGCACCCTCCCCCATCTATAACCTATCATCTATGGGGGAGGAACAAAAGCTTTAGGTTTGTCAAAAATTTCGATCTCCAGTTTTCAATGGATCTCAGTGTTTTAGGGTTCTTTGATTCCGAAAATATCAATATCTCAATGATGGGTGTTTGACTGTCTGTGTGTGTGTGTCTGTGTGTCACAGTTTCTTGAGGACGGTCTAGAGCTGAAAGGGTTGGATGGAAAAACACCAAACTCGAAAATTAAGCCTGTTATGAGATGACAATGTGCTGATTAGTTTTTGAGCCAAATCGTGCAAGAGAAAGAGACACTCTAGAGGAACCCTCAAATACTGTAATTCTGCAATTCATTATATATTCTTCTCATCAATTACCATCATAATTTTATGATCAGAAAGATCAGCATCAGAGCAGTAAATAATTAAATAATTATTGAAATTTTATAGAATAGTTAGGTAATTTGGTTCCATGGGCGCAAAGTCTACTGACACTCACGTCTGAATTTTTTTAGGACCTCTGCCACCAAATTGGTAATAGATGTGTATCCACATACAGTGCCTTCCATAATGTTTGGGACAAAGAAACATTTTTCCTTAATTTACCCCACTGCTCCACAAATGGATTTGCAGTGTGATACATATTTGTTCCTACCTTGAGCCTGATAGGCTCTATCTGCCCTGTGACCCTGCCCTGAATAGAAGGGTGAAGAAAATGTATGAATCAAGCACATCCACTCATGTAATTTTCAGTAACACCTAGTGATATTTCTGTACAGTTATCTTAATTGTTTGTATAAATTAAACAATGCATATATGATAACTGGGAAAAAACAGGAATTCATTAGTGTCAATTTTTAATCTGGAGAACTTAGATATTAGTTTTACAGAATTTGCAAGCAATTTGATGTGTTGTCTGACTCACTGATTCAGATTTGTCTTTTATCATTTATATTATTACATGATTCAATACATCTAATTTCCAGTTAAGCAAAATACTGTAGGCAAATTAAGGTATTTTCTCTATAAACTGCACTCCTTTTATTCCAAGTGGAATCGATCCCTGCAAATTTTTTTATTTGTAGACTTTTCAAATTGTTCTGTTGCAAGCCTGAATTTAATTCAAAATGCTGTGTTAAGGATCACTCCTTGATCAAGAAAGTAGCTGCATAAATATTTACATTGGCTTCCAGTTAAGATTTTAAAATCCTTCTTCTGGTATTTCAGAAATGAATTTACATCATTACATTTCCTAGTGCATCTGTTCCTAAGCACAATATACATTACAATTTGGGATATGAGTACTCTACAAATATCTTGGAATAAATGAGAATTTCTGAAAAGATTGAGCATGCGGCTTCCTGTCCCATTTGTTTCAGTATTTAAATCCAAGATGAAGACCAATGCCTAAAGTAAAGTACTGCCATATTCAGGATGGTAATTCAAGTGGTCATTCTGCAGAAATTTGTGTTAGTTATTTAATGTATGTTGTGCACTTATTCCATCCCAGAAAAGAAACAATTCAAAGAAATCACTGAAAGCCCACAATTACCATGACAGACCTGTCCATGATGGACGTATGTAAACTTCTGACCACAAGTGTATCTTAAACAAATTTGTAGCACTAGCCAGTCCTAGCTCTTATGGCCTGGTTGCACTCTTCCTTTCCATCTCCCTACTCTGCTGTACCACTGCTTTCTTCAATAAGTTATCTGATACTGTAGGACGACTGGTATGAGAGGTGCTAATTGACCAGGATCAGTTTGGTCACTTTCTTCACTTTTTTATTCTGAGGGGCATTGAATTTCCCTTCCTACCAAGACATTTATCTCTCATTTTAAGTTGGCTAGCTCTTGACTTAACTACAGTATACAGTGGTGTGAAAAACTATTTGCCCCCTTCCTGATTTCTTATTCTTTTGCATGTTTGTCACACAAAATGTTTCTGATCATCAAACACATTTAAACATTAGTCAAATATAACACAAGTAAACACAAAATGCAGTTTTTAAATGATGGTGTTTATTATTTAGGGAGAAAAAAAATCCAAACCTACATGGCCCTGTGTGAAAAAGTAATTGCCCCCTTGTTAAAAAATAACCTAACTGTGGTGTATCACACCTGAGTTCAATTTCCGTAGCCACCCCCAGGCCTGATTACTGCCACACCTGTTTCAATCATGAAATCACTTAAATAGGAGCTGCCTGACACAGAGAAGTAGACCAAAAGCACCTCAAAAGCTAGACATCATGCCAAGATCCAAAGAAATTCAGGAACAAATGAGAACAAAAGTAATTGAGATCTATCAGTCTGGTAAAGGTTATAAAGCCATTTCTAAAGCTTTGGGACTCCAGCGAACCACAGTGAGAGCCATTATCCACAAATGGCAAAAACATGGAACAGTGGTGAACCTTCCCAGGAGTGGCCGGCCGACCAAAATTACCCCAAGAGCGCAGAGACGACTCATCCGAGAGGTCACAAAAGACCCCAGGACAACGTCTAAAGAACTGCAGGCCTCACTTGCCTCAATTAAGGTCATTGTTCACGACTCCACCATAAGAAAGAGATTGGGCAAAAACGGCCTGCATGGCAGATTTCCAAGACGCAAACCACTGTTAAGCAAAAAGAACATTAGGGCTCGTCTCAATTTTGCTAAGAAACATCTCAATGATTGCCAAGACTTTTGGGAAAATACCTTGTGGACTGATGAGTCAAAAGTTGAACTTTTTGGAAGGCAAATGTCCCGTTACATCTGGCGTAAAAGGAACACAGCATTTCAGAAAAAGAACATCATACCAACAGTAAAATATGGTGGTGGTAGTGTGATGGTCTGGGGTTGTTTTGCTGCTTCAGGACCTGGAAGGCTTGCTGTGATAGATGGAACCATGAATTCTACTGTCTACCAAAAAATCCTGAAGGAGAATGTCCGGCCATCTGTTCGTCAACTCAAGCTGAAGCGATCTTGGGTGCTGCAACAGGACAATGACCCAAAACACACCAGCAAATCCACCTCTGAATGGCTGAAGAAAAACAAAATGAAGACTTTGGAGTGGCCTAGTCAAAGTCCTGACCTGAATCCAATTGAGATGCTATGGCATGACCTTAAAAAGGCTGTTCATGCTAGAAAACCCTCAAATAAAGCTGAATTACAACAATTTTGCAAAGATGAGTGGGCCAAAATTCCTCCAGAGCGCTGTAAAAGACTCATTGCAAGTTATCGCAAACGCTTGATTGCAGTTATTGCTGCTAAGGGTGGCCCAACCAGTTATTAGGTTCAGGGGGCAATTACTTTTTCACACAGGGCCATGTAGGTTTGGATTTTTTTTTCTCCCTAAATAATAAAAACCACCATTTACAAACTGCATTTTGTGTTTACTTGTGTTATATTTGACTAATGGTTAAATGTGTTTGATGATCAGAAACATTTTGTGTGACAAACATGCAAAAGAATAAGAAATCAGGAAGGGGGCAAATAGCTTTTCACACCACTGTATATTTTGTCAGTGATAATTCTTTCATTGAATCGACATATTTATTTCTTTATTGTGATTCCTCCTTTGGGAGCTGTTATTACTCTGTATTATTATTTATTTAAGTTGATGTGTATGGTTAAATATGCACGTTGTTTTATATTTGTTAACATGCGTATGCACTCTGAGCGGCCTTCAATGGAAAGCAACATTCAACTGAATTTATTTGAAATCCAGACACTGAATTTCAAACTTTGAAATGCATTTTAATGTAAATTAAGTTTACTTTGAGATATTTCTAGTTGTTAATTTGCCTTGCCCTTTTTAATACCATACAGATGTTTGAGGCTCTGCCTAAGTTGTAAAGACTAAACACAATACTTTTCTAAATTTAAAAAAAGATAGTCCATTCCAAACCATGCTATTAGTACACTTTGACAGTAGTTTGGACTTGAGGGCACTTGCATGTTCTATTAACGTTCTTAAATGTAGCTTTTCCTGCACTGTACTGTGTGTTTATTTCACAATTTACAGTAGCACTGCTATTTGCCTTTAGTTAAAAGTGCATGTTTTATACTTCTCTTTCTGCCACACTTGTTTAATGTGCTCTATTTTCAGGTCCACCAAGCTGTTGAGATTAAAAAGGTTGTGCCGAGTTTAGCAGATTATTAATATGTAGGTAGGCATAGTTTGGTTAAGATGATTATAGCTAGGCTTAGGCAGATGAGCATTCCGGCTCTTATTACTGATCCACAGCCTCACACAAGGAAACTACTGTCATGGATGTAATGCAAAGCAGTCAGCTGGGCTTTCCAAGATTTAGACAGCTTAAACAACTGTATATAAAACACTTTTAAGTACAGTTTCAATCTAATAAAAGTGTAAAAAAAAAAGTTACGGTATGTATAAAGTAAAAATAATGTCTACAGTTGGTACACAAACATGTTTTGACTGGAAATATGTTTTTAAATATGGTAAATAAAGTGTCATGTGTCATAGTCATAACCAAGACTAAAGATCAGAGTGTGTATTCAGAGGCCTACATGGTTAAGAGGTGGATCAGGATGCCAAAGGAAGACAAACATATATATTTTTGCTGGAAAATGGATAACAATGCTCATGTGGGGCCATCACTGTAGTACAGTGACTAGAAGCACCGTCTTTACTCATTCCTACCCATCTGGTGTCATTCCAGAGGGTTTTGGTGGTGAGTGGTCCACAGTTATTAACCATGGATCTACACTGTGTCCCAACCTATGGCAAACGAAAAGAAAGAAATGATTTATCTAGCTGTCTTTTTTAAAAGAGCAGGACAGACTGCCTAGACATTTAAATTGTACCATGTGAAAGGGCAGCCTTGTGGATGCTCCTGATACTATGGATAGAGCATATGGAAGGGAACAGAATTATTTGAATAGAAATTAAGTACCTTGTAGCAAATACAGAGGATTCTGAGAAGGCTTTATGCAAAAAGAAATGTAATATCAAGGATGGACATACAGTCAGACTACCTTACAACTGATGAAGAATTATGGCACCTTCTTTAATTAGACTCATTCAGACCAGTTCAGTCCTTACCAGTTACTCACTGTGTGGCTCTGAGGGAGTCTGTAAGTCACTTGTCTTACTGAAGGGTTGGCTTGCCCAGTTGCCTATCTAAGTGAACTGTTAAAGCACACCCTTGTTATAGAATGAACTAACCAAGACTGCAGATCACTGAATTCATGGTCCTACATGGTAAAGAGGTAGAGAAGTATACCAAAGTAAGACAAATGTTTTATATATATATATATGTTTGCTGGGAAATGAATAACAATGCTTATGCTGGGCCATCACAGTAGAGCAGTGGCTAGAATGGCCATATTTACTCATTCCCACCCCTGTATGGTGCCATTTCAGAGAATATCAAGGATGAACATACAGTCAGACTGCCCTACAGCTAACTAAGAATTATGACACCTTCTTTAATTAGAATCACAAAAATTCAGTCTTTGCAACTTACTGTGTGGCTCTGAGTAAGTCACTTAACACTGGTCTTACTGATAGGTTCGCTTGCCCAGTTGCCCATCTAAGTGTACTGCTAAAGCACTCCCTTCCTCACCACAAGCCACATAAAGTCTATAAATGATTCCATAAAGTTTTAGTGGTAGCAATACCCAGTACACCTAAAACCACAGCACCCCAGAGCCTTCTACAGCTCTTCAGGGGCAAGGCTTCTTTAGCAGCTTCTGGGCCACCTCCTATTCATAAAATCACTGATCAAGGTCCATATGTTGCCACATAACCAGTATCCTTTTTTACACTGGGATGTCAAATTCCATCACCATTGCCATTGTGTGCTTTTCTCATATTTTTAAAGTTTCCTGCACCCTGTTCCAGCCTGGCTACCTGTTGCCCACTGGGCAACCCTTCACCCTTTACATTATTCCCATTATCTTAGCTGCAGCAGAGCAAACTGAAAACATAAAATGTTTTGCATGTGATTACTTTTAAATGGCAGAGAATATACCTTGTTTTTACAACCCACAACCAATGGGGCATTAGTCATATGTTGTCTAAAATACCTAATACAGTCATAATTTATTCCAGACTTAACTCTACTCATTTTAACAGCTTATACAGAACTGAAAACATATGGGTATATAACTATGAAATCTAATTAATTTCTTGTAGTAAGATCCAGAAAATTCATATATTACGAGGCTGAATATACAGTACTAAAAAATAACATTTACATTTTCTTCATTATTACCATTACAATTACTATACTTTTTAAAACTGTATTCAATAAACTAAAAGCCAGTAGGCAAGATAAATATATGGTATCCAGTAAAAACAAGTAAAAATAAATTTCAAATAAATCATGGAATGTTAATTAAAGATTTTGTCTTCACTTTATAACCATTTCCCATCACCTCATATTCTTGGCGTGTTCTCTTTTCTGTGGTCTCAACCCAGTTTCTGCTGGATTTCAAGCACACATCAGGAAACTATATTGTATGTACGCACTCACTCTGACAGACTCCTTGGAGATGCAGAGAAGTGTCAAATGTACGAACTTTGTATTTTCTGACAGATCGCTCTCTTGTGTCTCCCAATCAGAAAACTAAAAACGTCTCACTTTATCATTATTTTTGCATAGGCACCAAACATTCTTAAGATGTGTTTAACTTTACAAAAAACACATAGAAACTTTTTGTAGTGTAATTAGAAACACACATTTGTTTACATGATTGCATGGTACACTAAATATTGTAATCAAAGCACAACAGTACAAAAGGCTTCTTAGTGCAGGCTGTGGTTAGCACAATTGACTCATGGATTGAGTGTCCTTAGTTTGAATCCCAGACCAGGTTGTTATCTCTGAGGAGTTTGCACATTCTACCCATATTTGTGTGGGTTCCCTCCAGGTTCTCTGGTCTTCCTACCACATTTCCAAAGACATAATTCAAAACTCCAAGTTCAGTGTGCAATGGCTTTTGGAAACCATTAGTATCTACTGAGAGAGTTAAGCTTTTGGATTACCCAGGAATCACATGCTTCCATAAAGTTATTTCTCTGTGCTCTTAGTCTTGATATACATTTATGGTGCCCAACACCCAGTGCTACTACTTAACTATCTGTTTTATGTAATATTATGTACAGAACGGTTCCAACATTTTCCTCTGTGTTCCTGACTACCAAATAAGTACGGTGTAGCCTGACTACTTTTGAGTTACCAGAATTTAAATCCTACACACTAAATAGTAGCCCATATAAAAAGTAATGTAAAAGCAGAGCCAGCTGGAATTATGGAGGAATATCTTTCTGAGACCCAAGAATCACCAATTCTCAGCATGATCTCTCATTTTCTCTACTTTGATGGAGGTGTTTCTGACTGGCAAGTTAAATACAGAGATACTAGAGACTTATTTTGGTTTTAGTGTCATTCAAAGATAACTTATGTAGCACTTATGTGATATGACATTGATTTGATCTTCTTACAGAAACATAAAATGAAAAAAAGGAACTGGTTATTGACTTGGGGGTCCATATTAATGACAGCTTGGACTGGTCTCGGAACACAGAGTAAATATATAAGAAAAGGCAGAGCAGGCTCTTTTCCTTAGAAGACTGCATTCCTTTACTGTGGGTAGTCACATCCTTTACATGGTGTGCTGGGCTGGGCTGGCAACATCACTTCTAGAGAGCCCACCAAATCAATAAGCTAATTAAGAATGCAGGCTCAGCTATGCACATTAAGACACTGGGCCAGGAGTATAAACAGAATTACAATTACTTGTTTAATAATTTCCAGTTGAGCTGTGCGATTTGAGTTCAGAAAATTTAGAATAATAGTAAGCCATTCAGTAATCAACCATACCCACTGCTGTTATCATAAGTTGGCATTGCAGTTGTCACACACGTGCAAGTAGGAGTCAACTAAAGGGCTTGAATAATGGCAATTCCATGTCCGACCAGGTGCCGACGGGGTGCACTAACTGTCTTTCTCGATCCCTTACAGACCATTCTTGAAAAATCCCACAGGATTCCGGTGCCTTTGATAACATCACTTCTGCTCCTGGCGCCTTTGATGACATCACTTCTGCTCCCGGCGCCTTTGGTGATGTCACTTTTCCGGTCATGCCTCTGATGATGTCACTTCCGGTCATGCCTCTGATGATGTCACTTCCGGTCCCGCCTCTGATTATATTTCTTCCACTTCTGGCCTCCCGATGATGTCACTTCCTACACTGTCCTTTAAAGCTGCCATCTTGATTCAATATTGCAGTTCTGTTTTGGACTCAGTTTAGTGAACAACTCACAACCTTTAAAAACACATTTTTGCGGCCAAGGCACATTATACGGGTGGCTGCCCCAAACCTTTATGATGTCTAAGTGCCGTTCTTGTCACACAGTCTAATGTCTCATAAAATTAAATGCAGATGAATATTTTTATTAAAGAAACTTATCCTTTCATTATGTTTTAATGCTAGTTACTGTACATTACAAACCTGGCCCATTATTAACGGCTCCTAGGATCTGAACCTATATTTATGTTTAGATCAAGAATTCCCTTGATCTCTTTCCACATGTGATAGCAGATGATTATTTTATGACGCAATATTTCGGATTTTTATGTATTTTTATTTTTTAACATTGCTTTATATCCACAAACTCAAAAAGTGAAGAAGTTTAATTTAATTGTTACCATGATATTCTTCCTGTATCCTAGAGTATGGATTAAAGGTATATGAGAAACCTGTAATCCTGTATGCCCTTTTATAATCAAATGTTCTTCAAGCCCCATGGCCTCCTTTCAAACTTTACTGCAACTTGTACAAATGTATAAATTACTGTTGTAGCAGAAGAAGGCTGTGCTCAATTGGTGTTTATGCATGAAGAAACCAGTTAACACTTCATTAAATGGGGTGGCTTTGACACACTGATAGAGGTTGTGTATGCATCTTGTCACAAACTCGAGACAGTCATATAAAGGTTTGGAGCAGCCACCCGTATAATTTGGTCCTGGCTGCAAAGTTGCTTTTCAATAATAACACAGCACTGATGTGCACAAAACCGAGCCCAAACAGAACTGAGGGAATAGGGAAAAGGTGCAGGCTTTTAAAGGGGAAGACAGGAAGTGAGGTCATAGGGATCGGGCTCATGTTCTTCAGCCATTGGTTCAAGCCCAGACGTGACATCACAGGGCCGGAGCCGGCAAGGTTTCCTTCCATAGGCTCAGTCCCAGAAGTGACGTCAAGAGAGTCAGGTGGAATCTCCCGTGAATGGTCTACAGGAAAGGGAGAAAAAGAGTCAGTGCACTCTGCCACATCCCGGCATGCCTCGGAACTGCCCTTACTCAAGCCCTTTAGCTGTCTCCCATGCGCACGTGTGTGACAATCTCAATAATTCATTTTGTTCATGTATTGTTTAGGGACACTCCTTCATGCCCCCTCTCCTGTCATATGAACATGTATGCACTGTATGCGAAGATTAATTGACAAGTGAACCAACATTGCAAGCTGAAAAGCAGTAAAATACCTTATAAGGCTCATACAGTGCCTGAACTAAACTTGTGATGCAGGATTTTTTAAACACAAAATAAACAATATTAGATTTAATATAATACACCCCTCCAGAGTTAATTCTGTTGAATTCCCAGCATGCTGTTTTTACCAAATTAAATTCCTTCACTCAAATAGTTCTATCTGGAATATAAAGAATAATTTCTCAACTTAAACCCTCCACTTCTGTCCTTGACCAAGTACTGACAGGATTTTTTAAAGAAATCTCCAATGTGCTTATTGATGGTGTACGTCACATAGTGAACTTGTTATTAGATACAACGGGCTTCACAGATTGTTTTAAATTCCTTCGCACCTCTCCATCAGCGTCTTTTGTTTTGTAAATGTGTCGATCAGCACAACCAGCATGCAGCCTGTTATCCCATCCTCCCCCTTGACGGAGTTCAACTCTGAGAAAAAGTTCTCCCAGCTCAAGGCTCTTCATCTGGGTGTGAGGTGCCTGGAATTGTATAAGGTAAAGAATATATTGTTATTTGGAACACATGCATTTCACATGTGTTCCGTGTCTGCAATGATCTTTGTAAATGTAGGATGACAGGAAATGCAAGAAATGTTGAACACATAGCTAAAACAGAAACTTCTTCATGCTATAGTACTTGTGACAAACTTTTGACATGAAGTGTATAATGTGTGAAGATTGAAGTATAAATATCAAATAAACACTTTCACAAAAGGTACACACTTTTATTCAAGGATACAAGCAAAGAAAAAGACTGCAGATGTTAAAACCCCTGCTCAAGAAAAATAATCTTGACTGCTCTGTCTTTGACAACTTTAAACCTATTTCTAACCTCTCTTTCTTAAGTAAAATTCTAGAAAAAGCAGTTACATGATTACTTCTAGAAACAACCTTCTATTCCTAGTAAGCTTCAGTCAGGTTGTAGAACAAAACATGTTACAAAAACAGCATTGGTAGTAGTAAATGACTTGTGGATCAGTGCAGACAGAGGCCACATACAGTATCTGTTCTTGTTCTCTGAGATTTAGTGCGGCATTTAATACCATAGACCACAGCAGGGGTGGGCAAAGTCATTCCTGGAGGGCCGCAGTGAACGCGGGTTTTTGTTCCAACCCAGTTGCTTAATTAGAAAACAATCCTTGCCAATAATTACATTTCATGGCTTGTTAGTGCTTTAACTCTGCTATGTCAAGTCATTCTCATATCCTAGATTTTTTTTTCCATTCTAAGGATATCATCCAAATACTTTGAAGTGTAAAACGGATGGGTAATTCTCAATCCTTCACTTTTTTCTCTTCTCTTTCCTTCCAAGTATTTAATTAAACCAAATAGTGCACAATAAATACACACAGGTGTAAAGGGTAACAAACAAAATGGATAACTGCTGGTTTCTTTGTCATTTGCATCTTATTGCTAATAAGGAGCAATTAAAAACCGAGAATGCAGCTGTTTAAGACTTAAATAAGCAATAAGGGTTCGAAATCTTAACGAGGGAGATAACTAAAATGAAGCAGAAGTGCTTCTAGAGCAATAAGTGCTTCTTATTAAGCAATTGGGTTGGAACAAAAACCTGCAGCCACTGCGACCCTCCAGGAATGACTTTGCCCACCCCTGGACCACAGTATTCCTATACATCTCTCTGGTCGTATCTTAAATTGGTTTCAGTCTTAACAGCTAACAGACAGAAAATTCTTGGTTAACTGTGGTAATTGTAGTTTCAGAAGTCCTTGATATTGTATATGGTCTAACTATCTTTTATGTGCCCGCTGCTTTTCAATCTAAATGCTTCCATTAGGCCAGATTACATTGAAACACAATGCACAGTTATGCTGATGACGCACAGCTTTACTTATCCATAGCACCTGATGATGCTGACACTCTGGGCTCTCTGACCCAATGTCTTATTTGTATTTCAGAATGGATTATTAGTACGTTTTTCCAGCTAAGTAAGTATAAAACAGAAATATTAGTCATTTGCAAAAATGGAAATAATGTGGGTTTTAGAAATAAACTTGATTCCTTAGCATTAAAAGTCAAGGCGGAGGTAAAGCATTAGACCACTTACTATATAACAATGCAACATGGAGAGAAATTCATTCATAATTACTGGAATTCAATCCTAACTGGGCTACCTAAGAAAGACCTCAATCAGTTGCAATTAGTTCAGAATGCAACAGCAAAAATCCTAACCAGAAAAAGAAAATCTGAGCACATCTCACCAGTTTTAGCAACATTACAATGGCTACCCGTGTTCTTTAGAATTGATTTTGAAATGCTACTCTATTTTGGAATGCATGTTCCACCTACATTCTAAGTTGTAACCTTAGATCTTCTAATAGTTGTCTGCTTATAATTCCAAGAGCTAAGTATAAAAGAAGTGGTGAGGTGGCCTTTTCCTGTTATCCACCAAAAAATTTGGAATACTTTACTAATGAAGATAAGCCAGGCCAATACTGTGGAATATTTTTAAAAAACTCTTAAAAACCCACTAAATTTGGCTTTTTTATATCTACATTTTAGCTGTACTCTTAATGGACTATATATGCATAGAATTATCATATTGTTCAGGTATTTGCAGTCTTTACTAATCTCTACTTTTCTCTACTTTCTTTTCCATTTTTTCTACAGTAGCTTTTTGCACCTCCACCAGTCCTCTGAGAAAAAGCCTTTAAACATTGAGGAATGATTTAAACACATTTATGTTAGGTAGAATGCAAAGTAGGGGCTTGACGTCTTTAGGCCTTAAACCACTACAGATTTTTTTTCTTCGGTTTAACAGGAGTTTTTTTACATTTTTTCTGGCCTTCCGGCCATCAGACTTTATCATTGGACACTTCTTTAGAGTCTTAGAATATGATATTATATATAAGAAGTTTTACTTTTCTATTAATTATATATCTATGTTATGTAAGCTCATATTGATTTATTTTTATTACTTATTCAATATTATTCTTACCTAATTTATTTTTCTTTTCTTGCAAATAGTTCTTTGACTCCTGTAAAAAGCATCTGTCAGTTAGAAGGATGGTGCTGTGTGTATGCATGGACAGCATATAGACACATGTTTGCATGCAGGGGTAACGCTGCCGGTGATGCCTTCACGCCCTCAGCTTTTATCCTCTTTGAGATGGCAGGAGCAGCAGAATCCAAAATGGGGATCTTTGGATCTTAGCTGCCTGTTCTTCCACTTTGTTAGCCATAGGCCAGGTGAGCTGTTGACTAGAAAGGTGCTTCTTGGGTCTTTCAGTTTACAAAACCTTAAGACTCATCACTTCAGTTCACTTTTTATATGATTTACCTGGTGAGAGTCAAGATGGAAACACACCAAGCCAGACAAAACAGAACACCCTGTTCTCATAAACAATTCTCCTGTGGAGTGTTCAGGTACTACCAGGCCAATCAAGAAGTTGTTATATGAAAAAATGGCAATAAAGAGGTATAGTACTTAGCCAAATTTTGCAATTGAAATTGGCTTCCACTTCATTCTATTCTCAAGGAAGCCTACTTCAGCTATAGAGTATGATTTACATATTAATGACTTTATTTGAACAACGTGCATCCGCACACTCCAGCCAGTTTAGATTATTAACTTAGTCCATGTCTTGCTTTTCTCAATTCTAGAAAAAAATAGGATTTATTAAAATAGATTTATCTTTAATAGTTTAATAAGCATATAGTACTGGACACCAGCCTGCTAATAAGATACTGGCAAAGCAACACACGTTACACTCAATTTTTCCATTATTTTTAACATATGTAGTTATAGGAAATGAATAAAACAAACAGATAGGATGTCTACATGTGCCTAAAAAAAACCAATCAAATTTAAGAGGTGGCTAAACCACTTCCCCTATATTTGCATGCCAAGAACTACCTCACAGAATGCCTTTAAGAGTTCCTTTGAATGGCCTACAAAGACATTTTTGTTACAAGTCATGACCAATTTGGTTCCGTTTTGGGTTTTGTAATAATGAAGAAGGCACTGGCGACATTTATTTTGTCCTGGCAAACAGTAATAAGAGTCAAGTAAATTCTTTTTTCAGAATTTTTTTTTTCTGTTTCCCAGCTATAAAAGTGTGATCTCTAACCATTTGCTGAGCAGACTGCAACCAATTCAAGGGTTGTAAAGGAAGTGCTGCCAATCCCTGATAATATTAGTTGCAAAGCTGAAAGCTACCCAAGGTCTTCCTTTATGGATTCAAGCCCCTTTCTTTTAGATAGGCAAGTGGGTGTGTTACCCCATCTTTCAAAGCACACCATTATGTCTCTCTATACACTGTATAGAAAAGGAAATCCTGGAATGGAAAGCAAATGCAAGGCTACGATACGTGATAATCTCAAAAGACATTTAAAAGACCTGTGAGACCAAGGAGACTTGCCACGGTGCGTCTCGCGGGGACTGTAAACATGAGATTTGGTGCCAAGAGATTGTCCCAGGGCCATAGCAAAAAGGACAGCGGCTGTACAGGCTTTAAAAGGATCGAAGGGTAGCGCGACGGCAGCTACCCAAACAAACGCGAGCAGCGTTATACATCCTGCAAGAAAGAATTCAAACACGGCCAGGGCCAGAAATAAAAGACAGGTATTGCTTTTACAAAGTCTCGCAAGACCAGGCAGTGAGCCATCATTTAAAACAAATCAACAGACCTCTAAGCTAGCAGTTGTTGGATTGCTTTTGGCAGACAAGCATCATGTGCTTAAACAATGACATGCGACAGGCAGAAGAGGCAGCTAGCAAGCAGCAAAAAGACAGCAAATGATCCAAAGGAATATCCTTAGTGTATGTTCAGCCACAACACCCTTCACAACACGAGCAGTATTATACGTCTGGGAAGAAAGAGATGTAAACACACGCGGGGCAGGAAATAAAGAAACAAGCATTGTTTTTACAAAAGGTTTTAAAGTAAAAGTGAAAATAATGCATATGTAACAATTCACAAGAAAATAACAATGTCTTTAAATTGTAGATTGCCTGCCTAAGGTAAAGTCATCCCTGATGAATGGGGACGTGGGAATGAGGGGTCCTTTCATCGGATTAGCGCTATTTCAGATGTGGAATGGCAAAATGGGGGAGGCAGCTTGATAAATGAGGTCTCCAGGACTTAAAACAAATCCAAATCATATTATGTGATATCATCTAATGTGAAATTCTACTCCGTACTTCTAGAATTTTTATTTTTATACTGTATTGAGGATTAATTCTGTTCTATGTATTGTACTGTACGGCTCAGAATTAAAAGACAATGAGTAAAATGACAAACTAGAACTTCATAATGACGTTTACAAACGTTGACGCTAAACACATGCAGAGCTGGTTAGAGACTATGGACCAAGTGAAATTAGAAAGGCTCAAAAAAAAACAAAAAAAAAAAACGGCGCTATACATATGTGGAGAAAGTTAAAGGATATGAAAGTAGGAAAATTAGAAAATATAAAAAAAGAAAGTAAAGATCGCAGTAGTGCAAATAAACAAACTGCCTCATTTAACTATGCACCAGTCTAACTTTGGTTTTGCACAATAATTACTACACTATTGCACCTTAACATTTAATTCTACTTTATTCACATCATTTTAGTTATTTATTATGTTCTTCTATACTGTTATCTTTCAATCTATGACTTTTTGTTAATTTAACTGATATTCTTCTAACTTTGCACAGTTTTTGATAAGTGGATCAGGATGCATTTCACTGCATGTTGTCCTGTATAACTATGCATGTGACAAATAAAGAATCTTGAGAATTTCAAAAACGGAGTTTACCGCACATGCATTTATTGGTTACTTTGTTAGTGTATATATATTTATCTGTCTGCTTATTTAAAAAGCTACATTTACTCCAGGAGTCAAAAACGTTATGTCTAGCCCTTGTACAAAAACCTAGACAAAAGCTGGGGTATCACCTTGGTAACCCCATGTACTGTACCTTTGGAACTGTGAGAGGAAAATAGCACGACTTTACAGATAGGAGTCCAATGCAGAACTCTACTTACATTTTTACTTTGTAAAAAAAAATTATTAACTGCTGATGATGTAGATCGGTTTGTCTGTGCTGAAATTCCAAACAGAGAAACCTGTCCTGACCTCATTAAAAAGATTCAGCATATTGGGACTCACAAGATTACAAATATTGTTTTTACAGAAGTTCTGAAATAAAAGTGAAATTAATGAAATAGCAACAATTCAAAGAAAAAAAAATCTTAAAAGTGTGTATCTGGAAAACCAAACACGGGGGTTGGCGAGCGAAGCGAGCAGGGGGCGAAGCCCCCTAGTTTAATAAAGAATCAGCATAGAAGAAAGGGAAAATAGACCGTAAGAAGAGTCATTAACCAAAGCAAAGATCATAACTGAGAGTTTAAAGAACTGATGTAAACCAGAAACTAAAATAAAATAATTACATATATACATATATAGTTAAGAGTTACTAACAAGAAAACTGAACAGAAAAATAAATATGAACAAAGTCTTAGGATATTGGTAATCTCAGATAGTGATGGGACAGAGGGGTGACCTTTTATCCCGCCATTCAAGTGACGCCACAAATGAGCACCGCTGAGTTGTAAGAAAGGTTACAAAGCAACTAATAGCAGCATCCTTAAAAAATAAATATGGCATAAAAGATGGTAGAAAATAATTTTAAACCATTCAAACAGCTTTTAGTGTAAACAACCAATGACATCACGTAATTCTACACTATTCAAAGCATCAGTGGGATGCAAAACATTGTGGTGAAACATGACAATGTTTCCACACCAATCTACAGATGAAAACAATTCATAACATGTACTCCATTTCTTTCTTTCACCTCCTGACACTCTTTCTCTCATCTCTGCCCTCTTTAGTACTTGCCATGGTCTTCCTCCTGAACACACACTCCATAACCCTGTGACAGAGAGATGTCTTTAAACCCTATCTTAATGTCACTTTCAACCAATGCCCAGGTGTTATAATCTGATTTCCTTTTTCCTTTTCATTTGTGTCATGTGAATATTTTGCACTTTACGTTGCCAATTTGGTTCCTTTTTTATTTTCTTTTAATAATGGAGAAGACACTGGTGGCATTATATTTGATAATGTTGAAAATTGTTCAAACCTTCTTGGTCTACCATGTTTTGTCTTTTTGTTTACTTGGTGCTATGGCATGTCTACCTAGGAATGACAGGCCATGAGCTTCCTGGTTATCCGAGATTACGGATAAAACTTCCAATGTTTAGAGAATATGTTTTTGGTTAGCAGTCCTGGCAAAAACATTTTTGTTCTCAATTTTTTTACTAAGGATTTTGGGTTTTGTTTTGGGATTGGATGACAGACAAGACAGGCCTTTTTGGCTAGCTTTACAACTCACCTCTCATTTTCTGGCCCCTAAATGCTTAATTGCCACATACTTTCCTCTGCAGAAGTAAATTAGAATTATTTTATGGGTCTGGGAAGCCATTTAATTATAACAGGGACACAAGGGGAAGCACTCTGCCTGGTGACACCTGATATACCTTGAATGGCTGTGTCTACCAGGCAGCATTGCTCCATCCTCTGGGGACCATGTGTCCTTTGGCATCCTAGAGGAAAATTGCATGCACATGATTGAAAAAATTGTTGTTTGTTATAATATTTGTAAATTAATCTATCTATCTATCTATCTATTTAGCTACATAATGAGAAGTGAAGGAAAAATTACACCTTTTATTGGCTAACTGAAGAAGGGGCCTGAGCTGCTTCAAAAGCTTGCATATTGTAATCTGTTTAGTTAGCTAAAAAAGGTGTCATTTTGCTTGACTTCCCATTGCATCCATTATGGCTAACATGGTATATTACCCTACTATTATCTATTTATGTGAAAGTTACATGTCTTTCTTGATAATATTGGTGCCCTTTCCTGTTGATCACCTGGGGAAGCCAGCACACAAATAGAACACTGCTAGTGAACGTTTCCCTCAATAACCTACATGATCTTCACTCTACACATAACCTCAATAGCCCAGGCCAGTGGAGTAAAGGAATATGGTGTGGTAGAATACTCCACTAGTACATAATATACAGTTTATCCGGAAAGTATTCACAGCCCATCACTTTTTCACATTTTGTTATGTTACAGCCTTATTCCAAAATGGATTAAATTCATTTTTTTCTCAGAATTCTGCACACAACACCCTATAATGACAACGTGAAGAAAGTTTACTTGAGGTTTTTGCAAATTTATTAAAAATAAAAAAACTGAGAAATCACATGTACATAAGTATTCACAGCCTTTGCTCAATACTTTGTCGATGCACCTTTGGCAGCAATTACAGCCTCAAGTCTTGTTGAATATGATGCCACAAGCTTGGCACACCTATACTTGGCCAGTTTCGCCCATTCCTCTTTCCAGCACCTCTCAAGCTCCATCAGGTTGGATGGGAAGCGTCGGTGCAGAGCCATTTTAAGATCTCTCCAGAGATGTTCAATCGGATTCAAGTCTGGGCTCTGGCTGGGCCACTCAAGTACATTCACAGAGTTGTCCTGAAGCCACTCCTTTGATATCTTGGCTGTGTGCTTAGGGTCGTTGTCCTGCTGAAAGATGAGCCGTCGCCCCAGTCCGAGGTCAAGAGCGCTCTGGAGCAGGTTTTCATCCAGGATGTCTCTGTACATTGCTGCAGTCATCTTTCCCTTTATCCTGACTGGTCTCCCAGTTCCTGCCGCTGAAAAACATCCCCACAGCATGATGCTGCCACCACCATGCTTTACTGTAGGGATGGTGCCAGATTTCCTCCAAACGTGACGCCTGGCATTCACACCAAAGAGTTCAATCTTTGTCTCATCAAGACTAGAGAATTTTCTTTCTCATGGTCTGAGAGTCCTTCAGGTGCCTTTTGGCAAACTCCAGGCGGGCTGCCATGTGCCTTTTACTAAGGAGTGGCTTCCGTCTGGCCACTCTACCATACAGGCCTGATTGGTGGATTGCTGCAGAGATGGTTGTCCTTCTGGAAGGTTCTCCTCTCTCCACAGAGGACCTCTGGAGCTCTGACAGAGTGACCATCGGGTTCTTGGTCACCTCCGTGACTAAGGCCCTTCTCCCCCGATCGCTCAGTTTAGATGGCCAGCCCGCTCTAGGAAGAGTCCTGGTGGTTTTGAACTTCTTCCACTTACGGATGATGGAGGCCACTGTACTCATTGGGACCTTCAAAGCAGCAGAAATTTTTCTGTAACCTTCCCCAGATTTGTGCCTCGAGACAATCCTGTCTCGGAGGTCTACAGACAATTCCTTTGACTTCATGCTTGGTTTGTGCTCTGACATGAACTGTCAACTGTGGGACCTTATATAGACAGGTGTGTGCCTTTCCAAATCATGTCCAATCAACTGAATTTACCACAGGTGGACTCCAATTAAGCTGCAGAAACATCTCAAGGATGATCAGGGGAAACAGGATGCACCTGAGCTCAATTTCGAGCTTCACGGCAAAGGCTGTGAATACTTATGTACATGTGCTTTCTCAATTTTTTGATTTTTAATAAATTTGCAAAAACCTCAAGTAAACTTTTTTCACGTTGTTATTATGGGGTGTTGTATGTAGAATTCTGAGGAAAAAATGAATTTAATCCATTTTGGAATAAGGCTGTAACATAACAAAATGTGGAAAAAGTGATGCGCTGTGAATACTTTCCGGATGCACTGTATATAATAGTGCATGAGGCTATTTAGATTGGTTAAGAGAGTTCACATCTGAAAGAAGTGAGTAATGTGTCTCCAGTGAGTGAAAGCATGGCCAAAAAGACAGCAAGAAGGGAGGTGTATTACAAATAGTAAATCATCCCAGTTACAGGTAGAGTATCTGTTAACAAATTCCAGAAAGACAAAATTGGTATTTATTGTTTGTGTACGCTCCATTTACTTTCTGCCCCTAGTTTGTGTGTGAGATCAATACCTGATAAGAAAAACAGGAGAATTTATGTCTGGTTATAATTCAGCCTCTGTGCCATTGTCAAGGTCTAAACAGATATGACATATGAAATATTAGAAAATTACCAGAATGAATGATACCATTGTTGGGTTTGTCAGGTAAGGCTGAGGTATTTGGGGCACTTTTATAGTTAGTTTGTGCATGAAACACCATCATCACTGTTGTCTTGCCCTTTGGAATATCATCAAAACAATTAATACCATTTACTCATCTTCGTACTGTTTTGACCTTCAATATATTTTAATATGACTCCCATCAAACATTCTATTCTTCTTTATTCTGTCATTTCAGAAATCTACCTTCTTTATCTTTTACAGTTCTGGTCCTGCTCATCGTCTGGTTCCTTACATTCTTCATTCATCCGTTGTCTATTTAGAGCTTTCTGTATCCTAATGTTCAGAAATAGAAATATGAGATATTTAAACATACCATGGCTAAATATGTAATAATCAGTGTTGAGTTAAATTACAAGTTTTGATTAGCACACAGTTTAGGAAAACTGATGCAAAAATTTGTTTTGCAGGGGGGGTTGCACAATTGTGAAATGCAGAACTCCCAAAACAAACGAAGTGTTTTGGAGGTTGTAGAGATATTTTTTTTGGGAGAAGGAATATTGCTTTCTAAAGCCTCATTCACACTTTTCTGAAGCTATGTAATGCATGTAATTAATTGCACACCAGTAATATAATTTCTATTTATGCCTCTCTTTCAAATCACAACGGAGGAGTGCAGTGTGTTTTTTAAAAAAGGGGCATATTTTCCACACAATGATACACTAAAATGTACCATTATTCACATGACTGTGTTTTCTCCATAGGAAAAACTCACTACACAGGAGCCATCCCTCACCCCTACTGTTACCTAACAACCACTATTTCCTGTTTATTGATTCCTTCCAAAGAGGTTCAGGATATGCATTCCTTAGGAACCTTGGAGCTTCACATTTCTTTTCTGTCTCCAATACATCTTTAGGATTACGATCGTGAAGATTATCCTCATAATGGGCAAAGTGAGGATTTTACTAATAGAAAATATCTGTCAGCTCAACAAAATGTCTACACATGACAGGGGAATGAGTTTGGTGATTTTTCCTTTCACTAGAGGTCTTTTTTTAAATTGTAAATGACAGTAGACTCATTCAGAATTGATGCATGAAATGCTTCCAGACAGGACTAAACACCATTTTGTTGTGTGAATTATACAACAAATTTGCTTGTGAAGGCAAAAGCTTCCAAATTATGTTTTTTTTAAAAAAGCGAAATTAAGTTTTAGGCTTCCAGTCTCGTAATGTTATTTCTATTTCTATGCTGTGCTTCTCTGAGAAGCTACCTGCACATACCCATTTCTATCCCTATTCAGTTCACAGTTACACAGTTCAATCCAAATGTTTCTTCAAAGACTTAGCTGGGAGCTTCCTTGTCAACATGCAGTACATCCATATAATAATAATAATACATTTTATTTATATAAAATTAAACTTCGTTTCTTGGTCAAAACGAAATAGTGTTTCTATTAGTCTCATCTTAATAGTGACCTCTGTAGGCCTTCTTTGTCTTCCACACAGATTATCCACCATTCTACTTTTAATCTAACCCTCTGAAGTCCTTATTTAGCATTCTTGTGTCATTCATATCTTCCCTCATTCCCTGGTTCACTCGATTCTCCTATCTGTTACAATTCGATAATACTTCTTCACCTAATTCATTCCTCTGCTGCTTTCAATATCACTCAGCCAGGTAATTGGTTACTTTATTTGTCTGCCTCATCATGGTCATATTGCTCATACTGTAACCTGCACAGCAAAATTAGCCCTATTTAAGTTATCACCTAAAAATGTACATATGTAAAAATCATATTAATATGAAGACTTTAAGTGTTAATTTAACATGTGATTTTGCTATGTGTTTGGGCACCACATTTCACATTGTGTCCAGTTTCACCTCAGAATGGCTCCATACTGTTCCTTGTTTCTTGCATGGCTTGGTCCCTTATGTGCAGTTTCTGTCCATATGTAGGATTTCTGTCATAATTCTCACTTGTTTACTGCCTACATGTTTTTTCTCTTCGCCATCTTGCTTGTATGGCTTTATATTTCTTGGATTATGTCCTGCATCTTCAATTCCCTAGACTCTACACCATCTTCATCATGATCTAGTCAAACAGAAAATTAAACAAAAAAAAGTTTCCTTTTGAATCAATAAATATTTAATTAGTAATTAAGTAGGAAATATTAAGCAAAGTCATTGTTAAAATTGAAAGCAGATTAAAACCAAAATATCAATTAAATCTAGGTATCTGAAAAGAGACTGGGGGAAACAAAACAAGGTCAAAACCAAAGACCCACCTCCTCTATACACCAGAAAAACAAGACCGTTTTGTTTTATCCTCTGTAAATTAATTTTGTAGCTCATGAAGGAATTCTGATGCAAAGGAATAAATAAAACATTCCAAAGCTGGGAGAATTGTATCCTACTTTTGCAAAGATCTGACAAACTGATTTTAAACAAAATGGCACATGAGATATGACACATTGGCAGACTCGGTTTAGCACAACCTACAGCAATGAAGTTGTGAATCTGTATTGGCAAAAACACCAAGAAAATTAAAAAAATAAAAAAATAAATAAGAGAAGAGAATCTAGAAAAAAAGGAAAGGGAAAATTGCTTATACTGTATGTGTCACATACTGACAATCTGACCACTGGCAGTCCCCCCAACAGTTTTCAGCACCACATGCTTTTCTTCTAATTTATTTGTTCCTTCCTGAAAATTCTCTGCTGCATTTGCTACTTTCTTTTTAACTGCTCTTAATCAGCTTGTACCAATGGCTGAAAATCTTCCTTTATGGAGGTATGCACTTTAATTTAGCTGCCCTACTCTCTTCTTCCTTTCAATTTATGGCCTTTTCTCCACCAGAGTAGTAGACTATGAATCGAAAATGTTTAAGACTTGCCTCCCTTGTGTTTTGAGCATAATCAATTTCTTTTTTTTACTTTTTACTATGATATTGTTTGCTGCAACTTTGCGGATATTCATAGGGAACAGAGTCATTATATGACCGTTGTTCTTGACATTTTCCACTTTTAAGAAAGCAGTTTGTCACCTCCAGCATTGTTGCCAATACATTTAGAGTAATTAAATTGCATATGGAACAGCCTGATCGATTTTGTAGGCCTTAATGCAATAGTCCAGTGCCTTTTTAGATTCTTTGTTTAAACTTAGCTTTGTTGTCACCTTGGTTCCTTAAATCCTGTTTCCAATAAACTCTCCAGTAGTGCTCATTCCACGTATTTATTAACCTTTATCACCCTCTCCCACTGTAGTCATGGCCACCGTCATGCAATACTTCAACTTGTTTGCATTGATTTCACCGTTCAAGTATGGTGCTTTAAATCTTGCCAGTTCTTCCATGTCTGCAGTTATCGTGTTGTCACTTAACACACACTCTGTGTTTGCCTAAGCAGTAACAAGCCTAACAAACCATCTCAAATTCTATTGTCTATATGCAAACTATTAAGTGAGGAGGAGGAGGCTGGGAGCATGCACTGCCACGAGATGTGATTGTATTCCTTTATTCACACACTTCATAATTCCCCTTATTATTATTATTTCCTTCATTACATGTTATAATACAATTTGCTGTTCATTTGGCTCCTTTGACATCTATTTGTTTCAAATAAGGTTTAAATCATATTCCTTTTAGCTTTTTTGGATTTGTATGCTGAACTCAATTTACAACCACAAGCTATTCCTCTAAATCCTCTTACCACTTGAAAAGTAACCTTTCAATTTATTCTGACAATGTCATGAGCTTTCTTTGTAAAACATGACAATCTAATACAGTCTAGTAAAGGCTCCTAATGTAAATTTATTTAAAATTGACTCTATTCTTAATCTCTTTGACCCATTATTGCATTTTTTTTATTTCACAGATTGTCAGGTAGCATTTCTAGCAAATGCTTTTTCATGAATGAAAATGAGTAATTAATAACTCATCCATGGTTCCTTTTTTTCTCAGAGTTTCAAATCTGATCTATCAGCTGGTTAATTTTCTAGATATTCGTTTTGTATCCTTTCACCTATCACAGTAGCCAATCAAAGCATTCCAGACCATCATACTTCAAAGCCAAGTAAACTCTACCTTGGGGAAAAGGGCAAAGACAATTTTGGAAAGGCGGATGGATTCATCCTCTGTTTACACTACCTCTTTCTGACATGTCAGCATGAAGTATTTTAAAATGGCAGGTCCTAATCTGCTTCCCTACCGTTTTGTGGACTCATAAAGAGTATGGTGAGAGAATCTTGTCATTTGTGAAGAATATCCCACTCTAAAATTAAGAACTGTGCCAACCACTACTTCTCATTCTCCTTAAATTTAGACTTTAGAGACCTTACTAAACATTTTGACGTTCAATCTAAAATATGATCCAAACTTCTCAAACTCCTCCTCATGTGTTCTTAAATCCTGCATTAACCTGTGGAATTCACCCAGTTGTGTTTGCTCCTGGATTGAATACAAATGCCTTTTTTTAACCCTTTTGTATTTTTCTCCATCACAGATAAAATAGTATATGAGTGTTTTTCTTTCTTCTTTCTTTGTGCATAATTTTACAGTTACTTTCCCAAAATCTGTCTAAACCAGCACAGCAACGTTTTCACTGCATGCACCCTCTTGTTATATAGCTTCTGCTGACATCGTATCCATTCTGCTGTGCCCCAAGATGTAGCTTTTTTGCAGTGAACATTTGAAGTCTTTCATCTTAGTGGCACATTTTGTAATTCTACACTAAACAAGAAAAAAGGGAAGGCTTAAAAGTGAAAATGGGTCACAATTAGGACACTAAACCATGTGCATGTAAGCAGATTAATATGACACACACCACTTCATATAACGAATAACAGGCAGAAGGACCATAAACGGCATGAATTTGGCCATGCAGAATGGTACCAAAATGCCAGCGACCATCCAAAAACAGGAAGGAAAAACAATTGTTATTCTAGTGATGTTGCTGTCATAATAATAAAAACAATAACAACAATATGACTAGCAGCCATACCACTTGCACTTCAGAATAAGTAATTCACCTGTAGTTAAGCATGTTCAGGCCTGGCCAGTGCTTGGATGGGAGATCATCTAGCAAAAAGCTTACGTTACTGCTGAAAAAGATTCTGGAGAGGTTAGCAGGGTCCGCTTACCCTGTGGCCAGTGCAGTGACAGGGACACTGTGCTGAAAAATGGCTCTGTCCTTCGGATGAGATGTAAAATCGAGGTCCTGACTCCCTGTAGTCATTAAAGATTCCTGGACATTTCTCGAAAAGTATACAAATGTAGGGTGTTCCTCAATGCTCTGGTTAAATTTCCCACCATGGCCTAGTCATTCTGGCCACATAATCACCCTCATGTCCCTTGACTAACTATCTCCGTCACACATGTAATTACTGTATAAAAGTGCTATATAAATGTAATAGTTAAAAAAACTGAAAAAAACATCCAAAAATGGTAAAACATTAGAGCACCTGTCAAAAAATACAGTTAAACTGTACATCCATGACATTTCAAATTCACCTGTTCTGAAATCTTAAGTGTCTTCACCTTATGCAATAGAAATTATGGGAGTAAATTCATTCCCCACATGGTGATAATGGATAGGTTACGGCTTTTTGGCTTTCCTTCTGCTTTTCATTTTTGATGGAAACTTCAAGGAATGTGATTTGTAATGCATTTTATGTGTGTTCTGTTCCACTGTTGAGTACACAGTTTGCATAAAAATGTGAATTTCCCACAAAACCTTTAATTCATAAAATTCACATACAACTTTGCATTTTCAACTTGTACAGATGGCAAAAATGTTGGCAAAAACAAGAACAGATCAGCCAGACGTTTGTCACCAGAGGCTAACTGATAAAGAATCAGTGAGTAGAGAGCAGATGGCCAATCACTTCTTCACAAAAGAATGCCTTTTACTGTACATCTGTTTTTTTAGACCAAAATTTATATTGTGGAAAAAATGGGAGTTAGCAGGTTTGTTATGGTTTGGCCTACTCTTGTGCACCCTAGGTTTAACACACACACAAGAAGAAACACACACTCACATTTTCCACTTAAGCCTAGACTGCCTATCACTCCTGACTAAGCCTCACTAGTTCTGTAAAAAGAAAGATTTAAAAGTGAAAATGTGTCAAAATTAGGATGCTAAATCATGTGCACCATCTTTTATAGGCAGAGCAGGATGACGCACAACATCTTGTAATGAGTAACAGACAAAGGGACCATAAACAACATGGTGTTGGCCATGCAAAATGACAAAATACAAGTTACCATCCAAAATTAGAAAAAGAAAATGTCATTCCAGTGATATTACTGTCATAATAATAAAAGCAAGTAAATTCTCTCAATATTTTAATTGTTAAATTAATATTTATTAATTAAACATGTTAATACAGTAATTAGCATTGCTTCTTGATGGATCCAGTGTCTTGGGTTTGAGTCCTGTGCCCAGTCATTGTCATTAGGAAGACTGCATGTTTTCTCCGTATCTGTGGGTTTTCCTCCTGCATCCTGAAGAACATACAGACTATGTGATCTGTGTCTTTAAACTGACGCCAGTGTGAGTGCAGGGCTGTTTGGGTAGGCCCTGGCAACTCTAAGTGCATTAATTGGGTTTAAGAATCACTTTGTTTCTTGTAAATATTACATACAATTTAAAGCATTTTCTCCAGTTGTCAAGTGATGATAAATAATAAATAATGGACTGAAAAGATTTAAATCTGTGTTTTTTTCTGTTTGCCTCAATATAACTTACTGGTCTTTCTGCATTATCTAATGATGTGCCTATAATTATAATGAACTGCAACCTTCTTAATTAAGTACAGAATGAAAAACTAAAATGGAAAAGATCATATTCTTTAGATATGGTAGGGACCTGTCGTAAAAGGCATAAGAAGTGGCAAAGGGAAGGAAAACCTTAATGGGAAAAGTGGCTACTTGTCCCTTTTAATCATTACGCAGTTTTCCATCAGGGTAGTGCCTCTTGTATTCTAATTATAATCTCTGGGAGATGCCAGTGTTACTTTACCACCCTTTCCTTGCCAGATGTGTCTTCAGACTTGTCTCAAGTATAGCATGTCTGGAACATTCTGGATCACCACCTACAGTTCCCTCTACAGTCTCTGTAAATCAGTTCCACCCTCAAGATGTGGCTGTACCATCTTTGGTTGGATGTGCTGCAGGACACCAGTTGGAATTCCACATCATAGCAAACAAACTCTGACAAGTTTTTTTCCTAATAGTAGAAGGCCTCATGTGTAGCCCTGATATGAACTTATAAATTGTAGCTTTGTTCAGTTCTTGTAATTATTTCTTCTTCTGATGTCACTCATTAATATACATTTGTTTTCATGAAGATAACACACCTCATACTAGTAAAACTATACTTTAAATTAAATTATAAACAAAGGTATCCTATGTTCTTTGTAGTTGTTTCTTTTCTATCAAAACAATCATCCTAAAAGAAGTTGATGAAACCAAAAGTCTTTCTTTCTAAACAGTTTCTTCCTCAGTATAGTTACCTAATTACTGTACTTCTCCACCAATACTACAGTATATTTCTTTTGGCTATTTTATAATAAGGTGGCCATATGCTCATTTTTAGTAAATAAAGTGCATCATTAAGACAATGCCATCTTGATCAAATGGTAATGAGAAATATGAATTTAATTATTGCTCCTTGCAAACATATGATTTAAAAGAATGTAATATTTTACACCCAAGGAAGCAATTGCACTAAAAAATATATTCAGATTAATTTTATTCTCATATATGAAATGAGGTTATTGTCTTATTATAAATCATTACCTCTTTTTTGGAGGAGGTGGTGAGGGTTCATTGAGAATTTCATGAGCCATCCATGGTTGGATTACATGTATAAAAGTACAGTTTTTAATTAATTGATATGTAATTATTCCTATTTTAAATTAGAGTGCCTTCAGAAAGTATTCAGACCCCTTCTTTTTGACACATTTTGTTATGTTGCAGACTTATAAAACATTTTTAAACTTATTTTGTCCTTATCAAACACTCAATACCTCAGAAGAACAACTACCACTGCAACACTCTACTAATATAGGCTTTCAGGTTCTGAATTTGATATAAACAGAGCTCTTCATTAAACATACTCTCTACACACATCAACTGTTTTATTCAATTAAGAGGAGTTTTTTTTTATTTATTTCTTGGGCTAAATTCATTATTGCATGCTTACTGGCAATGGATGGTTGAGTTGGCTTCTTTAACTGATAGTTCTTGTTTAAAGCTGTGGTTATGGTGTCAGACTTGTCAATGTCAATTGTTTTAGCCAAGTCTTGTTCAGACCTGACACTCTGTAATTTTCCATAAAATTATAAACCCCTTCATTAAGTTCCTCACAGTTTGCATATTAAAGTCTTTTGCAAGATGTTATAGATCAACGATGAAAAGCTTATAGTTTTCAGTAGCTTCCCATATTTTCTTTTACAGCTTGCATTTAGACATTGCATTTTTTAGATACTACAAAATGGTTGTAATGGTTTTTCAATACTTTTATTCTTCTTGCTTCAGAGCACCCTTGTGTCTCTTTCTCTAATCCCATAAATGCCAGAAGCTGCATATCTGGTCTGCTGTCCTATGCGTAAATGGACTGTTTGGCCCTTCCTCTACCTCATGGTAGGTCCTAGCCGCAGACTTTTCTTCCATCCCAATTTCTTAAAAATAAGCCTATTATTACTTCTGAAGCAGTTGTTGCCCAAGGGACATTTTTATGCTTCATTATAGTTAACTCACTTGTTAAGATTCACAACCCACAATTCCAATTTTTATCTTAAACAGCTTCATTCACTTTTTAATTTGCATTTTGTTTTCTCAAACAGCTGACAATTAACAATGAGATGCAAATGACGCAGGAGTGAGAGGATCACCATTTAACTTACTCCCATTTCCAACTGGATATATGTAGTCTTAGTAAAAGCTTACGGAGAATTTCAAAAATGAATGTCCTGGGGAAGCTTTTTATCTAGCAATCGATGTTATTCATGAGATGCTTTTGCTGATGATCAAATGAAAAATGATGTCATCTTTCTGTCGTTGTTGTTTCTTCTTCTCATTTTATCCCTTGAACAAGTCATATTTATTTTAAAATTTCAAAATTTGAGCTCCAGGGACATGTGATATTATACACACTTGATTGGCTGGTTGTCAATATGACATATATCTTCGCTTAAACTCCTTGATCTTTTTATGCATGTTCATTTCCCAAGCCATAAAATAATCAATTAAGTGCAGACGGTGTGACCACCAATGACCAGTGTCACAAATAACCAGCGATATGTGTATGGAGGCAGGCAGTGCACATGGCAGATGAGAGTGTATGGAGACACAAGAAAGAAGCTGTGGAAGATTATGGCAGTGTTGGAGGGCAGCCGAGGAATGAGGCAGCAGTTGCAGCTGTGTAATAACCATTAATGAGCAATGTTCATTGCTTTCTATCCAAAAAAAATATTTCAGTGAGTCTTGTGTTTCACACAAGTGCAGAATTGCATGATAAATTAGTTGTAGGGGCAATTATGGCAAACTGTATAAACAATAAACTCTTAATTAGTAGTGAACTGCAGCTTCATCAAACACAAATTCTGGTAGTGACGCATGAGCAACCTTGAGCCACTGCTTGCAACAAAAATGCACAAGATACAGCAAACAAAATAATGATAAAATATTGTTTAGCAAATATAAAGTGCTCAGATTATCACTGTTTAAAAACATGATTTATTTATTTTCTTTGAGGCACCCAGCACACACTCACACAAAGACATAAGAACACTATTATTAAATTAAATTCCAAAAAAAATGGATTAAATAAATAATAAACAAAAAACAATTAAACAAATAATACACAATGCATAACCTACCTGAATAAACCCTCACAACAATACCTAATTAAATAAACAAAGATACACTCAAAGAAATATGCATAATTATTTATGAAAGCCCGTAAGACAATACGCGTTACACAACTAAACACACACAAATACAGTCCAAAACAGAGTCTAATACCAGATACAGATGATGTTCATAAATGAAATATTCCCATTGAACTGATTCCCAAAAGAAACATAGTATGTCCTAATGTGATATGATTGTCTATTGAGAGTTTGTAATGGAGGGACTGCACTTGGTGGGACAACAATTTCCAAACCAAATGAAACCACGAGAACAAGTCACGCACAGGACACTGAAAACAAATCTTGGAAAAACTGTAATCCTTACGGTATTAGTAATTGTAATCTAAGTGAACAGGTTTGATTAGCTGTGAAATCTGTGTAATTAAGAGAACAAAGTATGACTGTGAGCCTTCGTAGCTTCTTACAGCTTCCTTTTTAAATCCAGTGCCTCATCTTCTTTCTCTTAGTGTGAACAGCACCAACAGCCAAGTGGTGCAGTAATCCCAAGGCTGCTGGGAATTGAAGTCCATTTCTTGCAATGCTGCTACAATTGAAACTACTCAGTATAGTTTTTAGTAGTTAAAAATAAGTGCAAAAACAAGTTCTTCTGAACAACTGATACATTTTAAAATGCCACATTTGTTTTTAATACTGGGAGAAGTAAACACTTGCACTTTTTGTACTTATTATGATACTTTTGGCTTAATGAACTTTGAGCATTTTTGACACAGAAATATGACATTTGATTTTGTTTTGTTTTTTGCTTATTTGGACTTTTTGGCTCAGCCTTTAGCTTTGTTTTTGACCATTCTTTTGCTTTGCCCTTTCATCTCCTGATTTCCATTTTTTAAAAGCTATTATGTGTAGGACAAGCCTGCCTTCCATCTTCAGGCATAATACTAACAAACCCAATATCACCCAGAGTTACAGATGGAATATGATCTGTGCAGGTGAGAAGTTAATGCAGTCCCTGCGTTTTTTCATATTTGCTGTAAGCACTCTGTAAGGCAATCATGGAGTGGATATTCTCAGTCTCTGAGGTATTCATATTTGTAGGCCTTCTCTTATGGCATAGCTTTGTGTGCCATTTCATATGAGTACTTTACACAGAAAGATCATTCCCCTGAAGAAAATGACTCACACATCAATTTGATATCTTGTAATGATGGTCACCTTCAAAGTATTGAAATGATATTCAATCATGTGCAAGACTGACCAACAGAGATGGCACACAAAATTGAAATTGTTCATGCTGGATTAGAAATGGCCACATCAGAAAGAATCCCAGAAAAACAGGAAGAATGTAGCATTTTTCAGCAAATGTGAATCAAAGAATGAGAGCCTCCTGCTTTACGCTGATCTTTTTTGACTAATTGTAATGTTTGTGATACGGTTTCCGTGAGACATTTGCCTTAATTATTCATCAAATAAAATAAAATATTTTCTCTGAGGAATCTCATTTGAAATCAAGCACAAGAGTTATACTAAATATCAGTGGTGTTTTTGGCATGAAAACTTTGGTGGGATCAATCCCCATCCCCCCTCTCTACCCTTTGTGGGCTAAAATTGACATTGATGGGATCCTGGTTGAACCCTCAGCATGAATCCATAATTTGGGTGTCATCTTTGATCAGCTTCTTACTTTTCAACCATATAGTTGAATACCAATAGTACAGATAGCTTTTTTTCATCAATATATCAATAGATTACAAAATGTTCAGAATTCTGCTGCTCGTCTACTTACACACACTAAAAAATCTGCATACATCACTCCTGTCCTTTATGATTTGCATTGGTTACCAATCTTTTCAAGAATTAAATATAAAATTATTCTTCTCACCTTTAAAGCCCTTCATGGTTTAGCCCCTTATTATCTGTCTGAGCTGCTGCTTCCCTACACTCCTGCCAGTGCAGTAAGATCATTGGACGCCAACTTACTCACTGTACCTAAATACAGGTTAGTAAGTATGGGTGGCACAGCTTTCAGTGTGATGTCCCCTAAAATTTGGTATGCTCCTCCTCTCAGCCTTCGCGAGGAAAAATCTATTATTCATTTCAAAATCCTGTTAGAAACACATCTCTTCAACGAGTATTATTCATTTTTTTGTATGTAATTTCTGTTGTCTTGTTAATTTGTTTATTGAATTGTAAAGTGTCCTTGAGTGTATGAAAGGTGCTACATAAATAAAACATCATTATTATTATCCCAGAATTTTTCCTTTGTGTTTGTGGACTTTCCTAATGTACTGTAAACATTAACTTACTAATAATGTCTGTCTTTGTTTTGCTATTAATTAGTGGAACATACAAGATCACACACTTTTCACATCACAAAAAATCAATCATGCAATTGAATCCTGGTGCCTGGTCTCCCCTCTTTTGGCATCAGATGATTATGATACTCTCTCACGTTGCCATCATCTAACAAAATACAGCCGTATAGATTTAAACACTAAGTAAAGTGAAAACCTCACAAACACCTGCTCGGGATAATATATTGGCTTTGATATGGCTAAACTGAAATGGCGACACCTCAGGTTCAGAACTGAATGGTCACAATAGCAAAGAAAGAATACATAGACTGCACAGTCAGCATAAACTACTGTGTGACCAGGCATTTGTTGGTCAGCACAAGTCCAGCATACAAGTGAAAAAATTATTTTCTGCATACATATCTGTTATTTTCACAACAGGACCATTCTCTGAATCTGGAGCATCAGGCTGTTGGCTTCTCTTTGACAAACAGAAAGGAGTACATGTAGGCTTTCCTTGATGGCTTTTTCAAAGTTAGTGTGGTCTTCCTCAGTGGTGGGTGACGATCAAGTTGCAGCATGATGTCTTATGAACAATGTGTTATTGACATTGTTATTTTTGTTTTAAATTACTGTGGCTGCCTTTTACTGGAGCAAATGGTACTGAACTTTTTGTACCTCTTTGCTGGTGTGTGTTGCATGACCTTAACTGGGAAAAGCTCAAACCCAAAAAAAAAATGGGTAGTCCTAATTTTAATATCAGCACGGACCTTCAAGCATCATCACTAAACTGGAATGTTCAGGCCGCACACACACACACACACACACATACACCTTAACTTATACAGAATACTGCAGGGCCAATTGTTCCGGCCCCATCAGCCAGAAACAAGGTTTCAGCAGCTGGTACAAAGACAATTTCATAAACTACAAAAAGCAATATTTTTCTACAGAGGTAATTACATTGTGCATATGACAGAAAATGGGGGAACAAATGCTTTAGAATACAAAGCTGGGGGTTGTAATAAACATTTTCATCTGTCTTTTTTCCTTACCTGCTTATCCAGGGCTGGAATGCAGAGTAGCTGGAGCCTATCCCAGAAATTAAACAGCACACAACAGTAAAAATGGACCGGGTGCCAGCCCATTGCAGAACAAACACACACACAAACCCTCACTCATGCAGGCTAATTTAGCAATGTGCACATTTTAATATTACGTTAAATTAATGAAGGAAACGTATTACTTATTTTGCACAACATCTGGTACAAGTCTCAAACACAGAGAAGTTCACTTTTCAGGTATCTTATTTATTAAATTAGTGGAAAACAGTTTGATAAAACAAAGATGTGCTGTACATAAAAATTACATAGACATACGTTGCTTTCAGGTTGCCAGGCCTTCAATTTTATTTCAATGCAGAAATTACAGAAACCTGAAAGCAATCTATACATGTTTGTAGTGTTAATTAGAGTTTAATCATGACTCAAATTAGGATTCCATTCCTATTGAATTTTCAGAATTCCAGAGTGCTACAAGGAAAATCCTTTCATTTTAAGAATCAGATTTATCCAAACAGTATGTGCATTCTTTAGCGGCAATGAGCCGACGAAATACTTATCAAAACTAATGCATATTCATGTCTAAATGTGTAACACATGTCTTTGCATAAAAACATCAATCTGCCTGTTTTAACATTTGGTGCTAAATCTCTCTAAATCTTTCAAATAGTTGCTCAATTAATCTCATTCATTACGATAACTGACTGCTGAACTGATGAATTTATTGTTAAAGGAGTCGCTATTCATCTACAATTCCAATAGCAAAAAAAAGGTGAAAAGAACGTGTTCCTTTATTTCTTCAATCCTTACTGGCTCAGTCAGATTTTTTTCCTTTATTAGCTCTTATTTGCTTTGTTAACATTGTAAAAACATTGATACCCACATCCTATTTTTCAACATCATACTATACACTCTAAAATTAGTGAATATTTCAATTGTTATGATAGGAAGCAAAATTGTAGCTATGTGAAAGATATGCTTTATTATTCAGTGCAATGTGAGTCATTGTTATATAGTGCTCTTCTCTAAAGGAGGCCTCAAAGTGCTTATTATTACTGTTGTGACAAGCTGTGCAATGAAATCACACAGAAGATCTTTGTCTTGTAGCTGCATCATTAAAGCATTGCCTTCTCCCATTCCTTCATAGATCTTCACCACCAACAGGCACATAACCTATTATTGTCTTTACCGTGGTTCTTGTAGTGTTTTTTTTTTTTTAATAAGAGATAGTGATGCTTTGCAGAGAATTACATGTACACTGAAATTACCTTTACCATCCATGTAGAAGCACTGTACCATCAGGGAGATGTAGCCTGCTATAATGCCCTGGAGTAAACGCAGAGGGCTTATCTTTCATTCCTTTTAGCTGCAAGACCAGATTTCCATATTTGACAAATATAACCAATGATCATTACCAAATTTACTGAACAATGATATCAGTATTTAATTTAAAAAATGGTTGAAACAGTATGATATTTTTACATGAACTCTCTATTACATCCAGATGGTTATTTATTGTTAGAAAGAGGGCAAGTATAAGAACAGCTTTTGACAAATGGTGATTCTAGGAGGAGTGCCTATTCTATGGAGTGTGCATATTCTCTCTAGTTTCCAGTTGATTTCCTCCTACAGTGTATGTACTTGAGTGAAGTGGGGGTGCAGAAGGATGGACAGAGACCCCAGCTTCCTCTTTTAAGCTCATTGTCGTTTTATGCATTTCAACACAATGAATATATTTTACTTAGAGAAAGGCCAAGGACTGCATTTCAAACCAAAAGGGAAAAAAGTCTGAATTCGCATAAGCCACCCTAATGTGTTGTGCTCAAATAATTGTAATGTGTACTTAATAAGGTAGAATTAACAATGATTGTTGTGTCAGATATTTGAAATTTTCAAATGTGTGCTTCAGTTTGAATGTTTAAAGTCTAAATATTCTTGATTGTAATAGACATTTGTCATTTTACATTCTCTGATAGAGGTCCATAGAGGGCTACATCCCTAGTAAAGGATTGAAAATAACAATAGTTTCGTAATCACTGACCTTGAAATAGTCTAAAACGATACCCCTTCAGCTCCTGTTTGAAATTTGTCATTTGTATCCCTCTGGGAATGGCTCTTGTTACACTAGGAACATCTGTAAAAAATCAAATATCAAAGATATTTGGAACTCTTGATCAGCAACCTCAAAATAGCATAAAGTGACACTTTACTTGATTATTACAGATCCTCTTTTTTTGAGGTTTTGTGAAAAGGAATACAGTTGACCCATCATATCCCATTTGGGGGTGAACCCCCTTGGGTCAGTTGATGTGGCATTCAAGTCCTTCTGATCATTTTTGCTGAAGGCATTTACTGGTTGTACTCTTTGTCATAAGAGTATAATTTCCTACTCAAAATATGGTTCAAAATAGCTCAATTTCTTGCATAACTAGATACCAAGATGAGGCCGGATGGTATATCATATATGGGGTTTTACTCATACCAGTGAATTTGTAGACTTTGGTTAGGGAGGTCAAGTGGAAGCTTAAAAAATAGAAAACATGGTCTGCTTCACTTCTTTTTGATCAAGTCTGATAGGTTTCAGACTTTGGGTTTTCTAGACGTGATCCTGGTGAGCTTAGGGATACTCACAAACCATGAGCTGGGTGTCATATGGTTTGTTTGTGATGGTATGTGGGAATTTTGCCTCATTGACTTGGGGACAACTTGAGTGTCATTTATGAGCCTAACAACCATTCACAGTATTCAGATTTGTTAGAAGATACCAATGACATATTTTGCATTTCTGCAGTGACTCTACTATGGGGAATGATAAATGAGGAGAAGCCTGTCTGAGCTGAACATCAGTAGACATTCCATTTAGTCAAAACTTAAAGTCATTAGGAGTATAGCTAACGCCTTCATTAAAAGAAAAAAGATATTACGTTAATTCATTCATCAATCCATTTCCTGGAATTGTTTAGTCCAAAACAGGGCCATAGGGAGTTAGAGCCTATCCCAGCAGAATGATTCACAAGCCAGAATTCCATTTAAGAAATGACTTCAGATTTAAATGTAGTAGTTTATTGGTTATTTGATAAGTATTCCAACGCCTTTCCAGTTACCACATTAGATTAACCGTGATGAGTTCTTCAAAAAATATGAGAGTGTTCTTGAAAAGCAGAGTTTTTTATTTTTTATTCCTTTAACAAACACACAAGGAAAAACGCTGTGACACTGATTCAGTAACTATGCCCCTCACAGTACACAAGTGTCATGGATCCACCCCCCTTTTTTAATACATAGAAACCACATGAAACAGCACAAAAAACTTAACTGACTGTATTTTTACACTTGGACCTGTCAATTACTATTCTCAACAAACTTGAGAACACAGGATTTTCAGTTCTGCCCCTTAGATATACCTGTTGCTGAGAACTTTTCCAACAGATGTGTCAAATTCTCACTAAAACAGTTAGCTTCCACTAATAAGTCAGCTTCGATGTCATCAATAAGCCAGTGTGACTGAACAGCAAAACGGTAATTGAGTGAAAAGTATGGTCTTTGTCACAGAAGTCTCCATTTCCTAAAAAGGAGAGGATAACATCATCAATCAGGTTTAGTGTTTGGGAGGAGTGGGCCTCTGTGTTATAACATCAATACAATGTAATTACAATGTAACTAAAGGTATGACATGATAGCTAAACTTGTTTCATAAGGTAGTAGCTTAGTAAAACAATCATTGTACACTTTATTTTGTATTTTTTATTATTTTGTTTTAGTGTTTTGGAACAGACTGCCACTGCTATAAACCCAAATTTGGCACATCATCACAAGAAAAGTGACCTACAATAGTGTTTGCCTTAAAGGAGAAGTATTTTTAGCTTGAAGGCATTAAATTGACATGCTGTTCTGTCATTAAAAGTGACTAAAGTATTTTATGGTAATGTTCATTTTGATGAATCAGTAACATTAGTGAAATTGACTTCAGGCTCTGTTTGCCATTAAAAATTGAGAAATACATATGTATGGAGATATAGCAGTGTTGAGTGCTACAGAACATTTTATGTATTCACCTCAGTGAACATCTGTTTATGCAATGCAGAAATAATGAATCTTTGCCATGGTTACTACCTGCAGTTGAACACTGCTAAGGCAAAAGAGTTGGTGTTGTCAAACCAAAGAGCCACTGAATTTAGTCACTATCATGGTGGATGTTGAGAAGGCCCATGAATAAATATGAGTACATGTGAAAAGTAGACTGGATTGGGTGGACAACACTGATCTGCTGACTATGGTCTTTTTTTGGGGGGAGCTCAGGTAATTTAATTTTTGCGATATTATGTCCTGGTTATTCTACAACTCCATACTGGTTCTGTTGTGTTCTGCTGTCATTTTGTGGTTAATTTTGTAAGTTTTGGCTGATTAGGTGACTTATAGTTTTTTACTGCATTTTGGGTTTGACACTAGGGCTGACTTACTGGTTTCAGATTTCATCTTCTTTTCTATGTATATACCTTTCTATCAATCCTTTCCTATTCAGATCTTGTGGTCTGTCAATTTCCATTTAGTGGCAAAATATAGGGGATGCCTGAATAAACTGATAAGGAAGCTCAATGTACTACAGGACTGACTCTGCACTCACTGAAGAGGAGAGAGAGGTTAGGTATACACACTGATACAGCGCATTGCCGCACCCACCAGATGAAAAACCAACTCAGGATCACAGATTAGGACCCGAGTGCAGCCATGCAATGGGTGACACCTCAGCACCACACTACTTCAGATGGAATGGAACAGTGTGTGGTTTTTAATGGTGGCTGGAGTGCCAATTCTGCCACCAACCCCAAGGTTTTTTCCTGCAGGTTGGAGGGCCTACACGAATCTGAATGCAGATTAACGTCATACCCAGGACGGAGCAATTCCAGGTTGGGCTCAAGGGCCCAACGAAGTAGAGTCACCTTTGCCGTTAACAGGATTCGAACTGGCAACCTTCCAATTGCCAGTGCAGATCCCTACCCTCAGAGCCACCACTCTGCCCACTCACTGAAGACAGGGGCAGAAAAGAGAGTGATTGGAGCCTATCAAGACTAATACTGTACATCCTCTCAACAATGACTGTATGATACTATCTGAGTTTTGGGTTCCCCCCAAGGAAATCCCATGTAATTGCAGTCTATGGCTTTCTTAGAAAGAGAAACAAAAAAGCAATAGTGAGATTTTATAGTGTCTTAACTACATACTTGTCATGAACTGACAGTGGCTTCCTGTTTGTGAATGTTTTTTAAGGATGAGAGACTAGATATGGTGGAGCTTAGGCTTCTTCTGGGATGGGCTGTTGTTTTCTGAGGGAAGGGAAGGTAAACATGTAAGTTCTTATGCAGCCTGAAAATCCTTCTCCTGTATATCTTGAAATCGTTCTCTGTTAAGGGCTTATGTGGCCCACAAATCTGTCACCATCTTCACTCTAGCCAGCTTTAACAGACACATTGTCATACGCTAGTATTTGTTAAGTGGCAATATGAATTTAAAGAACACTACGTGCGCTTGTGTTGAACTTCTGTTTTGGTTTACATGTTGCTCCTAATTGATTACTTATTTGCACAACAAGTACATCTGTGTGCTGTTTATATTCTATGTTGCTCATAGAATTCCCCTTCATGGAAAGTTTGTTCATCTATCCATCTACTGTGACCACTAGGGGGAGTCTCACAGCCTCAAACCCTTGACACAACTTCCTGAACTCAGTTCTAGTGCAAATAAATCACTTTATTTTCACAAATACCTTATACAGGTTTCTTCCTTCCAACAATCCACAACCCCAATAAACAACTCTTTCTTTCTCCATTCCTCCCAGGTGTGCTTTGCCCAATTCCTCTAATGACTCTGACTCCATTGGGGGTGGTGGAGTTGTTCTTTTTCAAACTGAACCGAGGAGAAACCCTAGTGTAACAAGATTTCCATCTGGAAGCACCTCTGGGCCAGGCATAAACTCTCCCTGACAGGGGATCCTGCCCCCAATAGCTCTCTCTAGCAGCACCTGAGGACCCCAACAGGGCTGCCCATCTGAGTTACAACTCCCATGCCATGCAGGTCAGTGAGAGTCCAAAAAGTAGCCAAACCAGGGGGATACTACCACCCAGCGTATTGTGGGAACATATGAAACCCGGAACACAGTCTCCGTCTGCCTTCTGCTATGATGTTCAGAAGCCATTAAGAAGTCCAACAGAATATTAGATTGTATAGCTGGATGTGTCGAGTACAAGTTAAAAGAGGTTATGCTCAAGCATTATAACACACTGGTTAGACATCATCTGGTGTACTGTGTACAGCTTCAGACTCTAGGCTATAAAACAGATAGAAGAGCTAGAAGTAGTCCAGAGAAGAGCGACTAAGATGATTCCAGAACTGCAGAGGATGAGGTACAAGAAAAGATTAAAAGTGCACAGCCTTTTCAGTGTACGCAAAAAGAGATGAAGAAGTGACCTGATTGAAGTTTTTAAAATTATGAAGGAAATTAGTACAGTGGATTAAGAATGTTACTTTAAAATTAGTTTAACAAGAACATGGCTACACGGTTGGAAACTTGTTAATGGTAAACATCACACAAACATTAAGAAGTTTTTCTTCACACAGAGAACCATAGATGCGTGGAATACATTGCCAAATAGTGTGGTAGACAGTGGGATTTTAGGGACTTTTAAAACTCGACTTCATGTTGTTTTGGAAGAATTCATTGGATAGGACTGGTAAGCTTTATTGGGCTGAATGGCCTGTTCTTGTCTAGATTGTTCTAATGTCTACCCAGCCTGGGAAAGGTACCACCAACCAACCCAGCCAGCATGCCCGTCCATCTGCATCCTCCTTTACACTATCTATCTATATATTTGCATGTGTATGTCTTTGCACACAGGCTTACAGATTATTTTTGTGTTTAATCATTTCATGAAATCTGACTGATGGAGTTTCCTGCAGAGAAGTGCAATTTTCTTTCCAAAGTACTGGATTATTTTCTATTTATTTAATTTTTCACCAAACTCATTTTTAATTCTCCCAAGGCTCAGATGTTATAGTCACTTAAGCGTTTCATTTTACTGGAATGATGCCACCAAGTTCTTTCTCTATTTCTTTTTTGCAGATGGCTTAACTGGGAAAAGCTCTAAACCAATAGAATATATTAATTTGACTAAATATATAAACCCGGATAAATGATTAAGTAGTCATGTGCATGTGCTTGGCACTGCAGCTTTGTTTGGTTTGTAATAGCAGTCGCTTTTATAATATGCTCTTCTGGAATGAACTCAGTGATCTCTTTTCCAGGAAAGAAAGAACGCCACTGTTAGGCATGAACAATTCTGAAACCTGTACTGTGTGTTTGAGGAGATCATAACTGATTAGTGGAGGCATCTCTTTCACGAAACAGAGACTTCCATTAAGAGGCTCCGTGCCTTGTGCTTAATTACTCTATTAGTATACAGTCACACTGGCTGAGTGGCAGTATCAGGGCTAAAGGAGAGCTCAGTCACATGGCCTTCCACAACAATCACTCTTTTGCCAAAGCATTTCATTCACCCATATTCAAAGGTTTGAAGTTCTATAAAAACACTATTATCTTGTATAAGCAGCCTTAGGACGATTTAATTCAAGGTGATAATCTCAAAACTTGATTGGGTCTTGTGTCGGCATGTCCATCACCAAGCAATTTAATCAATATTATATAATTCTTCAGTTTTTTAGCTGTTACTTATTTGCCAGTGTGGAAGAAATGTTCAGCACATTAAAAGTTTTTAAGTCAGTTAAGTAAAGTTCACCATTATATGTAACGTTATATGTGTAAACAGTATGAGATAAAACTTCAAAATGATGAGTGGAGCAAAGAGTGAGTAGTGATAAATGACAAACGATACATGACATGAAGTAATTGTGACGCTCAATTGTGGGAAATGTAATAAACAACAATGTTCTGAAATGGACAGTAAAAGTATAAAGTGCATGCATTTAATTATACTGTGTATGCATTTCAGTATACAATTGAGATAATCTGTGATGGGCTGTCGTCCTGTCTAGAAATTGTTCCTGCCTTGTGCCCGATGCTTGCTGGGACAGGCTCTAGCAACCTTGCTCAGGATAAAGCGGGTATAGAAAGTGGATGGATGGATGGATAAATGAATTTAGACAATCTCAATATGTACTGTATGCATTTTTGTATACAGTATGTGTTTTTCCTGTATAGTGGAGCCATTTCAGTATATAGTTTTAAGAGTTCAACATGTAGTGTGTATGTTTCAGCATAGATTGTATATAAAGTTGAGACTTAAGTCCTAAACACCACTTCATACAAAGATTAACAACTCATAAATAGCTAAAAACACAGTAAAAGTAAAGAAAACACACGATTACCATTGTCAACGTGCAAACAGGTAATTGGCATTAATTGAATTATAAAATGAAAGCTTACATTTTAACATGGTTGTAACTATATTTATCAAGGGTTTCCAAATAGTTCAAAGCAGTTTAAAACCAGCAAGCCCGTGATTCTTGAAAGAATCGCAAATCCAAGAATGGCAATCACTTTCTGTTCCCTCCGATACTTGGAGGGATGAAATATCATGGAGGGTGGGTGCGTCCTGGGAAAGTTCATTTAATTAAATAAACATATTTGTACTAAAGCGGTTTCTTTTTGGAGCTGTGACCCATCTGGTTCTGGTGTTTCAGAAACGCGTTGTAGGTGCCTTCGTTTATTGTTTTTATCCATGCAGTCTCTTTTTTGTTTTTCTATGGCTGTGTCGTCAGCGAGAAGTTGTTTGCTGACGGCGGCGGATTTGCGTGCTGAAGTGACCATGGCGGCGGATCTGGGCATGGAGGGCTACATTACTAAACGAACGTGGTATACGCGGTGGTGTGGGCGGTCACGTTCGGGCGGCTGTACAACCTGGCGTGCACGCTTTACCTCAGGTTTAGTTCACAGGTAGTAGCCATGGTAAAGTTTTCATTTAATTAAATAAACATATTTGTACTAAAGCAGTTTCTTTGTGTGGGCGCCTTCGTTCATTGTTTTTATCCATACGGGCTCGTTTACAGGTTGCAGCCATACGGGCTCGTGTTTGTATTACTAATTGTTGAGCTCCTTCCATTTGGAGCTGTGACTGTGTCAAAAGCACGTTGTGGGCGCGTTCGTTCATTGTGTTTATCCATATGGGCTCGTTTTGTATTTCTGTTAGTTGAGCTCTTTCATTGTGGAGCCGTGACATGTTTGCTTCTGGTGTGTCTGAAGCGTGTCGTAGGAGCCTCCGTGTATTGTTTTTATCCATGTGGTCTTGTCTTTGTTGTTCTGTGGCTGTGTCGTTAGGTAGAAGTCATTTACTGTTAGGAAGCATACTCCAACTTACACACACTGACTGCTGGCACAGTGGATTAGAGCAGGTGTAGTTTACAGGTTGTGGTGTTTGGGCGCCACGCACTGACTCTGGGAACTACGGGCTCGGTTTTGTATTACAAATCGTTGAGCTCTTTCCATTTGGAGCCATGACTCCTTTGCCTCTGCTGACACCGACTGCTAGCACAGTGGATTAGAGCAAGTTTAGTTTACAGGTTGTGTTGTTTGGGCACCACCTACTGACTCTGGGAAGCCACTGGGTTTGACTCTGGGGCGCTGCGGCGCAGTGCGCATGCATGTCGGTGTGTCCGCCGTGCATAAATTAAACTGTCGTTTAGTAATATAGATACAGCCATGGAAAAGGCTTCAGCAATTAGCATGAATCATGTTCAAATAGGACTTTGTTTTAAAAGATTTAGTGAAATTCAAAGCAAACAGTTTGCTTGTTTTGTTTAAGGCTTAAGTGATTTGGTTGCATTTCTTAGTGCTTCTCAAATGCTAGAACCGTATGCATGTAACTCTATGCTAGCATAACAGAAACAGTCAGAAAGCTATGTACACTTTGTTTTGTTTTTTGTTTCTTTCTAGTTGTCTAGCTACAATCCTAAAGGCATTCTAGTGTCTAAATGCAGAAATACAGCAGAACATTAAGGTCATTCCATTAACATAGTACCTTATGGAGGTAAGACAGAATCTTCCATCATCTATGTGAAACCTTCATTCTATTCAAATTAAGTATAAATTTACCATTGACAGTAGCTTAACAGGTTTGGTTCTACAATGCTGGACAGAAAGATATGTCATATTTTGCTAAAATGTTAATCTAATACAGTATAGAACTAATAGCAGACAGTCTTTCTACAGCAGTGGCTCTGTAAAGTTGATTATGCTGTTTATTGCATATGATTACAATTAGACTCGACTGGGCCACAAGTCGTGGCTGAGATTTGTCCTTTGCCATCACACTGCAAGAGGGAGGAAATCATAAATGACGTGGTAAAAATGCACAGTTTCACAATGCAATCCCCTCTGCCGACGACATAGCTTCATAACAAAACTTTTTATAGGACATGCAGAGAAAAGGACATTCAAGAGAATGGTGTATAAACTAGCTCCAGAACAATTTTTAATGACCTGACCTTTCTTAGACTACAGCATAAATGCTGTTACTGCCTACCAAAAGGACTAGGGGTATATAAATAGGCCGCACACAAGTGAGAGAGAGAGAGGAAGACAAAACAGAGAAAAAAACTAAACCAGCTAAATAAAAACAGACTCCATTTAGTGTCAAAAAGAAAAACCTCACAAAATATGGAGAATGTTACACACAAAATAGAAACAAGGCAGGAGGACAACACTAACTTAACTATCTAGCTAAACAACATTTACACAGCTAGATACACACTCTCCACATTGGCACATAGATGGCTAGCTTACAACAAGTACAGTGCATCCGGAAAGTATTCACAACGCATCACTTTTTCCACATTTTGTTATGTTACAGCCTTATTCCAAAATGGATTAAATTCATTTTTTCCCTCAGAATTCTACACACAACACCCCATAATGATAACGTGAAAAAAGTTTACTTGAGGTTTTTGCAAATTTATTAAAAATAAAAACTGAGAAATCACATGTACATAAGTATTCACAGCCTTTGCTCAATACTTTGTCGATGCACCTTTGGCAGCAATTACAGCCTCAAGTCTTTTTGAATATGATGCCATAAGCTTGGCACACACACCTATCCTTGGCCAGTTTTGCCCATTCCTCTTTGCAGCACCTCTCAAGCTCCATCAGGTTGGATGGGAAGCGTTGGTGCACAGCCATTTTAAGATCTCTCCAGAGATGTTCAATTGGATTCAAGTCTGGGCTTTGGCTGGGCCACTCAAGGACATTCACAGAGTTGTCCTGAAGCCACTCCTTTGATATCTTGGCTGTGTACTTAGGGTCGTTGTCCTGCTGAAAGATGAACTGTCACCCCAGTCTGAGGTCAAGAGCGCTCTGGAGCAGGTTTTCATCCAGGATGTCTCTGTACATTGCTGCAGTCATCTTTCCCTTTATCCTGACTAGTCTCCCAGTCCCTGCCGCTGAAAAACATCCCCACAGCATGATGCTGCCACCACTATGCTTCACTGTAGGGATGGTATTGGCCTGGTGATGAGAGGTGCCTGGTTTCCTCCAAACGTGAGTTCAATCTTTGTCTCATCAGACCAGAGAATTTTCTTTCTCATAGTCTGAGAGTTCTTCAGGTGCCTTTTGGCAAACTCCAGGTGGGCTGCCATGTGTCTTTTACTAAGGAGTGGCTTCCGTCTGGCCACTCTACCATACAGGCCTGATTGGTGGATTGCTGCAGAGATGGTTGTCCTTCTGAAAGGTTCTCCTCTCTCCACAGAGGACCTCTGGAGCTCTGACAGAGTGACCGTTGGGTTCTTGGTCACCTCCCTGACTAAGGCCCTTCTCCCCCGATCGCTCAGTTTAGATGGCCGGCCAGCTCTAGGAAGAGTCCTGGTGGTTTCGAACTTCTTCCACTTACGGATGATGGAGGCCACTGTGCTCATTGGGACCTTCAAAGCAGCAGAAAGTTTTCTGTAACCTTCCCCAGATTTGTGCCTCGAGACAATCCTGTCTCGGAGGTCTACAGACAATTCCTTTGACTTCATGCCTCGTTTGTGCTCTGACATGAACTGTCAACTGCGGGACCTTATATAGACAGGTGTGTGCCTTTCCAATTAAGCTGCAGAAACATCTCAAGGATGATCAGGGGAAACATGATGCACCTGAGCTCAATTTTGAGCTTCACGGCAAAGGCTGTGAATACTTATCTATATGTGCTTTCTCAATTTTTTGATTTTTAATAAATTTGCAAAAACCTCAAGTAAACTTGTTTTCATGTTGTCATTATGGGGTGTTGTGTGTAGAATTCTGAGGAAAAAAATGAATTTAATCCATTTTGGAATAAGGCTGTAACATAACAAAATGTGGAAAAAGTGATGTGCTGTGAATACTTTCCGGATGCACTGTACATTTCTTTAACAAGAGGTTAGGAGCATGCGCTGATACAGTGCATTGCCGCACCCACCACATGACAAATCAACCCAGATTAAGACCCAAGTGTAGCCATGCAATGAGTGACACCTCAGCACCACACCAGATTGAATGGAACAGTGTGAGGTTTTTTTTACGGTGGCTGGAGTGTCAATTCTGCCACCAACCCCCAGGTTTTTCCCTGCAGGTTGGAGGGACTACTTGCAGGGTGTCATACCCAGGACGAAGCAATTGCAGGCTAAGGGCCTTGCTCAGGGGCCCAACAGAGTAGAGTCACTTCGGGCATTTACAGGATTTGAACCAGCAACCTTCTGATTGCCAGTGCAGATCCGTACCTCAGAGCTACCACTCCGCCCAAGCAATTTAACAAGCAATCATAAAAAACAAAACCCAAAGTCAGGCCATCCAACCCTAACTCTCCATACCTTGCTCTGTGAAACACAAACCCTTCTCCTCTCACACACAGACTCTCTCTCTCTACCCTAAAACCCAAACAAGCTTCTTTTTATAACCTACACCCCACCCACAACACATTCATTTTCATTAATATTGCTATGTTTACTTATTCTGTATGTATTGTGTATACTGTATATGTTTCACTGTTATTCCCGTTGTGTTCTATGGGTTGAACCTCAAGAGGCAGGTCTGCCATGATAATACTGCTTATTTATCCCGACTGAAGGCTAAGGGCCTTTCAGACAATTATTTTTGTATATTGCAAGCGCTACTTGGATTTCAGGTTTCTGCTTATTTGTCCACTGTTTCTGGATTTTGTCTTTGGATTTTGGACTGGCTGTGTTTGCTTTGGACTGCCATTTCTAGGCAAATCCTTTCTGCCTAATTTTTAGTCTTTTCTTTATGCCTTTCCTTATTGATTATTTAAATAAATTCTTTACTGGAACTTTGGTCCATTAAGCCAGAGTATCACAATTAACCTCTCCCCTGTAGGACATTTTGGGCTTGCGTAGGCCATAAAGCCAGCCATTTGAGTTTGGGGCTAGGCTGGCTGGCTCCTGAAACAAACACCTAGTGGAATATGATTTAGTCTTTGTTTATTTCTAGGCCTGCTCGCCCCTTTTGGCTTCTTTGGTGATGCTGAAACAAAACACCCTTTCAATTTTACAAATAAAAACATTAATTAGGTCTGTTCAAAAGCAATGGTTTTCTGCCTCACTCCGTGCTGTCCGTGCAATGTGGCTGCAGAGAGCTTAAACAACTCAGCACATCCACATAAAAATGACAAGGGGTGAGCTTTCTTGAAGGCTTTTACTGGACGTACCTCATTGTAAACTGAAATGTATACAAAAGAAACACCTCTGTGAGTGTGGGACATGACTGACAGGTGTGTTAATAAATAACAAGATAAAGAGTGAGCACAGCTCAACAAATAACAGCTAACAACTCACAAGATGTGGGGCAGAACAAATGGAGGGACAGAGACATGGTTAGATTTAAATTTGGGCAAAAATTATTGAAAACTCTGAAGTTTGTGAATGTAGATTTATAAGGTTTCCTGCTGGGTGAAAAGTATGGTGTGTTTTCTGATTTCATTATTCAGACATATCTCTGTAATTTATTTTTAATTTTATTTATCCAGATGTTTCAATTTAATCACATTAAGCTGCTGTTGTCTCAATTCAAAACTTAATGGACATCATCTTATTTAAACCTTGTTGCCTCTTGTCTGAACTTTAAGACAAAAAAGGAAATATTCTTCATATAAATTACTAAATAATTCCACTAATTACTAAATAATAAATGTTACTAAATAATTTCAGGTTTACATCTTTGCTTGTTCCCAAAAGTATTTTTGTTTCTTTTTTTTTTGACCCCTGCCAGTTTCAGATTTCTGAATCCTTGTTTAATGATAACAGAATCTGGTATGTATGTTTCAGTTCACTAAATACTGTTATTTGTGGATAAAAATGAAAGTACTGTTGATCGTTGATTTGTTGCAGACAGTTTTAATCAGAGTTTTGGCTTTTTGATAAACAAAAGTGTTGGATGGTCCAGGTTCAGCATTACTTATGCCTCCTCATTTTTTCTGAAATCTGCTGTAAACAGAAAATAAATGTATTCACAGTTTTTAAAAGGTGCTGTCTGGAATCAGATTACTAGAAATGTGTTTATCATTTAGCCTATACTTACCCCCATGATGTGATTGCCTCTGTAAATGCAAAGCAGTGCTTGAAGGGGATATACATAAGTACTGGTACCCTATGTGTTAATCTGATGTATTAACATGAAAAGCGAGGAGCATGGAGACGTAGACTTGAACACTGCAATACAGTTTCTATGTATTCTCTATTAGAAATGCAAGCGCCAATATCTAAGACCAATGTCTCTCCCTTCGAGTTTGCAGCACAGTAATTGTTAAGTTGGTTGTTAAGCTGGTTTATTGTTGGTTTTCAGCGCTGCTACTTGTGGCTGGGGATCGACAGAGAGAAATTGATAACCAAGAACCAAGATAACCTAACATCTATAAGTGCCTGTAATCAACAGCAAAAAACAGTGATTGCTAACCATTCAACTTTGCTTATTCATTGAGCTTCAACAAATTTTCTCTTTCCATTTTATGTCATCACATTTCCTTTTCCCGTCCAGGACACCACCCCGTCTTCAGTCATTCATCCACCCTGTTGTTTACTGGTGCTGTTCACTTAGCCTGCCTATTGCATTCTTCATTTATATAAAGCACACTCTAAACTCAGAGAGGATATAGATTAGCATACTATCAATAAATTTAAAAAAGTAAAAACTTTATTGACAAATTAAAAACGTGTTGACCAATTTTCTTTTTTCTGTAATGTTCAAAAATATTTCAAAAAAATTCGTCAAGGCATTTTTGAGGTATTTAGTTTTTTTGTTTGGTGGGGGTTAAAATTGATATAAACATTGATAAATAAATATATGTAAAATAATATAGATGTAAATATTGGCCTAAATATTGATATATCCAGATGTTTTCCTTTAATCAGTACCTACTGTCCAAGATGTACCAATTTCATCGTTTTAACTAAACAAGAAAAAGTGTTTTTATTGATGACTGAGTCAGCCAGCTTTGTTTTACATATATATAGATAGGTACAGTATGAACAGAATGGAATTTCCAGATATAATTTAAGACAATGCATTACTGGACAAAGATATTTTGGTGTGAGGTAAGTAATAAGGCAGAAATAAATAAAAAAGACAAACACCATCAGGTTCTTGCCAATGCAGCTCATTTTATTCACTTAAACCAGCTTCAGAGACTTAACACTAGAAATGGCAGACATTAAGTTCACAGTCTTTAGTATTACTATTCTAGCACAAGAATAATACAATTACCTGAGTCTGTATTTATTATTATTATTTTAAATATAAAGTACAGCTTCAACTTATTGATTGCTTAATAATCACCGCTTTGACTGACCTCTTTATATTTTAGACCATTTGCTGAATATCTCTAATTATTCATCCTCTTCACTAATTTCCCTTTAACATGGCCTTTGTCTCACTGGATTGTAAGGATTTGTATTTGGTTTTAGTGGGGTCAGCTGCAAAAATGTATTGCACAAATTAGTTTCTCGTTCAGCTTGACATTTCATTGACTGTTAACCTATAATTACACCATATTGAATAGAACTCTCTGATTTGTGGCAGCACCTTCAGATCCTTTATAAGCTTGACATCACTAATAGCCTTTTAAGTTGGAGGAATGTCTAAGTTCAGCACAGTGAGTTAATAAAATAGTGTCAAAGTAAAAAAAAAAAAGTGCAGATTGAACATGCTGTGTGTCTAGATTAAGTACTTTCTGTTATAAACGTCCCTTATGATTGTGTAAAAATCAGGGGGAAAAAAACAAGTTGTTACGTTTTTCATTCATTTTTCCTGGAATTTTTTGCAGAGGTTTTATAATTTTTCACATTTTACTTCTGTTATGAATTAAGACTTATTTCATAATTTTCAATTTATTTTGGAAATTACACATGCAGTCTTTTTTTACAGTGGCTCTGGCTGTTTGTGAGTTTGTTACTATAGCACCATGACTGCTTGTTTGTGGGTGTAGTCTCAGAAGTCAAATTGACAGTATTTAAATGGGCACCACATGCCATTCATCATCCCAAGATTACTTAAAAAATGTTTTTAAAAGTGTTTTTGTTTCATTCTACTGGTTATAATTTTCTTTTGCCAAGAAAATATTTAGATTTTTGGTTCTCAATTTGTCTTTAATCCACAGCCATTGGCCTTTGCCTTTTCTCCACACCACTTGATCATTCTAGTCCACACTGTGTTCATCACCTTCCAAATTTACAAAATGTCATATAAAGTGTAGAGGTTTGTGAATGAAATGAATTGTTTAAATTCTATAATTCAGTTGTGTCTGTTTGATAATTGTCCATCTTTCTACAGTATGTTCAATCTTGATTAATCCCTGTTCAATAACATAAACAGGCAGTTTTACAGGGATACAAATTTAGGCTCATCATGTTTTTTATCAGACTTGAGGATGCTGCTCCTAGTTTTTAGTCATTAAAGCTATAATGCAGTATGACTTCATTCACACATTCAGTATTTTCTCAGGTATAAATGGGAGATTCTGGCCCAGTGGAGCAACTGTGGCTTTTACATCTATTTCCAGCTAAATGCCAGTAGTACACTATAAGCTTTTAAAAGACCCTTTCTTGTGTATTTTTCCAGTAAACAGGGACTAAAGTAAAAGCTGTTAGTGATTTTCAAATTTAGAATGTCAAAGATAAATACATATAGGAGCTCTGTTTTTAAAAACTATGGTTCTTTAGATTTGTTTTGATGCATGGTATGTACTAAAACTGTGCCGCAGTCTTTGAATGTCAGGCAATTACTGTGGCGATAAATCGGTATGATTATCATAATAAAGCCACGTGAATCAGCTAATGAGTCTACAGCTTGGTAAATGACATGAAAAGTGCCAGAAAATTACATACCAACTGAAATGCCAAAGTTCATGAATTTAGAAGCTTCCAGTAAAGCAATGCAAAAAACCATGACCTGTATTTAACTATACAATTTTCTTAAAGTATGTAACTTTTGCTATCAGTTGCTCTTTTTACAATTGCGTTCAAAATAACTTTTATTGTATCCATGATAATTATTCTGGATTTTAATTATTATTTCTAAGTTGGTGTTCTGTGACTAAAATAAATGTTATCATTGTTTCAACATAGGAGCAGTGTGCGTCTGCAATTTAGATGCCTGGTAATTACTTTGTGATTTGCCGTAAATATGCTGTGCAGCCCGCGCTTACTGACTTTTGCTTATTTACAATGCAAGGAGTTAAGGGGTCATGGCAGCACAGAAATTTATTTCTCCATACTATTACTTACCCAGTATTTTAGTTGTGAACTTCCTCTAAATGATTTTAAATGAGTGTAGAGGCCTGAACTGTTGGGAATCTGTAACAGATTCAAAAGTCAGAACTACAGGAATGCAGTGGAATCTAAACCATGATACCGATTAATATGGTAATTGCAGGATTTGTTTCTTGTTTTTTATATATACTACTTTCAAGCTACTTGACTATGAGACTTGACCATGAAGTTTCTAAAACTCTGGCTGTTAGTAATGTTATGATCTGGATGTTAAGAAACTGGCTGTTGGCCTTGACAGTATGCAATATGCAGTGATCTGACCACCCAAATAATCAACAGTATTAGTTGCAAAGCTGTTTTTTAGCCCACTCAAAACTGAGATATTCTGAATTTGAAGAGTCACTCAATCAAATCTGAAATACATAACATTTTCTTACAAATAAGCAGCAATATTACTGAGAATTAAAAATCGCAAATCATTGTTCATATGATGCTCCTTTCAAAACACCATGGTAAGAAGAAACGTATGATATAAGTGAATGTTATTTTACAGCTGAATTCCAAGTATGGGTAACATAATATAACACTGGGAGATAGAGCCTACCCTGACAGCATGAAGTGGAACAAAATGTAAATGTTCCTGGAAAAAAAAAGCAAAGGTGGCGTTGATTATAACAAGAGAAACCAAAGTAAACTCAACTGATTGTTAGTGATAAGGTGTCCCTGTAAAACTGAGAATCCATTGATACAATATGCTATTAATTATGTTTGCATTGAAAGATGCTTGGATTTATAATTCCATGACCTTGTAGAGAAATTCACCCAACATTATAAAATGTTGTTTGTAAGTATTACAGTACTGTGCAAAACTTTTCGGCAGGTGTGCAAAAAATGCTGTAAACAAAGAATGCTTTCAGAAATACAGATAATGATTGTTTATTGTTATCAATTTACAAAATGCAAAGTGAGCAAACAAAAGAAAAATCTAAGTCAAATCAATATTTGGTGTTACTACCTTTTGCCTTCAAACCAGCATCAATTCTTATAGGTACACTTGCACAAAGTCAGGGATTTTGTAGGATTATAGTCAGGTGTATGATCAACCAATTATACCAAACAGGTGCTAATGATCATCAATGTCACACGTAGGTTGAAACACAGTCATTAACTGAAACAGAAACAGCTGTGTAGGAGGCTTAAAACTGGGCGAGGAACAGCCAAACTATGCTACCAAGGTGAGGTTGTGGAAGACAGTTTCATGTCATGGCAAGATTGAGCACAACAACAAGACACAAGGTAGTTATACTGCATCAGCAAGGTCTCTCCCAGACAAAGATTTCAAAGCAGACTGGGGTTTCAAGATGTGCTGTTCAAGCTCTTTTGAAGAAGCACAAAGAAACGGACAACGTTGAGGATCGTAGACGCAGTGGTCAGCCAAGGAAACTTAGTGCAGCAGATGAAAGACACATCAAGCTTATTACCCTTCGAAATCAGAAGATGTCCAGCAGTGCCATCAGCTCAGAACTGGCAGAAACCAGTGGGACCCAGGTACACCCATCTACTGTCCGGAGAAGTCTGGCCAGAAGTGGTCTTCATGGAAGAGTTGCAGCCAAAAAGCCATACCTCCGACGTGGAAACAAGGCCAAGCGACTCAAGTGTGCAAGAAAACATAGGAACTGGGTGCAGAAAAATGGCAGCAGGTGCTCTGGACTGATGAGTCAAAATTTGAAATATTTGGCTGTAGCAGAAGGCAGTTTGTTCGTCGATGGGCTGGAGAGCGGTACAATAATGAGTGTCTGCAGGCAACAGTGAAGCATGGTGGAGGTTCCTTGAACATTTGGGGCTGCATTTCTGCAAATGGAGTTGGAGATTTGGTCAGGATTAATGGTGTTCTCAATGCTGAGAAATACAGGCAGATACTTATCCATCATGCAGTACTATCAGGGAGGCATATGATTGGCCCCAAATTTATTCTGCAGCAGGACAACGACCCCAAACATACAGCCAAAGTCATTAAGAACTATCTTCAGCGTAAAGAAGAACAAGAAGTCCTGGAAGTGATGGTATGGCCCCCACAGAGCCCTGATCTCAACATCATCGAATGTGTCTGGGATTACATGAAGAGACAGAAGGATGTGAGGAAGCCTACATCCACAGAAGATCTGTGGTTAGTTCTCCAAGATGTTTGGAACAACCTACCAGCCGAGTTCCTTCAAAAACTGTGTGCAAGTGTACCTAGAAGAATTGATGCTGTTTTGAAGGCAAAGGGTGGTCACACCAAATATTGATTTGATTTAGATTTCTCTTTTGTTCATTCACTGCATTTTGTTGATTGATGAAAATAAATGATTAACACTTCCATTTTTGAAAGAATTCTTTGTTTACAGCATTTTTTCACACCTGCCTAAAACTTTTGCACAGTACTGTATATGTAAAAGACAATTGGTTAATCCACTGCACAATTATATATTGTCAGAGGTTAACAAATCCTGGTATTAACTTTAGCTACTAAAGAATTTACCTGGGCATTGCTCTCATTTCAAAAAAACTGAGAGTGAAGTGACCAGGATAAGCCCTTATTCTTTCATAAAATTGTTACCTGTGCTATTCCTGATTCACCGTTCAGCCAATATGCCCAGAACTGTGAGATCTTCAATAAAGCAGAACACAAAATTCATAAAGCAGTTACTGCATTAAATTGGTTGTCCTGAAAATCCCTTACTTCAAGGATATTTTCTATGAAAGTTTACTGCCTGAAGCTAAAGCCTTCTCCATAGCTGTCACTTTCTGTAGTTTACAGCATGAAATACAATTCTTTTCCTGGAAATAAATTATATAATGACAGAAATGCCAGCTCAGAGACCTTTAGCAGACAAAAAAAAGATTTATTTCCAAAGCTTAGAGTCCTATGATTTTGTTAATAAAGAAATAAATAATGTATGCCTTTGTGGCGCCCTTCATGTACAACTATGTATATATATATAGTTATACCAACCATATATAGGCTTGGAGTATTCAGATATGTGTTACTAAATATATATATATATATATTGTCTATCTATCTATCTATCTATCTATCTATCTATCTATCTATCTATCTATCTATCTATCTATCTATCTATATTTGTAATACAAAGTTGTCTGACTCACTCATTCATCAACAAAAATACTCTTTACCATTTAGTTAAAAAGGTGAAATTTTACAGAACAGTATATCTAGGCTGGCAGGCATCCACTAAGAAACAAGATTTCAATATATCCGTATTTTAGGGTAACCTCCCCCACCCCCCGCTTCTAAAATAGAAAAACTAAATACCTTAAAATCACAAAAACACCTTAACAGATATGATTGAAGGTCAAAACCATGTAGGCAGGAGTCTACATAACATGGCCCAGGGTGTTTAACAGGAATGCTGTTTCTTTTTCATTTGCTCAGAACATAATAATATAATGGTGGATGCACCCTTTCAGATGCCCGTATTAATTCTTTGCCTCAACAGCTGCTCTCTAGAGAGGGGTTCTTTGTTGCTATGACCAGTAGCTCAGCCTTTTTTATGTCAGATGTAAAATTCAGTCAGTCAGTCAGTCAGTCAGTCATTCTCCAACCCGCTATATCCTAACACAGGGTCACGGGGGTCTGCTGGAGCCAATCCCAGCCAACACAGGGCACAAGGTGGTAAAAATTCACTTTCTGGTTAATAGTAAGTGTAACACAGTTTGTCTATTGCATTGTTTAGGAGTTGTTATGTGTATATATTTTGAGTCACTAGAAACTCTGTCATTTATTACATGATCAAGACATTTTAGACAAGGTTTCAGTCTGGGACTGGGACTTGAAGAACAGCCATCGAATATTCAAATACATCAAAGCAAGTTGTACAGTTTTAGAAAAAACATTCTTAAAAATCCTCACCAGTAAAGGCATACTATTAACAGTACTGTACACACAATTTTTTGTTAGTCTCCATATTTTTAATTTTAACTTTGCTTATTTGCAAATTTGTAATATGGTATTACTTTCTTAATCTGATTTTGTAATGTTTAATTTTTGTTTTTTTAATATATACACACTATAATGATTAAAATATACAGATATAAAAAATATAACACCTAGGAGCTATACCCAGACATCAAGAAATGATGCATAGACTTGCAGTATTCAAGTATGTGTTACTATTGGGTTTTTTTTTAATTAAATCATTGATGATCCTGGTTTAATCTGATCATAACAAAGGAATGGAGTAAAGGGGCCAAAAGCCTGATTAGTATGTACAACTGGAGCCAAAACAAATGATGTAACTGAACTATCAAGTACAAGTTAAGAGTTCACAACAAAAGACTTTTTAAATTTATCTCTCAAAGAGAATGCTAAGAATTATCCACAACTCAGACAAACTAGGATGTGTCCAGTGCTGACTCTTATAGCACCGGGTTCATGATGTCACATGCAGTACACTTGCTGTTGACCTTACCTAGCAAAGACAACAAAGAACACAAAATCATAGCGCCCATAACACAACAAAATGTTGGTGCAGGAGAATGATCCTTATTTTTAATATAATGAAAAAACACATTTATTCTATAAATCAATGTAAATGTATCCATTGTTTCTATTTCTGATTTCCAGTAATAACTGCTCCCAGCCTGTGCAGTTAGTACACAAATCCTGTTGTAGATCACTTCACATCGCTGGATCATAGCCATGCTGTTCTCTCTTTTTGTGTTCTTTCACAGGGCTCCGAACTGAAGACGCTCCCCTCATTTTCAGCCTGATATTACATATTTCTCTCGGTCTTAATGACTGACTAACTTTATAATCTCTCCCTTCATCTTCTCTAATGGCACCTTTTTCACACCTTCACTCACCTTTTTCTTGTATCTGTCATGGCTCTGCTCTTTCCTTCACCTCCTCTGTACAAGGGGGGCCCAAAAATAACAAGATTTTTTTTCTGGAGGCTGGAGGGGCATTACTTCTGACATTTGTCGCTAGGCAGGTGTATCAGACAGCCGTCCGCATCATTTGGCCAAGTGGCATCCATGAAGTTCTCAAGCGATTGCATGATGCAGTGCAGAGAAACCGACCCGAATTGTGGCTTCTGCTTCACGACAACACTCAGTTTCTCATGAAAAATGGGATGACAATGGTTTCCCACTCCCCCACCACTCCCTGGACCTTGGAAACATTTCCAAGAATGAAGAAGGACCTTAATGGAAAGCGTATTCAGGATGTAGAAGAGATTAAGAAGCAAACGAAAGAGGCGCTGAAGGCTATCACTTTGCAAGAGTTTCAGAACAGTTTTGAACAATGGAAAAAGTGGCGGGACAAGTGTATTGCCTCTCTATTTTGAGGGTGATTAAATTTTGGAAATGTTCTAAGAAATATGCTAGTTTTTTTTTTAATTCTCATTATTTTTTGGTCCCCCCTCGTATGTTACCTGTTCATCCCTTTTCATTTGCATACCTAATGAAATCTATACAGTCAAAAAGTATTCTGCACCTTTTTTTTTCTTTTCAGTGTGGGAATAGCCTTTAACTTTTTCCATTGCAGATGTACACTGACACAGCCCTACTCTTACTTGATTCCATTCTATTAGTTTATACCTATTACCATTTTTTTTGTTTCATTCATATTATTCATGGGCGGCACGGTGGCGCAGTGGTAGCACTGCTGCCTCACAGTAAGGAGACCTGGTTTCGCTTCCCAGGTCCTTCCTGCGTGGAGTTTGCATGTTCTCCCCATGTCTGTGTGGGTTTCCTCCGGGTGCTCCGGTTTCCTCCCACAGTCCAAAGACATGCAGGTTAGGTGCATTGCCGATCCTAAATTGTCCCTAGTGTGTGCCTGGTGTGTTTGTGTGTGTGTGCCCTGCAGTAGTCTGGCGCCCTGCCCGTTGATTTCTTCCTGTCTTGCACCTTGTGTTGGCTGGGATTGGCTCCAGCAGACCCCCGTGACCTTGTGTTAGGAAATAGCGGGTTGGATGATGACTGACTGACTGACTGACTTGATGCCATTGATCTCTTGACCAATCTTCCTCCTATGTTTGTAAAATAAGATAAAGTAGTGGTTGGCTTGTGCCACCACCATCTACCCAAAGCACCATGATGTTCCAACAATGATGGATGGATTAAAAGCCAGAAGTCTGTATAACCATCAGCATCAAGTGACTCCGTGAGAACCCTAACTACAAAGAGGACTATTTCATTTATGTTAGGTAGAATGCCCAAAGGGGACTGGGCAGTCTCGTGGCCTGGAACCCCTACAGATTTTATTTTTTTCTCCAGCCTTCTGGAGTTTTTTTTTGTTTTTTCTGTCCACCCTGGCCATCGGACCTTACTCCTTTTTATGTTAACTAAGGTTGTCTTATTTTAATTTCTTATTTGTCTTTTATTCTTCTTTTCTTCATTATGTAAAGCACTTTGAGCTACTTTTTGTATGAAAATGTGCTATATAAATAAATGTTGTTGTTGTTGTTGTTTAGCATTTCTGAAGAACCTGTTTCAGGTCATCATACCATAATGTATATCACCTAGATGAGTGACCACTTGGCTTGGTTCGATAGACTTTGGTTCTCCATGAGGTTTATTTTTCATCTGTAGTTTTTGTTATACTTTTAAGAAATGAATATGTCCTTTGTTATCATAAGGCAGTGTCTCCCCTTTATCTCACAGCAGACAGAGAGTAAGAGTGAGGGGATGGAGTGTAGCATATCTTACCACTTCTCACGCGGTACATGGGATGGAGGAAAGTACTGATTAACATGACTCCCTGTTTCTTGTGCCACCACATTTTACAGTGACCAAGATAGGGTAAAGTACCAGAAGAAAACTGCACAACCATGCCCCATTGCAATTTAAGTTTTTACATTGTTCTTTCTATTTTTATGTTTTGACATCAGTTTCTGTAAGGTTCACTTCTGTTTAAATCACATAAGCTGATGTTCTGTACAGTGTGCTCCTCTGTTGCATTTTAAGGAGACTATTGTCAGATGAGGTGCAGCTAATTACTGGGCAATATTCACTGAGCAAGCACAGCACATGCCAGTGGGTCAGCTCCACTTTAAGAAAAGAATGTATTTGCAACAGAGCATCAAAATGTTACCTACAAATTTTGTTTTTGTACTACTTTCTGTGTTTCAGCTTAGAATTTGGTCTTGTTCTATCAATGTACTGAAAGTTAAAAAGGTTTCTCTGTATTGAATCCATCCATCCATCCATTTTCCAACCCGCTGAATGCAAATACAGGGTCACGGGGGTCTGCTGGAGCCAATCCCAGCTAACACAGGGCACAAGGCAGGACTGTGTATTGAATCCTGCTTCCATATTTAACTATTCTCCTGCTTTACCTTTAGTGCAAAACCTTTCATATTTCTTCAGCTCACAAATAAATAAACTTCTGTAATTTGGGATTTCAGCTTGTCCTATAAAACACTACAATCATGTTGCAAAACACCAGAATGAAGTAGGCAGGTAGAATGTCCTTAACATGGAATTTATTTTATAGATAGAAGTTTATTTGCCCCAGGGGGAATTTAGCTTTTTTTTAACGCTCCTTAAAAATACATATATAAATAAATATATTGTCACACATGTGTGCATAGGAGGCAGCTAAAGGGCTTGAGTGAAGGTGATTCCTAATTAGACCAGGATGTGGCAGAGTGCACTGACTCTTTTTCTCCCTTTCCCGCAGACCATTAACGGGAGATTCCATCTGTCCCTCTTGACGTCACTTCCGGGTCTGAGCCTATGAAAGAAGACCTTGCCGGCTCCAGCCCCTGTGATGTCATGTCCGGGCTCGAGCCTATGGTTGAAGACCCTCATGAGCCCGACCCCTTTGACCTCACTTCCTGTCTTTCCCTTTAAAAGCCTCCACCTTTTCCCTATTCCCTCAGTTCTGTTTTGGACTCGGTTTTGTGCACAGCAGTGCTATCACTAATTGTCAATTTGCAGCCAGGAAACCAAATATACGGGTGGCTGCCCCAAACCTGGCTATGGCTCTTTGTGGAGTTTGTGACACTATACACACACAAATATGGTCTGAACACACTCCAGAGTGAATAAAGACGGAAAAGAAGATTGAAAGGAAAGGAAAACGTCTGTCTTGGCAGTCACAGTGAGGCATTATGAAGACGTATTGCAGTTGGTATTAAGTCACCCAGTAGTGTTTCCTGACATACTTCTGCTCAATAATCCACTTGCTGAATGCCCTCAATGTTAGTGTGTCAAAGAGAGTATGAGCAACATTGTTCATAATGGCACTCAGTTTTGTTTTAACTCTCACCTCCTCTCTTACCTCCAGGAGGTCCAGAGTGTGTCCCATAACTGAGCTTGCCCGTTTTAATTAGCTGGTTAATTCAGTGGGCCTATTTTGAAGTGATGTTACCAGCCCAGCATACCACAACACTGGAAATCGCACTGGCCATCACAGAGTTGTGGAAGATGTGAAGATTGCCATTCTCCAAATTAAAGGAATGCAGTCTTTTAAGAAAAAAGAGCCTGCACTGCCCTTTGTTACATAGGTCATCTGTGTCACAAGACCAGCCAAGCCTTTCACTGATGTGGATTATTGATAGATAATGATACACATCGAGAAAACAGAGTTATTAAGTTTTAACAAAAGTTTAAGAGTCAACCACCATCCTACAAAAAGTATGCATTTAATAGAGGTATAAAAAACTGCAGTTTGCCCTATGGAAATTACACAATAAAATATAAAGAGTTGACTTCAGGATGCCATATATTTTGTCCAAAGCACAAGTTTACTTCATCTGCCTCTATGCACTGTTTTACTTTTCCATTTCTTTTGCTCAAGGCATAATAATATAATTGTAGATACACTTCTCAGATGCCCTTATCAATTCTTGGTCTCAACAACTTGTCTCTCAGGAGGGGTTCTTTATTGCTATGATTTGCTGCACAGCAGCTCAGACCTTTTCATGTCAGATGCAACACTCTGTCTCTGCCTGATATTAAGCCCAAAATAGTGTGTCTGTTGCATCGTTTTTAAAGGTACATGTATACATTAAAGTCACTAGAAACAGTGGCACTTTTTACTTGAAAAGACGTTTTAGACAAGATGACAGTCCAAGGAGTTTGAATGTTCAATTGTTGAACATTCAAATACACCACAGAAAGACCTAGACACAATCTGTGAAAAATTCTGTAAAAGTACTGAATACTAAGGGGCAGGACTTCTGGGAAGTGACATCTGAGCTTCTCATGCCAGTCTATGGATCGGGAGGGAGTAGAAGTCTATAGCTGCATCACCGGAAGCTCTGATTTTGGAGTTCTTACCTTAACAGAGCCCTGAAGTCGCTCCCTAGATGCATGTGTCTGACACAGTCATGTATTGATGATGGACTAGTGCAATGAAAATGAGGTAGGTGTAAAAATGCTTAATGCTCTTATTACAACAAACAATTCAAGTACTGTAAACAATGTCCAAAGAGCATGCGATCTTCTCATTAATAAATAATTAACCATAAAAACAGTGATAAAAGTAGACTTTAAAACCCAATAAATGAGCAATACAAAAGCATTTAAAAAAAATCACAGTTTAAGACATAGTAAGGATCAAACCTCATTAAAAGTTGCACCCTAGTGTGTCCTTCCAATTTTATGTCCCTGTAGCTCACTTTTTGGGGACTACTCAGCTGCAGAAGAGGCTCTCCGGGAAGCACAGTCAACCTTTTGATTGGTACATGCCCCACTGCCATCACTTGGCATCCGTGGACAGCTCATGAGCCCTGCTTCTTTCTCCCACGGCCATCCCTCGGCATCCTTGGAACCTCACAGAGCATATGATCACCCCTGGTCCTCTTCAATGATCAGCAGGATCAATCCAACCCTGGAGCATCACTGCTCCACATAGGGCCTCTTTCCCACTGCCATGCCTCCTTTCTACTGCACCTAACTTTCTTTCACTCATTGTCATCTGGATAACTCGCGTCTTTCTGCCTTTTAACCTACAAACTCTCAGTTTTTCCTTCTCTATGGAGCACTCCCTATCCTTTGCTTTTCCTCCAGGCTCTTTTTATTCCTTGTATGCACAGATTCCCCACGTAACGACCTGCAGAATGTCAGTGGAGAACTGCTGAGCCAATCGTGCTTGCACAAATCAAGTAATCAGCCTGCTGCTGCATTTGAGTACTCTGCGGCCATACAGCTTTGCAGTGGAGCACCTCGCACCCTCAAAGTTGAGCCGAGCCGCACTGTCTTTATTGCGACAGAACCCATAATGAATCTTATCACAAGCTCAATATAATAGGCCTTTGACAAAACTTGTAACAAGTTGATAATTGCTTTATTGACAGTCCCACCCATACAGGGAGCACCCAATGAAATGGTCTAGTTGGTCTGCTCCCTCTCCCTTTCTCTTTTCAGTTGCAAGGCCCCTTTTAAATGGTACACCGGGGTGTGATCAGGCCACCAGATCTGTTTCTTTGCTTGGAAGAAAACAGTCTCAGAGTGAGATTTCCAGTTGCACACACCACCCTTTTTTGTGTACCTGCTAAATGTCTGTCTGTATCAAACTGTCAAACTGGACATTCCCATTACAGCAGATTTCAAGAAAAGTTAACTGAAGAAAGAACAGAGAATAAAATCAATAGAAAGAAGCAAAGGCGCATTAGGCAGGAACTCGTAGAAATGCAGAACAGCACTCATAACTGTGTGCGTGACGAATAAAACTCTGGAATCTTGAATCACTAGGTATGTTGCTGAGAATAAGAGGATTAACAAATTTAAACACTGACTGTTATATCAGAGCTGTCCTGTTCTGGTCCATTCCAACCAATTTAAAATTTAGAAACCATGTTCAACAGTCATTGAAACGTACAATTTACTGTAACTGTATGTCTGCTCTCCTTGTTCCTGTTACCTTGCTGCTGTATAAGAGATTTCTACTGCGGTGTGTGTGTTTGTGTTTTTGTATTTATTTTACTTTAAACAAAATGTTTCGATTCTTTTGTTCAATTTTTTTCTAAACATATTTTTAAAGACCTATGAAGTGATAAACACTCAGAAAAAAATGGTTTGAATGTTTTGTAGTTAGCAGGTAGCTTTACTGTTATTTGTGCCTCACTATAATTATATATATATAAAAAATACTTCCTATTCCTATTAATGCGGCACTCATTCATGAGAATGTGAGGTTTGTAAACTCTCTTGGGACCTCCCACAACTGGACAGCAAGCCAAAGAGCGTCCTGAAGTGCGATCTCCGCTTCTGTACGGGGCAATAGCAGATATGCTGCGTCTCTCCGCCAAAGTAAACAGTGTCATGCTTGGGTCACAGATTTGCTCAAAAGAGTTCAGAAACCTCACGATATGAAGAAGAAATAATGATTCAGCTCCTGATTGATAACTGTGCAGCCCACAACATGCTTCCACATTTAGATAATGTTCGCGTTGAATTCCTCCCACCCAATTGCACGGCAGCGCTTCAGCCATTGGTTTTGGCCATCATTTGCACCATGAAAGTGTATTATCGCAAGGAAATGCGATAGGCATTCATTAGGAAATAACTTGTAGGCAGGAGGAGATTAAAATTAACGCGAAAGAAGTTATTGAAATGATTGCAAACACCTGGATACAAGTTAAAGAAAGCACTATAGTAACAAATACAGAATCTCATTACAACAAATTTTCGTTGCAACGAAATATTTTTTAGGTCCCTGTGAGTTCGTTGTAATGGAATTTTACCTGTATATATATTATTTTCAATTTTTAAGACTTGGGTTTGTTTTAGTATAATTTTGTAATCAATATTTTAACACTTCCTTTAATATTACTATCCGTTACTAGTGCCATCTGTTGGTGAAATCTTGAGCATTATTATTATTATTATTATTATTATTATTATAACTATTGTTCATATGAAAATTTCATTTCTTAATGAAATGAGCCATCAGGAATGAGCCATCAGATTAGATGAGAAGTTCATTTCACATCCATAGCCAACAGCCAACTCGGCTTTCTCCAGAGTTGGCACTGTACACCTCAATAGTATATGCTGCATAATGACATGGGAATGATTCTGGACTTAATGATAATGTGGCAGATCCCACAGCCATCATTTTTTATGAATTAGTGCATATTTTCCAGGAGCCAATATAATAAAAGTATTGATTTCAAACATATGAAATCAATGAAAATATATTTTCAGTATGCTCTGTAGTTTGTTCAAGGTTATCAAGCTATCAATGGCATTTTTATTCCTGCCATATTCTTTCCTCCTAAATTCCTAGCTACAATCGCCAATATAGATTCATTAAATTATAAGCGATTTGGATTTTAATACATTTTTGAAGGTCGGAAAGTTGGAAAGTCTCTGGAATGCTGATGTGCTCTTTTCAGAATGGACTCCATGTCTTTAGCACATGGTTCCACATTGCCTTTTTTTTAGAGGAAACATACTTTACTATAAAAATAAAATTCTTGATCCTTGTTTGTCTTTTCGTCAGATCCTATCAAATTACATTTTATTAATCATCCCTTCTGTATCTAAGAGCACACAGTGCCTCCATTTTCCTTCAGAACAGGCAGAACTCATTTGAGCACAGACTCAACAAAGCATTGAGATGACACACAGGATTTCTGGCCCATGTCAAATCAAATGTCAGTTCAGATGTCATGGTTGCAAATTAGCCTGTGGTGGGCCTCTACTCCTGATAGCTCACTGCTCTGTCTCATTCCACGGATAATTATCCGAATGACTCAGGAGGCCACTGCAATAAAGTAAATTCAATGATCAAGTTCCCAGAACTACTCCAGGACTATTCTAGCCTTTTGGTAAAGTGCTGTATTTTGCTAACAAAGTCCGTTCACAGGTGGGTACATCGCTGCCATGAACTTATGCAGTTGGTAGGCAATAATGTATAATTTTTCGGTAGCATTTAAATGTAGCTCAGCTTGCATCAAGAGACTGTAACAAGGTGCTATATAGGCGCCCAACCCGACACAGACTGACAACGGAGGCACGTGAAAAATAAACAAAAAGATTTATTTTCTTTGTCTGTGGGTTATGCCTTCCTCGTGCCCACAGACACAACACAGTCCCATAAGCACACAAAACAAAAAGCAAAGCACCAACAAAACATCAAATCTTCCTTCACCACCACTCCTCCTGGCAAGCGTTGTTCTCCTCCTTCCAACTCTGGCTCCCCGAGTAGTGGCTGCAGGCTTCTTTTATAGCCCAACTGGAAGTACAGCCTTAATTAGGCTAATTACCACATGGGTACAAGAAGCCATGCAGCTCCCTCTGGCGGTGGCCACGGAGCCCAACAGGGATGAGCTTCGGTGTTCCACAATTGTGGCCCCGATGCAACACAGGGGGGCTGCCACCAAGTGTTCTGGGGGACGCAGTGTGCATCCCATGGCAGTTCCCCTGGATTCAGTGCCAAAGGGGCGTCCCAGCCGGGCATGGGTCCCGGCCGTCTGTCACAAGATGCAGTATACACTGCAAAATAACACACCTCACTTCTTTACACCGCAACTCTAATCTGTATTGTTGATGCCCAGCAAGTTGCAGTTTTTGCCATATCCTGGCCCTCCTAGAAGCATTAGTCCTGAGGAATCAGAATTCATAAGCTCAGGTGGTATTTTACAGTCATTCAAAAATTAGTGTTTGTGTTCCTTGGCCTGTTACAGTTTTACCTTCTTACTTTTTGTGAACTGTTATCTGCTACTACTTTCCACTGGCGACAAAGTACAATAAGTTGTGCATTCCTATATGCCTTCTCAGCACTTATTCTTGTGCTCATCTCTTTGCTGAATGCCTTTAGCTCATCCAGTCAAAATCAACAAGGTCAGTACAATTTGCTTGACAGTCTGAAGAAGGTCCTGAGAGCTCAATAAAAAAAGAATAAATGGTGATGTGGTGCACTGCAAATAATGTAATTATATGTATAAAGAATGGTTTAACCAAGAACATTAAGACAACAGTAAAACTTCATTAGTGAAACCAAAATTAGAATAGAAAGAATTTCTGTGTCTAAAGAAAAAAACAAATGTAAATGAGTAGAAGCAAGACTTGGGAATTGGTAGTTTTACACACAGTTGGTTTTAGACACAGTACAAAGAAATCTGTTACCCTGCACAAGTCAGTACAGAATCCATCAGCCCCTTTCATTAACAGTTTTAGACCACAGGACTCCCACCAAATGATTGTTTTTGGGTAGCTGGCTATTCCTGATACACCAAAACATTTTAGTGCAAGAAAACCCTATGAGGATGGCTGTTCTATCTACAGCTACATGTCGGATTCCTATTACTGTGCAATATTTAAAGCTGCTTGCATCTTTAGACTTGCCCTGTGTATCCTCTGAATTACACAAACACAAGACTTGTTTTTGTCTGCCTAACTGCTTTAAATGTGATTTTTAATTATTAACATGCTGCTGCTGACTGGTCAGTCTATTACATGAGAAGGTCGTGTGTGTGTACGTCACAGAGACGGCCAGCTTTAAGCTGCTTAGAACTGCTTCCTGGAGCTCAAATGTGTCTATAGGTTATTTAATTCAAACAATGTATTACTCAGATGCCAGATCTTGCCTTTAATTTATGTTTTTGATTTATTTCACACCTTAACTTTACTTTCATTCTGTAGTGTCAGACACTGGTCTCCCTGTGTGATAACCTGGAGAATAACTCATGTTGGTCAGATACCCTGATCAGGATAAGCATTAAACCTTTAGTAGGGACTGCTCTTCTTCTCTGCTTATTTCATTTTTGAAAATTCACTTTCACAGTTTGCCTTTTTAGTTATTTCTAGCTTCTTTTTTAAAACACCACATGACAAGGATCAGGAAAATGGGCAAATCATAATGCACCCTAGCCAGGGGATACTGGTTCATTTCTGCTTCCACAAGTGTGTTCATTGTCAAGGAGATACTTCAATAACTGGCATTTTGAAAGAAAGTACTGCACAAGCTGAAGAAAAGAAATCTCTTCTCATCTCTTTGAACTGAAACATTTAATTTAGAAACAAGAAAACAAAACCATTAAGTTAAAAAAATCATGGCAGGGAGCAGGCCATTGATTTAAAGTGGTTGAACATAAAATTTGGAGTTACAGTAGGACTAAGTTTAAGAACACCTTGCATAACATATAATCATTCTGCATTAAACAAAATTAACATTTCGATATGCTTCAAAATGTGTTTTAAGTGTTTGTCAAATTAATTTCACAATATTTTCAAAAAGTTCTTGCTTATTGTAAAATCACCAAATCACTTCAGTGATGACACTGGACTTTCTGTTGATTTTAAAATAGTGTTTTGTAGCAGTAGGGTGTTGTACCATCTTAGTCATTATGGATGCAATGAGAAGTCAAGCAAAATGACACCTTTTATTGGCTAACTGAACTGATAACAAAATGCAAGCTTTCGAGGCAGCTAAGGCCCCTTCTTCTGGTAAGTTGTACAACTGAGGCCCCTAAACAACCTGCCTGAAGAAGGGGCCTGAGTTGCCTTGAAAGCTTGCATTTTGTAATCAGTTCATCCAGCCAATAAAAGGGGTCATTTTGCTTGACCTATTATTGCAAAATATTATTTCATAATTCTATACCTTGCAAGACATTGAAAGATTCTAAAACTATCTTTCACATTTCTGAAATTCATTTTACTATTTATTAAATACATTTTTAGGCAAACTTTAAAAAGCACAGTGGCATGGTGGGGAAATGGTAGTGCTGTCTCCTCAAAATAAGGAGATCTGGGTTTGCATCCCGGCTCCTTACTGCATGGAGTTTGCCTTTTCTCCCCTGGAGAAAACTGAACTTCAGTTTCCCTCCTCTGGCCAAAAACATGCAGATTACGTGAACTGGCGACGGTACATTGGCTCTAGTGGGTGTCTGTATCTTCAACCTGTGATTGGCTGGAACCCTGTTCCTACTGAGCACCCTATGGTAGCTGGGATAGGCACAAACAAACTCTCCTCTGCAACCATAATCTGGATTATATGGGCTAGAAGGTGACAAAATGTCTTTAAAAAGCAGCATTGTGTATGCAGCACCACAATACTGCCTATTTCATGCTTATCAAGGTATATTTGTTATTATTATTGTTAGTAATAGTAGTATAAGTACTGTTGTTCATTTTACAGCTGGTGCACTAACAGGTGAAACTGACTCATTTAGGGCAATGCAACTAGCCGGCAACATGGACTATAATCTTTGCCACAAAGCCATCAAAAATGCATTTCCCTAACATCTTAAAATGGTCTCCCAACCCTTGTGGCAGTCTTTATGTGATATCTTTCAATTATTTTCAGTTTTATGACTCTCACAAACTATTCTAAAAACACATGAAGTTTTACAGGATATGATTCTGAGATACCAAGAAATACAAATGAAGATACTGAAGGCCATGTTTACAGCTGCTACTTTAAAACTACAGAGATCTGGGGATCTGGGGGTCACTTCTCTATGAATCATTACCATTGTGTGGTGCCAAGAAAGGTACCATCGGCCCCTTTAAAGAGATTGGTTGGTTGGATGAACAAAGAAGGAAGATCTAAGAAAAAATAGTTACTCTACCAGCAAGAAGTTAGAATGCCTGTGACAGATAACAGTGTACATCAGTGAACATTAGCTCTACAAATAGACCACATTCAACACTGGAAAATGTGCTTTTAAAAGCAACAAAATAACCACAACAATAATGAAATATATAAAAATTATTTTTTAAGTAAAACGATTTTATTTACTTTAGTTACAAATGCACTTGAAAGCAAAAAATAAATTTTTCTTTAACCACAATTTTCATGGTTATATGTGACTAAATAAAATCGTGGGGGCGCACATAAATTAATTGATTCAAACAAATTCTGAAACTTGTTTAGCAGGGTGGGGAATTACAATGTTGTTTTTTTATATTTTATGATGAAAGTAGCTATTCTATTAATTGATTGAATGAATTCATTTATGTGCACCCCACGTTTTCATTTAGTCACATATAACCATGAAAATTGTGGTTAAAGAAAACTGTAATTTTTGCTTTTTAGTGCATTTATAACTAAAGTAAATAAAATCATTTTACTTAAAAAAATGTTTTAATATATTTTATTTTTAACTTTTTACTCTGAATATTTTACAAATTATTTTTCTTTAATCATTTTTCATATACAGGAAGCTTCTTTAAAAGTATCTTCTTATATAATGCGCTACTGTGGCTGTCCATTTGTCTGTTCAGGATTTTAAATCACCTGTAGCTCGCAAACTGTTTGAACTATTCACCTGAAATTTGGTACACATATACTACGTGACGTCTACTATCTGCATTCGGTGTGATGATTGACCTCCAAGGTTGTTCCTCTTTTTCATTTTTAGTTTATTTTATTGTAGAATCAACTCTCGGCAGCAACCAGCAGTCGTTCTCATCCCTACCACCTTCGCCATCTCTTCCCCTACCTCTTCATATCTTAAGTCTTCAATCTGCCTCAAGAATGATTTAAGTGCTAGCTTAAATGAAAAATTAAGGAAAATGTACTAAGTAATTGCAACACAAACACTGACTTAATCAGTTTTAACATGAAAAGATGCCGACGAAAGAAGAGAAGAAGCGTGCCGCTAGGGTGGAGAAAAGAAGTGCTGCTCAGGAAGCAGCAAGCGCATCAACGTCTGAGCAAACACATGATAAACGTACAGAGAAACAGGATGAAAACTAGGAATGCTCAAGTCAAGTGTATGCACTGCACGTTACAGTGCACTGTGCCGTTACTGGTTACATAATATTTATACAAAACTTAAAGAATTTTTTTAATACTAAAAATAATTATATTTTGGTCTTTGTTTTTCTGTTCGGGCTCACGCCGCGAAAAAGAAATATCGCCAACAGAAAGGCAAGCTTACGCCAATACTTCCTCACCGTGATCATCAAGGCTACTCCTTCGCAAGAGTAAACAAGTAAAGTCGGCAGACATTTACTCACTGGAAGAGACAAGTGAGGGCAATCCAATGTGTCTCTCGCTTGTATCCTCCTATATCTCACTATATTCTCTCTCCGTCATTGTTGTGTGTGCGTTAATTGGAATCGCATAACCATTGATTATGGCAAAATTTGTTACGTAATTGCATAGGTTTGGATGGATTATTGTATTGTCATTGAACATGTATGCAAAATTTGAAGAAATTTGCTTCGCCAAAAGCCAGTTTAAAATCAGGTGCAAGGTTCGGTCCAGACAAACAAAGGGACAGAGGAGTCAAATTAAATAAAATCATTTAAAAGTCAATCATAGCACAAATAATAATTTTGAATTTAGCTTGTGTTAATGAATCATTCACAATATAATCAGTGTTTGGGAAAATTGTCAGAGATGAACACAGTTGTCATCTGAGGTGAACTCAGTGTTTTAGTTGTTACTGCACCTTTTCTGGATGCTATTAAAGTTTGCAAACGTTTGTAGGGTGGAAGGTATATGAAGGGCCACAATTCAAATGTCCTGTGGTCGAGAAGGTCAGCAGCTATCGGTGTTTAATTGTGTCTGGGGTCCAGTGTTTAAGAAGTTTTCAAGTGCCAAGGTCTGTCACCTTTTTCTAACATTTAAGATAACATTGTTTTGGTGCAATTAAGCTTAGCTCTCCCAATGCTAGTAATCTCTGGAAACAAAGCAGTTTCTCACATTTCTAATGGCAGAGCTTCTCTACTTTCTCAGAAACGGGTACAGTACAGCACAATAATGGATATGAAAAGCAACACTGTATAATAAAAAGAAAATTAAGATACAGTACATACAGTAACATAATAATAATAAGATGAAGGAGAAGAAGTAGGAAAGAAATATGTATTGTGTATGAAAGAATAATATTTCATAAGCATGTTATGGATATGAGTGCAAAGCTTATTAAATACACAACCTACATGGTGCATTGGACACTGATTGAATTTCACTGCTGCCTACAGTAATGCTGTCTAATTAAGCCCCAAATACCTCATTTTTTCAATTTTCACAGAATAAATATTTGCTAGCAGAGACATTTGGCAAAGTTACATGTATAAGAATTTGGGAAAAGCACTGCTGTTTTATTTTGCCAAATATTGATGGTAAATGGAAACCAAAAGAATTGAAGGAGTGAATTACAAATAGGATGAATAGTATATTAACATCTGTCTGGAGAAGTTAAAATTGTACTGTTCATAAAAGGTAAAGCCAAGCCTTCTGTACACATATAAACGGAAAAATGTTAAAGATACTGTTTCAGGTTTATAGAGTCCGTTAATTTACAATTAAGTCAGTTTGTACAGATAGCTTATACATACAGTAGATCAAAGCTGTCAATGTGAGAAAGTAAGTCATTTAGAAGTTAAATGTTGAACCTGCTTAATCCAAATCAAGTCACGAGGGACCAGAGCCTATTCCAGTATCATCATGTGCAAAACTGATATTTGTTATGTGACCACATACATAATACAATGCATAAAAAACTGCATCTAAAAAAATGCACACATTTATAGCTTTTAAAGTGAAAATAACCTCTTCTAGCCTGTGCAAATATTCACACATAATACACGATTAGTGGAGTACCTATTCAACTAATACCTCTTTTACTTCATACAAAAACATTAAAATACTCAACAAACCTGTCAAGAAGGATCATTTTCATTGTTACTCTTATTATGTTATCAGAAGGTTTTGGCCCCGAGGTCTAATCTAGGAGAATGTTATCATTAACCTGGCAAACTATCAAGCGACTTCAAGAATTTGCCTTCTGCTCCTAGCCTTTGTTTTACCTTTCAGCAAGTCTCTTTAGAGGAAGCATTCTGAAACGGTAGTCCTGGGAGACCCCTGCAGCTGCTTGGGTTCAAATATATGCCATTTGCCCTTTTCTTTTGAAATTGTCAGCCCATGTCTTTTTAAAAATAGATGTCTTTCTTCTATTGTGTCAACTGGACCTGAAAGGATTTATTTCAGAATGATTTTTACTTTGGCCTGTTTATCAAACATTGTGCATATTTTAAACCATTTTAAAAGAAAGAGTCCAGTAAAATCATAATAAGTTAGCAAGAAGGAATGAATAGACTGCTAAGTGGTTGTTCAGAATTTTTTTTTTTAATAATTTTATTGATTTTATTGAAATCACACAACATTGCATACAAATAGATCAATTTTACAAGAATAGGATTGAAAACAAATCAACCCCCACCCCTGAGAAAGAGAGCATGGGCAGCAGAATAAAACTTAAACCTAGTAAAAATAAGTAAATAGATAAATTAATAAGTGAATATAGATAATGGAGAAGAAAAAGGGGAAAAAAGGAGAATAGGGAGAGAATCTGCTTCCTCAGTGCTTTAAAAGCTTATTCTAAAATGTTATTGATTAGGTCCTGCCAGGTTTTGAAAAATTTCTGCACAGATTCTCTAAGTGAGAATTTGATTTTTCCAATTTCAAATAATATATAACATCACTTACCCACTGACTTAAAAGAGGAGAGTTAGGATTCTTCCAGTTGAGCATAAGTCAACGTGCCAATAGTGTAGTAAAGGCAATCACAGTTTGTTTGTCCTTCTCCACTTTAAGCCCATCTGGAAGCACACCAAACACAGCTGTTAGTGGGTTAGGAGGGATTCTGACACCAAGGCTGTCTGAAAGGCACTTAAAAATTTTGGTCCAAAATGAAGTTAATTTGGTGCAGGCCCAAAACATGTGACCCAGTGAGGCTGGAACTTGATTGCAACTTGGTTGTTCAGAATTTGAAGGGTCTGGCTGAAAAAGTCTCTGAGAATTTATAAAACCATACATCCATCCATTCATACACTTCCCATTACAGTTGTTATGTGTCTGCCAGACCCCTGGTTTCCTGTTTTTGTTTAGTTTTAATGCTCCTTTAATCTTTTCAGTTATTTTAGTTATGTGTTTATTGTAATTATTTATTTTATGTTTATAGTTTTCCATGTACGCATTATTATGTTTCTATGTGTAAATCTGTGTTCTCTTATGTCCCTTTTGTTTTGTGGTTGGTACACCAAGAGGTGGGGACATTGCCACACCTGAGTCCTGCCCTTGGCTATTTAGGTCAAAGCAGAAGGAGAGCTCAGATATGATATGGTGCCCACAAGTGTCGTGGAGTTGTGCATATTGTTCTTTTTATTGGATTTACTGTTTTTTTGGAACTTTTAGGCAGCTCTGTTTTTGTTCCTTTTCTGAGCTTTTGTTATTTTTCCCTTTTGTTCAACACATACCTTCATTTTAATAAAGATCCTTTTTGTAGACTGCCTCTCCAAACCAGGGTTTTACAGTTTCTTCTTCTCTTCGAAAACCCTTGAATATTTTTGAGACATTTATGTGTAACTTTTATGTTTTAACCCCTTTAGTACTGTTTAGGCTGAAGGTTGAAGCCTAATCCAGGTAGGGCAAAAGAGGCCTGGCCTGGCTTGTGAAGGCTTTTGGAGACCTTGCACCTTTTTGCAATGAATTTGATTCTAAATCACGACAGCAGTGTCCATGGGTGCCAATTCATCATAAACATTAACAGAACATTAACGTCATAAACGTAAACAAAAAAATCATAGGCTACAACATCCATCTTAATAAAATGATACGTGGCTGTGTGTCTTGACATTCTGAAATTGTCAAACTGCTGTTTTGTATCAATCTGAAATTGTCAAACTGCTGTTTTGTATCAAACCCCGCAACATGTTGTTCCCACCAGCCCTGGCTCTCTCTTGTGTGTGTGTGTTGACAGGTTTCTACTGTATATACAGATTTAACAGTGATGATCCCACTCACAGAGGAGAAATAAGTCAGTAATTAGTAGATGCACAGCCATGAATCAGTATGGACAGGTCTCTATCATCATTGCACATTTAGATACTGCAATTTTTCCCCATTCTTCTTTGCAAAACTGCTCAAGCTCTGTCACTTTGCAAGGGGATTGTGAGTGAACAGCCTTTTTCAAGTGCACCCAAATATTCTCAATTGAACTGAGATTTGGACTCTTACTCAGCCATTTCAGAAGCTATTCCTGTGTACCATTGGTTTTATGCTTGGGGTTGTTGTCTTGCTAGACAACAAATCTTCTTCTGAGGTGCAGGCTTCTTGCAGAATGCCTCAGGTTTTCGTCCAGGATTTCCCTTTTTTTTGCTTCATTCATTTTACCTTCTACTTTAACAAACCTTCCAGGGCCTGATGCAGAGAAATATCACCAGAGCATGATTACATTATATTTTATTAGTCGCTAAGGGGAAATAAAAATTTTACAGAATCTCAAATAAACAAATGTTATAATAAACAAACAGCAACCACCCCACGAACACACATAAGAACTTCAGATTTGGAAAAGAGAGAGCTGTTACTGTCAATAACAGGCTTGTAGGTGACAATAAGACGAAGTCAGACCTGCTCAGATTACATTTACATTTAAAGTTAACATTTGGATAGAGCAGGTCCAGCTTGTAGTGTCCACAAATGGAACATGTCTGCTTGATGGTTTGTTTCTTTGTTTGAAGTCACCAGAATTCAGAATGCCTCATCATGAAAATATTGGTATAGAGTGGATCTGTTGCTGAGTCAGCCAACATGATGTAACTTACTTCTCTGGGCGAACTTACTTCTCTCTCTCTTTATTCTCTTCAGTCCACATTTCACTATCTGGATCACATGCTTAGGTTTAATTGTATTCTGTTCACTTTTCTAGAATTCATATAAATCTCTAATCCCAATCCTGCTCTTTCTATTCATTCTGATGGAACCAGTCCAGAATTAAAACAGCATCTGTAGTGAGAGCTTTATACTAGTTCTCTGCAGTACCTAAAATGTCACAGTACCTGAACTTGTACTGAACACAATAATCAGACATTACCCATGATATGGAGTTAGGCCAGGTCTGAATCCTTTTCACCTTACTTTTATCCTCGCTGCGGATCTTCATCACATCCATTCTTGGAAGACCTTGTAACTTTTACCCTCGCTCCGGATCTTCATCCTTAGGTGGTGGTGGTTTCAGGGCTACCAGGTGAATATTAATATATCGCAGTTTACGTTCCTCAGACTCTATTATTTTCTCAGATGTTATAGACGTAGGCAGCCTTCAGATCTTTTACACTCAAGTTCACAGCTTGTCCAAGAGACAGTTGAGACGGACCAAGTCATGGGTCTGTGTTGACAGCAGCAACTATACAGTTTAATTTAAAAATTAATTCAAAAAGTTATAGTAAGGTGAAATATAAACATTAATAATTAATAACATTAAAAACTGTGGTCTACAGGAAGCGCTCCTGTCACCCAAACCTGACACAGACAGACACAAGCCACAAGTTCAGCACATGCTTTTTATTTTTTTTCCTTCTGCCATTTCCCACCTGTAGAGCACATTTCACAGCACCTAAACACAACACAACACACTCCTTCTCTTCTCTTTCCTTTCTCTTCCTCTATGTCTGCCTCCACTCATCCTGGCAAGCTTCATCTCCCTTCCTTCCGGGCTCTGACTCCCCAGTGTAGTGGTGGCTGACTCCTTCAACAGTACCTCCAACACCTCCAGCGGCACCCACGGAACCCAACAGGGCTGCACCAAACTCCAATTCCCATGGAGCCCTGTGGGAGTCCGAGGCACCCAGGGGGCTGCCATCTATCACTCTGGAGAAGGTAATGCTCTGAATATGTTCTCTCCCCTGGTCCTTCCAGTATAGAGGCAACTCCTTCAGAGTTCTCATAGGTCTCTTGGTGGCTTCTCTCACTAGTCTTATTCTTGCATGTTCAACCAGTTTTGGTGGATGGCTTGCTCTAGGTAGATTTACAGCTGAGCCATACTCTTTCCATTTCTTAATGACTAATTTAACTGGACTCCACGAGCGATTCAGTGAAATGGAAATTTTCTTGTATCCACCCCCTGACATGTGCTTTTCAACCACCTTTTCACAGAATTGTTTGAAGTTTTTGTCTTCACAAATACTGACACACCACAAGTTGGACTTTACAGATAAGGTGCATTTATACTGTAATCAACTGAAACTCTTTGACTACAGACAAGTTATCTCCAGGTAGTTATTTATGTGACTTTTAACACCTTAGCTGCACTAGTACTGATTTAGGTGTGTCATATTAAAGGCGGTGAATACTTATGCAATCAATTATTTTGTGTTTAATCTTTTTAATTAATTTAGAGCACTTTTCAGAGATTTCTTTTCATTTTGACATTAAAACAGTCTTTTTTGTTGTTCAGTGTCAAAAAAGACAAATAAAATCTACTGTCATTTAATGTTGTAAAAAAGTAAAATATAGAAATGTCCAAGGCAGTGAATACTTTTTATATGTACTGTGAGGCAGCAATGGTAACCTCTGTGCTGTCATGCATGCTGCTGAAATATATAATCTGTATGTCTCATGCATATACTGCACATATGCTTTCCTTTAGAAAGAGCTGACACAACCATATTTACTAAAGATTCAGTGTGATCTTAAGTTTCTTTTTTTTAAACACAGCACAGCAGGGCACAGCTGCTAACCCTCGGATGAACAAATTGACTTTCAGCAAACACAGACATTTGTAGCAGAGACCTTCCACTCTTACATTTCTCCTTACTTGCCTTGAAAAAAGGAAGTTTCCAGTTCTGTTTCATTCCACTTAAGACCATATTCAAAGCACTGGCTTAGTAACTTCTGATCTGATCATTGTCTAATACAAATGGTACTTCTTTCTTTTCTATTTTAAGCTTTATTCTATGTACTCGTATATTATTAAAATTATTATTGCAGAATAAGCCATGCTGAATATAGTGTTTCACAGTAAAATTAGGTGTTAGACATTTCATTGCAGGCAATTTAATTAGCTACTGAATTGTATATGACACAAATTACTTTCTATTTAAAGCTCTTCTCACAACCCAAAAGCTCATGCCAGCAAGATAATGCTAAGAATCATTCACGAGGAAACTGCATACTGAACAATGAATTTGAAATGTCAAATGTGTTTGCTAGATTTGGCTTTCTCTCATATCCTTAAAATGTTTGTGAATGGTCCATTTTTATCTGTACATTGGCTCCATATATGTGAGATACTGTGCACTGTGATGAACTGCCACTGCATCCTGGGGTTGGTTTCTGCTTTGTAATTCTTGAACCTGGTACAGACTCTGACCCACTTGGATTGCTGGACTGGAGGAAACGGGTTAATAAAGAGGATGGATGGCTTAATCTATCAAATAAAATCAAACAGAGATTGGTGAAGATTTAATCTTCTTTTTTTCAACAAATGACATACAAAATTAGAAATAAATGGCACTAAGAAAATTGGATAAACAGTTTGATAGAGAAAAAGGCAATAAGACATAGATAGATAAATATTACTGTATTGATCCCTGTAGGGAACTTTAATAAGAACCACATTTAATCTAGGAAGGATAGTGGAATCAAAAATTATTGCAAACACACCTTTTGACTACGGAGCACAGTCTCGGACTCTTGTTATTTTAATACGTGCCATAAGCCAGTGTTGACCTGGCTGCACACATCTTCAAAGTTCTGAGTTTGCTTCTCATCTCCGTAACTGTGTACATTGTGTTTGTACAACCTCTTCATGTCTGTATGGCTTTTCTCAATTACACTCCACTTTTCTTATAGTTCAGAAAAAATATACAAGTTAGTTTGATTTTCAAAAAACTGGCCCTTTGAGACCAATACAAACAGTACTGTAATGGCTTGATTTAATCTCTTTAAAAAGAATCCAATATGAATGATTACTGTAAATTCAGAGACCAAATGCAGTTGGAGCCTCAGCTCTACCAAATTTTCAATTCATTACTAGGAAGAGAATTTTAAAGCTTGTAGACTCTGATTACACTGAATCCCTACATAAATGGCTAGCTAATGTAAAGAAAGACAGAAACACAATGTAAAGTTTTGGGGATCCGCCCCATATATTGTAGGATTCGCTGAAAGCAAGTAAGCAAATAATTAACTATGCGAGTAACCATGAATGACTGAGTCCTGAAGTAGACTGACTGCAGAGCAAGGCTGTTGGCTTTTTATTGCTATGAAAGAGGAAGAGGAGGGTCATCTAGTGGGAAATGGTCATCTGAAGGCATGGTCTGGATCCGAAGGAGGGAGGAGACTAGGTCTTACTGCTTCAGTAGGGAAGGAAGAAGAGGCATTATTACACCCGATTACTCCCCTGTGCCTGTGTGGTAGTAGTAACTAGACCCCCCTGCTGCCTCCCATGCACACATGTGTGACACTAGCTATGGAAAGAACATCAATAATGGAGAATCCACTGCATCCACTAAACAGTATCATCTACAGACAGAGGAGCAGCTTCAGCGACAGACTGCTGTCACTTTCCTGCTCCACTAACAGACTGAGGAGATCGTTCCTCCCCCAAACTATGCGACTCTTTAATTCCACCCGGGGGTAAACGTTAACATTATTCAAAGTTATTGTCTGTTATACCTGCTGCTGGGTTTAATAAAGTATCTATCTATCTAACTATCTAACTATCTATCTATCTATCTATCCTGCACTACTTTTTCTAAATTATGCACAGACTTCTACAAATTGCCGTAAACTGAATAAACTGACATTGTTAAGTTGTCTGTCCTGGTATGCATTCCATGGCATTTGGTTGTTAACCAATGTTGTTTTCTGGTTGCAGTGGAGCTTTGAATGATTCTGACGGAAAAAGTGGGGCTAGAGAGAGAGTCCTTGGTGATGTCAGTGTTCTTCCAGCTTGTTTTCTTCTGAAATGATGGCAGAACACATCAGAAATTTGTTTACACAATTATGTACACAAGTATAATTTGATACTAAATCATTACTTCTGTTATCTGGAGACTGTGTTCATTTTATCTTTATCAGTCTATTGATTTTCTATACAAAACCTATCCCAGCATTATTTTCTGCAATGTGGAAAAACGCTGGAAACACGTCCTGAAACAGTGCTGGGAACAGAAAATCATGATCCACCAAGCCTTGGCTTTGCTTCAAACACAGCGTTATTCATCTTAAAAGTGTGTGTGACATGAATTCCTCTGAATTGTGTCTGTCAAAAATACATCTTTGGTAAGACCCCACATTTTAGAGATTTCAAGCCTCACCTCATTAGGCATAGTTCCACACGACTACGCATTACCAAATTGAAGCTGAAGAAGAATTAAACTTGAAGGAGCAGTATTTATAAAATTGTAAGGAGGTGAGCTTACCATTTAATTAATTATCATTATTATTCATGGTGGCTCCAACATCCGTACTAACCCCTACTCTCTCTTCTGTTTCTTTTCCCGGTTTTCTGTGGTGGCGATCTGCGCCACCACCACCTGATCCTCCATTGATGGATTAAAGACCAGAAGTGCACATGACCGTCATCATCAAGTCCTTCCATGAGAACCCTGAATACAATGAGGACTGACTGAGGTCATTTATGTTAGGTAGAATGCCTAGAGGGGCTGGGTGGTCTCGTGTATCTGAACCCCTGCAGATTTTATTTTTTCTCCAGCCGTCTGGAGTTTTTTTTGTTTTTTCTGTCCTCCCTGGCCATCAAACCTTACTTTTATTCTATGTTAATTAGTGTTCTCTTATTTTAATTCTTATTTGTCTTTTTTTTCTCTTTTTTCATCATGTAAAGCACTTTGAGCTACATTATTTGTATGAAAATGTGCTATATAAATAAATGTTGTTGTTGTTGTTGTGTGTTGAGGGCGCTTCTGCGGGAACGCGGGGTCGTCTAGCCGGTGAGCACTGTGAGGCGCGGTTTGTCTGGACACATGTGGAGCCGGTATAATGGCCAGTATGGACTCCTCCACATGTGTTCATATTTACACGCCGGTGTCCTCGCAGCCTGCCCAGCGTAGGCGGTTTAAGGTTCGGTGCGCCTGAAAGAAAAAGCTGGCATTTGTTTGAGTAAACAGGGTTGAGGCAGAGATGAGGATCCCACATTGTAAATAAACGATTTTACTTACTGTTGAGTCGGCAGCTGTTGTGCTTGAGCTCAGCATAATCGTTGGCTGTTTGGGGGGGGTGAGGGTGGGCAGCTTACGTGCGCAACCCGCAGGGGTTCAATTTTAAATACGTAGTTGCTCTGGCGTGTCGCAGCGCGTGGCGTGAACATGCTAGCATCTACCTGGATAGGTGCGTGAGGTAGACGGGGTGGCAGATTGGCCAGACAATCTTGACAGTTATATTTAAGGAGTTACGGGCCAACAGGGGTCATCAGTGGACCTAAAGGTGAGGTAGGAGTACGCACTGCTGAGCTATTTGGAGGAGCAGTTGTGATTTTGGCGGCTTTGTAAATATTCTTTTGTATACCGAGATTACATATCTCCTAGTGATCATTTTGGTGGAGGTATATATACTTATTTGGTGCTGGGATAATTTTGATTTTGGTGTAATTGTTTTTGTATATACACACACTTGTTTTTATTATTGTGCATTTTTTTTCTTCCCTGTTAAAGGAGCTTCTTGAGCCAGAGATAAAAGAAGACAACTTTCATTATTAGAATGTGTATGTAGTTTTTGTAGGAGTGCACTCTTTTTGTAAATACACCATATTTTTCCTTTTTTTGTTTTTATTTATTTCTGTAAAAGTGTCAGTGCTGAAGAACTGTATCTCAAAGCCCACCTGACACTACTGCATTTTTGGTTGTACAGCGCCTTTGTAAATATATTTACACCATTCACCCTTCAATTTTTGTCTGTGTCTCATCTCTCCACTGATCCCTGTTCGGTTTGTAAACTAGATAGATAGATAGATAGATAGATAGATAGATAGATAGATAGATAGATAGATAGATAGATAGATAGATAGATAGATAGATAGATAGATAGATAGATAGATAGATAGATAGATAGATAGATAGATAGATAGATAGATAGATAGATAGATACTTTTTTTTTAATCCCAGGGGGAAATTCACAAACTATCAGATGTCCAGAGTGTAGGCTGGGACCACTTCCCACTACACGGGATATCACAGGCTCACTGAGTGCCACCTTTCTAAACCAATTCAGTTCATCGTGAATGCAGTGCTCAAAGTCAATTTTGAACTACAGACAGCAGAGGTGCTCTTGTTAAACTGGTCCGACAGAGAGCAAGCTTCTGTTTAGTTGAAAAATCTCCTAAAAACATTTATTATACATGCATCTTGCATGTCTTAAAAATAAACATAACCTGATGCAAGGGAAAAATCTTCCTGTAACATCAGATTATACATTGGTATTCAACAGCATCCTTGGACAAATGGTAAACGTGAATGATATGTTGTCGCCGGTGCTCTGAGCGCTCTGTGTTGTTCTGCATTAAGATGATAGTGTAGAGGTCAATGTCACCTTGAAAGAATTGGCAGCGATACTCATGAAAATATGAATAATATCGAACATGCATTTTGAAGTAAATAGCGTCACATTCAAAAAGACTGCCAGTAAGTGAACTGATAATGAAGAGCAACATGAGATGTAGATTTCAGTACTCAAAACATCTGAATCTACCTGCCTCACTACACCGGTACAGCACTGACAAGGTTGCAAAGCATCCTCCTTCTGACTACTTTTTTAAATTAATAACTCAATAAAATTAACACTACTGTCTAATTGGGAATGCACACATGCCATTACAAAATAGTAGCAGCACTTCAACACACATTGCATATCCACAGGCCACAATGGTTATCTAAACTCTATTTACTGTTGTTTTGTCATATAGTGATGCAATAGTTAAAATGACAGAAAAATATTGTAGCAGACAGAGGCACTTCCCAAATATGTAGAGCCCAGTAGTGGTGGTGGTCTACCTGTGTTGGTTTGTCTAGCTATACTGTTGCAGCGCTCCTTACAATGTACAAATTAATTATTAAGCTTCAGTTACCTTGTAACTGCCAACTCACTCTCCCTAACCGGTAGGTACACCACCAATAATAAAGTGAGTACCATATATATTAATAAAAAAGAAATTAAACAACCTCCAAACAATATATATATATATATATATATATATATATCACACCCCAACTAGTCCCAACATAACACTCAACCCCAAAAGTGACTGGCGGAATGTAATAATAAAAAGGTGCATCAAAAAGTTAATATACAACACGAACCATCCCTTGACACTGAACTTAAATATCAATGAGACACACAGAAAACACGAAATGCAAATAAAAGTCCAGAAGATTAAACAGAAAATGAATAATGTTTGTGAACATTGTTCAGCTGGAAAAAGTGCCCTACAGCAATTATACAGATGAAAATGATGGCTTGCTCCTCTCCCCAAACAACAAGAAACAGTCTTACCGTGCTTATCCTCGGTACATTGGCGTAGTCCAGAACCCCGGGGTTTTGCGGTGCAAGGTGAACGTTGTCAGGTGTTGAAAGTGGCAAGTAGAAAAAGATGTAGATGATCTGGATCTCTGCTTTCTCCTGGCTCTGAAATGAATTGACCGTATAGTAGAATGGGATTTCTTTTTTTTTTCTTCTTTGTGTCCTCCTGTTTAAATAGTGAATAGTGAATAGGGATTGACAGGACAAATTATCATGAGGGACCACGGTTCCACAGTTTTATCCTTCCCCCTTTGTTTGCAGGGGAGCATATTTACATAGGCACACAGACCATTAAAACAGGACAACGCTACGAAAGACGGGACTCAGTATAAAATATATTTATGATGACGTTAATCATGTAGCACTGCTACAAACTTGTGCTACTGAGCTTCTGAATGAATAACTGCAATTTTAGCTTTTTATTTTCTCGCAGTATCAAGTCATTTTTTCAGTATCTTTTGCTCTCTCTCTCTGAAATGTTCCTGGCAGCAGTTTAAAATACATGGGAGCGGGTGTTTTAGGAAGAAGTCCTGTGGGTATAGCCTTTGTAGCACAGGATTTCACTGCTATTTACTTTTAATGATGAACACTACACTACTGGCTAAGCATATCATATTCCATTCATCCATTATCCAACCCACTATATCCTAACTACAGGGTCACAGGGGTCTGCTGGAGCCAATCCCAGCCAACACAGGGCGCAAGGCAGGAAACAAACCCCGGGAAGGGTGCCAACCCACCGTACACACAAGGGACAATTTAGAATTGCTAATGCACCAAACCTGCATGTCTTTGGACTGTGGGAGGAAACCGGAGCACCCAGAGGAAACCCACGCAGACATGGGGAGAACATGCAAACTCCACGAAGGGAGGACCCGGGAAGTGAACCGGGGTCTCCTAACTGCGAGGCAGCAGCGCTACCCACTGCGCCACCGTGCTGCCCGCATATCATATTGCTCCACTGAAAAGAAACCTGCCAGGCCAAGAACAGTACAGTAAGAAAATAATTTTCTATATTAATTAAAATTTAAAAAATGTAAGCTGACACTACCAGGAATATTTCAAGAACATTGTTAACTTTTCCTTTAATGAGAGCATCTATTAATGTTACATTCTGAGAAAGCAGCATTTATTGTAATTGTGGATGAAAAACTTCATATATATTTATATATTAGGTGTGGGAATCGATTAAAAAAATGAATAACTGAAATGTATGTAATTAATCACGATTAATTGAATCTAACATTAAAACATCCATCCATCCATCCATTTTCCAACCCGCTGAATCCGAACACAGGGTCACGGGGATCTGCTGGAGCCAATCCCAGCCAACACAGGGCACGAACCAACCCACCGCAGGACACACACAAACACACCCATACACCAAGCACACACTAGGGCCAATTTAGAATCGCCAGTCCACCTAACCTGCATGTCTTTGGACTGTGGGAGGAAACCCACGCAGACACGGGGAGAACATGCAAACTCCACACAGGGAGGACCCGGGAAGCGAACCCAGGTCTCCTAACTGCGAGGCAGCAGCACTACCCACTATGCCACCGTGCCACCCACATTAAAACATGTAATTAAAAAATGAATACATAACTCATGAAGTAAATGTACACTGAACCGCAAATTTAATGTAGAATCAACACAAAGAAATTTAAAAAAAAATTAATGGCATGGTTTAAACCTGAACGTTTAACAAAATACTACTTGAGCAAGTACAACCAGAATTTGAATGCCTTCCTAAAAGGCAAGTTGAAAAGAAGGCAAAAATAAAATGAGGCCAATGTATTAATTATCAAATTGCCATTGCATATGAGACACAGACGTGTTCAAGTAAAAATTAAATGATCAAAATGATTGTTGACTTTGAATGCACTGCTGAAGACTAAGCATCTCGAAAATGGGCATACATTAAAACTTGTGTTAAAACTCTGCAAATACCATCCTCAGTTGTTCATCACCATCAACACCTTGATAATCATACTCTACACAAGTGTTTTGCAACTGGTGCACTGTGGAAGTAACAGTGTAGCACCCCTGGGTCCGAACTGAGAGAGACACACTCCTCTGGTGGTCGAGACACAGCATTTAGAGAGCACTTTAGCAGCCAAGAGATGTGTCAGAGGTCTATCTGCCTGGGTACACATTCGCCAGCCACTCTCGAAGAGCCGAGGGACAGTGGGCATGTGAGTTGCCTCTGACCCCAGGTCACTGGAGTAAGGCAGAGAAAGGACTGCCTGTATGAGCAGGCAAAAGGATAAAGCATCTTGAAAATGCATTCAAAGTGTTCACTAAGTGCTGTGTCTGCAAAAGGCAATCAATCTCTGAGCCACTTTTTTTTTGCCACCTGTGTCCCTCTCATTTGGATAGTTTAGCACACATATAGATGCAATGCTTTTGTGGTTGGTAGAATTGTGGTGTACCTTGGGAATTTTTGGGTTACAAAAAGTGTGCCACCACAGAAAAATGGATGGAAAATACCTATACATTTGCTCCTGGTATGCTAAAAAGATCTTTGAAGCTGATATCCTACTTAAAAACTGACAATGTGCATTACTTATATGGTTATGTTGTATTCTTTGCATAAATTAGCGAAGATACTGCAAACTGGAATAATGGGTAGGAATAATCATTACACTTGTGTTTCGTAGAATTTAATATTAGGGAACAGTCAGCACTATAATCTACCTGGCAAACCGACGAGTTAAATAGATAGATAGATAGATAGATAGATAGATAGATAGATAGATAGATAGATAGATAGATAGATAGATAGATAGATAGATAGATAGATAGATAGATAGATAGATAGATAGATAGATACTTTATTAATCCCAAGGGGAAATTCACATCACATCTCTGTCAGCTTGTCCCTAACGCATTAAATAGGCCATATTAATTGGAAAAATTAAATCATTAACCTTCCCAGACCTTATATATATTGATATATACAGTATACTGTTACTGAAAACAAATTAATACAATTTGTACTTGTGAACAAACAAATCTTTCTTTTTTTTACATTGTAACTCATTTCTTTATGATATGTCAATGTAAAAGTTTCAATAGATCTGTAGAATTCCCTATATCAAGTCTCCACAAGTTATCTCGAAAAATGTAATAATTGATAATTTCCAAATTAATTGCATGAGTGAATGAAGGAGAAATGAAAATTTAAATTAAGAGAGCATTTTTGAGACGTGCAATGCTGAGTTTTAAATACAACCAGTACTGTATAGTTAAAATACAGCAATCAAACTAAAAAAAAACAAACAAAAATGCATTAAGACTTTTCCAGTTCACTTGGAAATGAAACAAAATCAATTTTATTCAAAGCACAGTTGCAACTTTACAGCTATAAAATAAAAACAAAAAATATTTAACTCTGTAGATGAAGATAAAAACAAGAATGAAATTTCGAAATGAGATTAATATTGGTTCTTAAATAGCTAGCGTCTGTAGTGATTATTTGACTTTTGTGCCCTTTTTGTATATTTGAGAGACAGCAGCAAAGGCAACATTGAATCAACCAGGAATAAATTAGGATTAGGACTGCTGCCTTTATTTAGCTAAGGGTATTATAATCGAAAAAGATTATTCCTTTTACATTTTTTGTTTAAATTGTCCATTGTCTGTCAAAGGATTTCATTGTTGGTGGAACCGCATTGCAGTAAAAAAAAAAAGCCAGTGACAATATGTATTGATTTAGATGACTCTTTGAATAAAGACAAAGAAAGTAAGAGGGTATTGCTTCTGTCTATCACTGAGGAATAACCTACATGAGGCAAATTCTGCACAAGGTTACATCCATTTACTCAAAAAGAATAAGAGCAGTGCCCAATTATGAAAAGGCCTTAGGGGATATAAGATGTGGTGAGGTAAGAAGAACACTCAACAACTAATTGAGGAATCTGAGAAGAATTGAAATTTCATTCGCCTCATGAAAGTTTATATACCATATATTTAGCTTTTACCATACAGTATATAATTCTGAACAAGAGAGGGATACTATCAAACTCAAAATGAAAGACAGAAGAGAGTAAATCAGGTGTTTTGTTATAAATATAGAATGCAATGGACAAAAGAAGTAAAATAATAATGTCTTTCTAGGACCACCCACCACTGAGTCAGTTCCCTGTCTAGGTAAGCAGAGGATTGCTCCCCTTCACGCTAAAGTACTGCTCATTCCTCTTCTTTATGATGTGTGTGCCAGCTGAGACCTTGCCCTGGCTCCTCTCCCATTTCCAAGCTCTTTTGAGATTTTGTAGGGTGGAAGTTTTTAAGCAAAAGTCAGAGACCACTTTCAGAGTCAGGATTGGCCTTTGGTATTGCTACTGCCATAACTCCTACTACTTGTCTCTGCAGACCTGTGTCACAGCACACGCTTAACAGACTGGACAACATCTGGATAACTTACAAACCAGAAATCATGGTAGTGCATAATGTGTTGAGATTCACTGCTACCGCTTATCAAATTGTGTGATTTCTCCTAAATTATTACACATCCCCCTATTGCTCTGATTGTCCTTCTATCACACTGGAGTAATCCATCTTAACCCTACCCATTTAACCAGCTTGTACAGCAGCATATGTTCTTTTGCTGGGGATTATAAATAAATTCTAAATGTACCTTATGTTTTTGGACGATTCTAGGACTTTGATCCTGCCATGTAGTGACCCCTGTTGCTTTCAATGCAGAATACTGCCTATTACTCCTCTATTGTATGAATTAGGGGCATATACAGTACTTTATACTAAGCTGAAATAGGACCAGTAGCGTATAACAAATGCACACCATTATCACAGCATCCCCATCTAGACAGCCACACCTTCACAACAACAAGGAGTGATCCCTCTCTGAACCATTTTAACCTTTCCCCTTACCTAATAACATCAATTACAAATGATTCACTTTATAGACAGGTGATTTGCTCATTCTTGTAAAGGTATACACAGAAAGAATCGTATTCAGTACGTTCTAATACTGACAGATGAATACTCGCAGCTGGCCAACTGATCCCCAAAATGTTTCCTTCCTTCACGCCCACCCTTCAGTCTAAATCAAAATTTTAGCCTCCAGGGAACAAGAACAGGCATAGAATTGATTTGAATTGAGTTAGGTACTGACAGCAATGACAAATGGTTTCTTATATTTATGGTGAAACTTGCTTTATTTGTGCCTGAATTGCTTTAATTCAAACCCTTCACTCTCATCCCAGTGATGAGAGTCAATGTCAAAAAATATTGGTTTTTTTTCTTTTCAAATTACAAAATATTTAAGAACAAGCAACATAAAGAATCAAGCCAATGCTATAAAAATCACTGTATGTGAGTAATTAGCTCATCATATAAGGAAAAATATACACTGGAAAAATGTGTAATAAAATAAAGTATAGACAGGATGCTAGCAATTTTAAGATAAATGGTGAAATGAACATTTCTCTATTATTATGCTTGAGTAGTTCCATAACTGAGATTGTTGTTGTTTGACTAATTATCCCAAATTGCCTAATAATTATTTAAGCAACAATTCCCTGCCTGCATACCTCATTTCTGTTGAAATGAGGTTCACAGTGATGTCACCTGATATACACTGAGCTCCCATGGGCAGCCACTGTAGATTGGTTCCTGTAAATCCATCTTCCTTACTTGATGCTAGGACAATGGTATTTTATTAAGACCTTTGTACAAAATAAATTTTTGGCAGATTTAAGCTGTACATATTTGAAATAGAAGAAACAAAACTGATATATATTGTATATAAGTAAGAACTGAAAACCTCTTGTGTTAAGACATATGAAGTAGATTTTATAAGACAAGCTCAAAGCATACACACAGATTTACAGATATTAAAAATGAATGCATGTTTGCACAGATATCTTTGAATACTTGTTTTAGACGATAGTTCTTACTAACATACTTGTGTACATAGTAGACAGCCTTCATTTCCAAGGGATCCTGCATCTTTGCTCCTGGTGGACTGGTTATAGCAGTGTCTCCTGCGGCTGTGGAGTTCAATACGAGATTGGCAGTCCTTGATGTACCGTATGCAGCAGAATGTTGAGGGAGCTCTAGGATCTTGGACACAGCTGCCAAGTTCTGGTGTTGATGACGAGAGCCTTGAGGTCACACTTGCAGACATCCTTGGAGGACATCTGGGATGTTCCTGTTTTCCTTTTGCCAGATGCACATTCTCCAAAGAGGGTATCCAACTGTTGGCAAAACTTGATCCAGCCAGTGCATAAGTGTGTATTTGAGAAAGGTGAAGAGAGAGGTGATGCTTGCCCTCTCAGGCACTGGGTTGTCAGTAACCTTGTCTCTCCAAGTGAGGCCAAATATATGCCTGGGGCAGCACATATGAAAGGAGTTAAGTCCTAGTTCTTGTTTTGTGTTCAGCATGAAGGCGATATATACCTGGTATGATGGACGGCTGGCAGATCAATCTGGGTGGGATTCCCAAAGAATGGAAAGATGGGGGAAGGCAGCTACTTTGGGACACTGCCTCTCCCAGGACACGAGATGGCAGCTTCCCTGGACTGCAGTGGTGCCCCAGATGCCCATAGGGCACTATGGGACTTGGAGTTCAGCAACACAGCCCTGCTGGGTAACGTGGATACCGCCAGGGATTACTGTGGGAAGATGGTGGGAGAACAAATTCTCACCTAGCCCGGGAATTACTAATGGATTGTGATAATGGAAGCCCCGAAGTACTTCCAGGCTGATTAAAAACCTGAGTTCTCCAGCTGACCCGGAAGTTCTGGCAAGTCACGTGGGAGGAAGAAACAGAAGCACTTCCGGGTCAAGGACTATATAAAGGACTGCTGTAAACCCAGCAAGTGAGCCGGAGTTGGGAGGTATAGGACAGAGCTTTCTGAGAGGTGTGGAGGAGAGCATTATTTTTATTATTATTGAAATTTGTGATTTAATTGCCTGTTTATTGTGGCTGGAGTGTTTGAAGACACTTTGTATAAAAGAAAGAAGATTAAAGAGAACTTTTACTTGGTGTCCTGAGCGTCTGTCTGTTGGGATTAAAGGGGCAATAGCTACCCCTAGTGTCCACGCATTTACACTGGACTTTGGTGTTAATTGTGAGCCAAAGTCTCTGTCAGTCTTGAAAATGTTGTAGCTGCCTTTACAACAAGCTGGTTGATCTCCCTCTTGAATGAGAGGTTGTCTGAGATCAGATACATGAACTCATGGATTACTTCCAGCTCTTTGTCAGCGATACTGTGGGAAGGGTCAGCATCAACAGATCTTGGCTCCTTGACTGTGTCTTCTTCAGGTTAATGGTGAGTACTGGCCTCTGCAAAGTGGGTAATGAGTGCATAAGGAACTAGGCAGAATGTCCAGTGGGCATTTAAAAAAAAATGTAAACTTGGTTTCAAGATTCCCCATGAGTTGTTGCATTTTAGCCTGTTGTTGCATTGATAATTATAATTATAAGGATTACAAGAATAGATTAGATATAACCTGCTCTCCTTCTCTCCCCCCTTTATCCCCCCACCCCCCCATTTTGCCTCCCCACATGAGGCTAGATCCCACTTCGCTATGTTCCAGTCCTCTGACATACGAAGAGACAGAGCACGTCCAAAACAAAACAAACCCCACCCTGCAGCGGCGTTACAGAATTAAAACAGAGATATCTTTTACAGTTAAATCCTTAATACTATCTGCCGAAAATGTTCTCATTAACAATATTTAAGCTTGAAATAATCTTCAGCACTTTAAGTTAAGATATTAAGATTTAAAAAAAAAAAAAAAAAAAAAAAAACCCTGGGAATGATTTTAAAAACTAGTCTAGGATAAACCTGGTAATTCCTACTGTAATAGTATAATGGTAATTATATAAATAGTAGAACAAGCAATAAACCAAGGGTATGAAGTTAAGCAGTCTACTTTAAGGTATAGTGAAATAAAAAATAAAAATAAAAAAAAATATATAAATAAAAAAAATAAATAAATAAATAAATAAAAAAAATAAAAATAATAATAAAACGAATCCTACTTTAATCACTTCCACATTTTCACACTCACGTCTATAACTCTATAACTCTGATTAAAACAAACATATAACATATAAAGTCCAGATAAAAAAAAGAAAAAAAAAGAAAATAAGGGATGTATAATTATAATACCAGTCTCTTTAAACATGGATCCTGCGATCAGATCATAGGTTCTTCCCGTGCCTTGATAGAATACAGCTTTTTAATTTTAATTAACTTTCAAAAAAGTGTCGGAAACAGCTTCTTTAATTCTTTTCCAGCGTCTTCTTTGCTGAAGAAAATATAATGTCGATCTTGAACTTCCACTTTCAGTTTGGCAGGATACAAGAGGCTGTATTTGATATCGGCTTCCCGTAGCATCCTTTTAATGTCGATGTAGGATCTGCGTTTTGCAGCTGTTGATGGTGAGAAATCGGGAAAAATACGAATAAGATTATTTTCGAATATAATCTCTTGCTTGTGTCTGAGAAGTGCCATCACATCAAGCTTACATCTTAGTCGTTCGAAGCGGACAATAAAAGACCTAGATTTAAAGGCGCTTGGTATCTTTGTGCGATAAGCCGTGGCTATCTCATTGTCGAGTTTAAAGTCATCTCCAATTATTTTAGACAGTAATTCTACTGCAAATTTCACTGGGCTTGAGCTTTCTCGTTTCTCAGGTATACCCTCAATTCTTATATTATTTCTTCTGCACCCATCCTCCAGGGCTGCAAGTCTGTCTCCAAGTTTTTTGCATTCCGAGTTCGCAGCTGTGGCTTTTTCATCGGCGTTAGATGCCAGTTGTTCCGCTGTTTCCACTCGAGCCGTGAGCCCTGCTTAACGTCTTCCAGCTGATCTGAAACGTCATTAATATGATCATCAAGCCTTTTCAGTTTGGAATTAGTTTCTTCAATGTGTTCCACTAATTTCTCCAACATGCCTTTAAAGTTCACGTCGAAACGTTTAAATAGACGCGTTTCCTTATCTTTGTTATCCTTCTTGATTAAGATTAAAACTGCCATATTACCAATTAAAACTATAAATGACATTAAAAACTCAGAATCAATGTCTCCATGATGGGACAGTTAACTTTGTGAGCTGGAATGTTAAAGGCCTGAATCACGAATTAAAGAGAAAGAAAGTATGCTCTCACCTAACAGGCTTAAATGCTAAAATAGTATTTCTACAGGAGACCCACTTACTAACCAAGGATCAGTTCAGATTACAAAAAGGCTGGACTGGCCAAATGTTCCATTCTAGCTTTACAAAGAAAACTAGAGGGGTGGGAATACTCATACATAGAACAGTTCCATTTGTAGCATCAGAGGTAGTGTCGGACCCTGAAGGGAGATATGTGATGGTCATGGGCAACTTATATAACAGTAAAATGATTTTGATAAATGTTTATGCACCCAATGTTGATGATAAGGAATTCATGCAAAATCTATTGGCATCCATTCCCAATGTGAACACTCATAAAATTATAATGGCTGGGGACTTTAATTGTGTTTTAAATCCACTCTTAGATAGGACTCCTGTGACAGGGGGGACGACATCTAATACTGCAAAGATAATTACACAGTTTTTAAATGATCACAACTTATCATACCCCTGGAGGTTTCTTAACCCAAACTCAAGAACATATTCGTTCTACTCACCAGTGCATTATAGCTACTCAAGAATTGATTATTTTTTTATAGATAATAATTTCCTGCCTACAATTAAATCATGCAAATATGACACAATTGTTATCTCTGACCATGCCCCTCTAGTCTTGGAGCTAAAATCAATAAGCCCCTCATACTCACCTCGCAGATGGCGTCTTAACCCTCTTTTATTGGCAGACGAGAACTGCACAGAATTTATATCCAAACAAATCAGCTTCTTCCTAGAGACAAACACGTCCACAGAGGTTTCTGCAGGAACACTCTGGGAAACTCTAAAGGCCTTCTTAAGAGGACAGATTATTTCATATCTTTCCCATAGAAATAAATTAGAAACCAAGAAAGTGTCAGAGCTAAGAAATGAAATTACTAGAATAGATGAAGAACAAGCCAGGCGTCCAAGTGAAGCTCTTCACAGGAAAAGGCAGGCCCTGCATACAGAACTTAACATCTTAACAACTAAAGAAACTGAACAACTTATTTATAAGTCTAGACAGCATTACTATGAACACGGAGAAAAATCTAATAAGCTTTTAGCTCAACAAATTCATAAACAAGAAGTTCACAATGCAATACCAGTAATCACCAACAAGAATGGAGAAGAAATCATCGACCATAATAAAATAATGCACACATTTAGAGATTACTATAAGTCTTTATATTCCACTGAGCCCAAAGAAGACAACACGCAATCTAATGCATTTCTGGATAATTCACAAATACCACAAATAGATGCTTTAAGTGCTGAGGAACTGGATAAACCTCTAACGCTAACAGAATTGCTAGACGCTATAAAGTCACTACAAAGCAGGAAATCATCAGGCCCTGATGGTTACCCCGTTGAGTTTTATAAGAAATTCTCCACTCAGCTAGCTCCACTCTTATTGGTAACATTTACAGAAGCTAAAGACCACCACATACTACCTCAAACATTTCGACAAGCATTAATTACCGTCTTTCCTAAACAAAATAAGGACTTGTTACAATGTGCATCATATAGACCAATTTCACTCCTGAATAATGATGTTAAGATACTCTCAAAAATCCTAGCTAGAAGGATGGAGAAAGTGCTGCCCTCGGTAATATCACAAGATCAAACTGGATTTATTAAAGGCCAACATCTATCTTCAAATCTCCGACGCTTGTTTAATGTTATATATTCACCAGCAAAATCAAACACCCCAGAGATATTACTATCATTAGACGCAGAAAAGGCATTTGACATGATCGAATGGAATTACCTTTTCACTGCATTGGAGAAATTTGGGTTTGGCCCGAATATTTGTGCTTGGATCAAACTACTGTATACCAGTCCAGAAGCTTCAGTTTGTATTAATAAAATTTGCTCAGACTACTTTAAACTAGAACGTGGTACCAGACAAGGATGTCCCTTGTCGCCACTGTTGTTTGCAATCGCTATTGAACCACTGGCGGTTCACTGCCGAAATTCTTATCAGATAAAGGGGATTGTCAGAGAAGGACTGGAACAGAAAATTTCTCTATATGCAGATGATATGGTCTTATATATATCGGACCCAGAAAACACTGTCCCTGCTGTTTTAACAGCACTAACAGAATTTCAAAAGATATCTGGTCTTAGAATTAATCTGAATAAAAGTATACTCTTTCCAGTGAACTCACAAGCATATAATATTAAATTAGACACCCTACCTTTTACCATAGCAGATCAGTTTAAATACCTAGGGGTAAATATCACAAGTAAACATAAAGCTCTTTATCAACAAAATTTTGGCGTCTGTATGGAAAAAATTAAGCAAGACTTGCATAGATTGTCAACCCTTCATCTCACTCTAGCCGGAAGAATTAACATTGTTAAGATGAATATCCTTCCTAAACTTCTCTTTTTATTTCAAAACATTCCAATATATATCAATAAATCATTTTTTAAACAGTTAGATTCAATAATAACCTCATTCATTTGGAACTCAAAACACCCACGTATCCGAAGAGCGACCCTACAAAGACCTCAGGCAGAAGGTGGCATGGCTTTACCTAATTTTCAGTTTTATTACTGGGCAGCAAACATACAAGCCATAAAAACCTGGACACAAATAAATGCACATACACAGGCTTGGTCTGCAATAGAAGTAAAATCCTGTAGTACTTCTTTATATTCCCTGCTCTGCTCTCCAATAAATGAAAGTTATCGCAAATATACTAATAACCCAATTGTGCTTTACTCACTCAGAATATGGAACCAAATTAGGAAGCATTTTAAGATGGAAAATCTGTTATCAGTGGCACCTCTGCAAGGGAACCACCTCTTTCAACCTTCGCAAGTATATCCAGTTTTTAATACCTGGAAAAGTTTTGGGATTAAAATGCTCAGAGATCTTTATATAGACAACATATTTACATCTTTTGAACAATTACGTTCAAAATTTAACCTCCCAGCTACACGTTTCTTTTACTATCTTCAAATTAGAAATTTTGTTAAACAGAAATTGCCCGACTTCCCCCACCTTGCACCCTCCACAATGCTGGAAAAAATACTGCTCAATTCCGAGGAAACAAACACTATTTCCGCAATATATAAAATCTTAGAGTCCCTACCTTTCAAAGATCCAAGAGGACATTGGGAAGAAGATCTCTTAATCAATATATCAGAAAAGGAGTGGAAGGTAGCAAAGCAGAGAATTCACTCGAGTTCTATATGCGCAAAGCATAGAATTATTCAACTAAAAATTATATATCGAGCTCATCTGTCTTGCTTAAAACTGTCCAAAATGTTTCCAGGCCAGGATCCAACCTGCGAGCGCTGCAACCAAGCTCCTGCCTCACTGGGTCACATGTTCTAGGCCTGCACCAAACTAACATCATTTTGGACAAAAATTTTTAAGTGCCTCTCAGACAGCCTTAGTATCACAATCCCTCCTAACCCACTAACAGCTGTGTTTGGTGTCCTTCCAGATGGACTGGAATTGGAGAAGGACAAGCAAACGGTGATTGCATTCACTACACTCTTGGCACGCAGACTTATTTTGTTAAATTGGAAGAATCCTAATTCTCCTCTTATAAGTCAGTGGGAAACCGATGTTTTATATTATTTGAAATTGGAAAAAATCAAATTTTCAGTTAGAGGATCTGTACAAAATTTTTTCAAAACATGGCAGGATTTAATCAACATTATTTCAGAATAAGAGAAATAACTATTATTGCATTTAACTCCCTTCTCCATCTCTTATTTATATAGATATTTACTTCTCCCCTTCTTTTGTCTAATGTTGCCTTATTAAAAAGCTTAAAGAAATTTTCCTTTAGCTAAGCTCTCCTTCTCAGGGGTGGGGTTTGATTTGTTTTCAAATTTGTTGGGTTATAAATTGATCTGTTTGTATGGAATGATTACAATGAAAATTAATAAAATAAAAATATTATAAAAAAAAATGTAAATATGAAAAATAACAATGACAATAAAACATAAAATACAGATTCATACATAACACCACAACATTAGACTGCTTCTTTAAAATAGCATGTTTTAAAATTCCTAGCAATAGTTAGAAAAAAACTATTATAGTTCTATTAGGTTTCACTTTAAGTTTGGTCTTCTGACAACAATTTTAGTTGTCTTTTATGGTTTAGATGCATATTTTTTCTCAGCCTACTCACCTGATTACAATCCTGCCTGCTCTTTTTTGTTAAACTTTTCATTTCCTTATTAAGTTTTAACCACACTATAATTAAGGGTTTCTTCATCCTGCTCTTAACAGAACTCTATTCCAATTAGTGTGTTCTTCCAGTTTGTTTACACTGAAATCCATTGACAAGGGTAGTCATGCATTCAATGAATTCACTACGATGTTCACAGAACCATTGGAGACTTGTGGCATGAAGCATCGTTCAGTGGAAAAATACCAACTGAACATGAATACACTGCAGCCATGAAGGGCTGTTGCTGAATAACGGACCCAGTGTCTACTACAAAAACTCAAACCACACCTTTATGTCATCACGTTGGTTTTCTTTATATTCTCATCCACGCATTAATGTAAATCTGCAAAATTCAATATTTATTAAAACATGTAATATTTTTTTAATCCTTCAGTAAATAGTTTTTGTGTTCCTTAGTGAACCGCAATCAAACAGTTCTCATTTTTCACTTATAGTATAAGATATAAGTAATCAGTTGACTTACTTCAGTTGGCCTTTTTTACTCCACACAAATCGTGTCAGCCAGTGTGCCTCTTTCATCATATTGTCTTTTCCTAACCCGAGGACTGCCGTTGGCTGTATTTTTTCTGGGGCAGTGGCCCATTCTTGATACATTCGAAACACTGTTATGTTTTAAAACACTCAGTAGGGCTGGTATGTCGTATATACACTTGCTATTGCATCAAGCATCCACAGCCATGCAAAATTCAAAGCCATTTAAATATTTAGTCTTGCTCCTTCTTTCTCTGAATTGCACATACTCACAGTTCCCTAGTTCCAGCTTCTCTGCTTTATATTACATTAACAATTTAGATTGAATTATTTGGGTAAAACAGGTGTACATACTAAAGTGTTAAATCTGTGTATACACAAAAAACTTCTAAGTATGGGTTGTCCTATTACGATTAGTTCTTGGTGGCAGTATTATCCAAGATTTTTTTCTTTTTTTTCACCTAGGGTTTGGGATTATTTTGCAACACTACTTTACTTTGTAGGAAATTCAAAAATGGTGTAGTATCTTTCAGTAAAAGCAGAATCACAGTAGGTTTAGCACACTTGGTTATGTTAATATTTCTCTAATCTTCTTCTTTCGGCTGCTCCTGTTAGCAGTTGCCACAGCAGATCATCTTCTTCCATATCTTTCTGTCCTCTGCATCTTGTTCTGTTACACCCATCACCTGCATGTCCTCTCACCACATCCATAATTCTTCTCTTAGGCCTTCCTCTTTTCCTCTTCCCTGGCAGCTCTATCCTTAGCATCCTTCTCCCAATATACTCAGCATCTCTCCTCTGCACATGTCCAAACCAATGCAATCTCGCCTCTCTGACTTTGTCTCCTAACTGTCCAACCTGAGCCGACCCTCTAATGTACTCATTTCTAATCCTATCCATCCTACTTTCCAAAAATCAATAAATCAAACAACAAATTAATAAAAAAATTATTCTGAAACAGATAGAGATCTGGAGTTTTATACAATCACAAAATACCTTTTTAAGAAACGGAGCACATATTACAAAAAGTGTAGTGGCCAGTTAAGTTCCTTTTGCACTACTGTAGTACAGGGAATCAGGGGCATGAAAATGCATCTACCACCCCCATACCCCCAAACAAGATGCAGCTAGCTGACACATTTATTATGCTTCCTTGAGAACAGTTAGAACAAAGCTTGCAAAATAGTCAGGTGTGGAAATCCACAGGAGGCATTCAAGATCACTTTTCAAGGTTATAAATCACTAGTGCATCAAGTATTGGACACCTTACCTGAGAGGCATGATGATCTTTTGTACCTTATACTCCAGCTACGCACCAACAAGAACAAGCATCAGAGTGGATGAACATGAAACCAAAGGCTTAAGTAAAGTGACATGAACTCATGGTGGTAATCGCAGTAATCTTGTAGCTGCCCTACCTAAAAGGGTCTCAATTGCAATTATTCTTGTTGTTGTCAAAGATTGAAATTCTGACTGTAAAACCAACCTCTTCTTATAGAGTGTCTCATTAGGTGATCAAGCATTTCATGGTCTGTTCTAGAAATCTGTATAGACCGTTCTGATGTTTTTCTAGTCTCCAATATAAAATGTGACTTGACCTCTTAAAACTGCCTTTCCTGTTTCCAAGAGCTTTTCAGCCAAAAACCTTAGGGAAAGGATTGATCCTAAGAAATAATGATTTGTTTGGAGATTAGTTCTGTAAAATTCTTATTCTCTTGTAAAAAGAGCTTGAGATCCAAGTTATAAGTTGACTTTTTAGGGCATAATAATGTAAAACAGAAGAGGCATGGTCAGAGATAGCAATAAATGAAATGATTTGTGTGAAATTGAATTCCCGTGAAGCTCTGAATCTTGCGTCACAAAAAAATTCACAAAAAAAGTGTTTCACTTCTAGAGGAATTTATGTCATTGACACAAGAAAAGAGACATTGTTTTCTTGTCTGGAAGCATACACATGTATAGTGTGGAACTTGACCCAGACACAGACAGGCAGACATGTTAGAATTACCCCACACACGTTTATTTAGGGTCTCCATAGTACAACAATTGCTCAACAAACCCCAATACCCCACAGTTCTGGCCAACACAATGCCTTCTCTTTGTCCTCTTCAGACCACCTCCTTCTCCCCTCCAGAGACCTCATCCACTCTACGCTCCCCACTCAAGTCAACCACTGAAGGGAGGTGGCCCCTTTAAATAAGCACCCGGATGTGCTCCAGGTGTGTCCCCGGCAATCTCCCACCGACACGCCCCAGTGTGGCAGAAGTGCCGGCTGTATCTCCGGAAGCACTCCAGGTGTCCCTGTTCCTCTTCCCCCCAGCACTTCCTGGTGTGGCGGAAGTGCTGAGGTCCAGGGTCCTCCAGGTATTGGGGTGCCCCCTGGCGGTGACCACGGGCCCCTACAGGGTCGAGCTTCCCAGCTCTGTACCCATGGTCCCCAGGGCAGTCGCCCCCTTGAGGTCTGGAGGAGGCACAAACACTCCTCCGGTCTTCTTGGGCGTCCCGGCTGAGTACCACCCCCATCTGGGTACCACAATAGTATTTAAATATATCTACTACTTAGTATCTCTAGTGAAAAAAAAACTCAAGAAGAAATTTTCACAGCCTGCACAGGCTAAAATGAAGGCAAGGCAAAAAGTAATTTTAACTTCAGAAAAATGCAAGGGAACTTTAAGATAACCTTGGTCCACATTAATAAACCAAACTTCATTTATATTTAAAGATAACTATAAAAAAAATAAGAGCCAAGCTGAAGCAAAAAAAGGTATCAATAATTCTGACAAATGGCAAAAGTAATGGCAATTCCAGTCCATGATCCAACAATTGAAATCTAAATCCAGAACAGTAAAGTTACTATGAAATATTCAAAAAGAACACTTGCTAGAGATGTGATCTAAAATTTAAGAAAGGGCCAAATAAAAGAAGTTTTCACTAAAGGCACAGCATTGGCACTGAGGTTTCCACTGATATACTGTATGTAGTCATGGGAAAGTGCCAGCATTAGGGGGCCCCACCCCTTGGGCTCAACAAAATGGTAACATGGAAGACAGCAAACAGAAAAAATAACTTTTACTACTTAAATAAAACATAAAAATGAATATACAAAATGCTCGGTAAAGAATAATAAAATCTAGAAAAGGAAAAAAAAAATTCTGAAACAACAAACAGACATAATACTCTGGCTTTAACATAACAGTCACCATGTTACCCCATAAAAGATGTCCCATGCTTAACAGGACATTTGAACTTAATTTAATGAAGAAAATACTCTTGTGAAAAGAAGCTACAAAATATAAAAATAATTAGGCAATTTTAAGGTAAAACGTTCTGTATGAAGCTGTAAAGTGCTTCTAACTATGACTGCCTGTTTAACTAAGACAGTGTATATCCTTTCTACCACACGGTCACCATAAAGATGAGATCATATAACTTTTTAACTTTTTCTTTTGCTCTTTTTAATAAATTTCATATTTGAAGTCCTATTCCGTGAATCAGATATCTGCTAAAGACATGTAATCATTTTAACTATTTTTGGACCATTAGATAACACTAAGACAAAGGTGTGCTACAGGAATATAACATTTATCTCTATGTTGATTGGTGCAAACTGAAATTCTTGATGGTGTTATGCAAATGAACCTAACATATTCAAGGCCACTGCATTGTTAGATTATTCAGTTGTGTCACAGTGCACAACTTTATTACTTGGTGTATCTGCACATCTCGCTCTTACCTTTTATCTGCATTGTCATTTAGTTGTGGATTCTTCTTGTCGGTGGGTTGGAGTGGATCGTCACAGAAGGTTCTTCCTCACGGCCCCAAATAATTTTTTCAACGGGGGTTTTCTAGCTTTGACACATGCACATTGTCAGTCAGGTCTGTGATGTTGATGTTATTTATTTTCTCTAACAGGAACTTTACATTTTGCTTATGTTACAGATGTGGCTTTGCTATGGGGATAATGTTACTTATCTTTGCTTCACTGAAGATTTTAAGTAAACTGAACTAAATAGTAGATTGCATTTCTTTTGCTCTAAATTAAAACCTAATATCTTTGGATTACAATTTAGAATTTTCAACAGTAACTTTTTTACTTTGGCCCTGTTTTTACCATTTTGACTGGTTTATAGATATGGAATTCTTCTTAGGTTTAGGAGTTTAAAATTTTGTTTTCATTTTGTTTCTATCAAGGTTTTGGATTTATTTTTTATTTTTTAAATTTATATTTCTTTTACTGTTTTCAATTAAGCCAATTACCTGTTTTATTTTTTCCTTTTCTTTGTTATTGTTGTTAATCCTTATTTTCATCTTGTTTACTTTCTTTTTTTATTATAATTAGTTATTATTGAATTAATATTGAATTAAAATTGATTGGTAATTTTTGTTAGTTAATCTGTGAAGACTTATGGTTTAGGCTTTTAGGCTTCGGCCCTGTAGGAGATTTCTTCTAGGAACTCATGACAACTTATTTCTAGGGGTTTAAATGATGACACATTTTTTTCCTTCACGCTCTAAGGATTTTGCATTTTCATAAAATAATTTTGTTTTCCATTGAACTAGGAATTCTCTATGCCTTTCTACACAATTCATGACATATGATGTCAAAGGGTAACTTATAAAACTTATTAGTTGAAGGTAAATGACCATCCTAGAACAACAACTTTGAGGCGATTCAAGGTAGAACATAAACCTCATGATACGAGATCCATTCTATGCTTTTGTGTTTTAACCTGTTAACCTGACTTTAACATGGCTTTCTCATAGCTTCATTTAAGTGTAACCCTGATATTCAATATATGCATTGAATTATTGTTTTAATCATGGCTCCGCAATCTGTACTAAACTCTATTTTCTCTGCTGTTCTGATCTGTGCCACCACCACCTGATCAAGGCACCATGCAGTCCCTACATTGATGGACTGAAGGCCAGATGTCCACATTACCATCATCATCTAATTCTTCCATGTGAAGCTTGAAAACCTTGAGGACTGATTGAGATCATTTATGTTTGGTAGAGTGCCCTGTGGGGGCTGTGTGGTCTTGTGGCCTTGGGACCCCTGCAGATTTTGTTTTGTTTTCTCCAGCCCTCTAGGGTTTTTATTTTTTTGTTTTTTTCTATCCTCCCGACCATTGGACTTTACTTTATTCTTTGTTATTTAGTATCGCCTACTCTTATTTTTATATTTCTATTTTTTTTAATTTCCTGGCTCCTACCTTGCTAACCAAACCTGTAACATATCTAAGATATCTAAGAAAGTACCAGAAAGTAGGTTGAAGTGGTATGGACATGTAATAAGGAGACACAATGAATATGTGGGCAAAAAAGTGACTGGGATGGAAGTACAGGGGAAGAAAATACAAGGGAGGCCAACGTGGAGGTGGATGAATAAAGTAAAAGAAAATCTGAAGGACCGATCTGTTTGGAGAAGGTTGATTAAGCACAGCGACCCAACATAAAAGTGGGAAAATATGAAGAAGAGGAAGAAGAAGAATTGGCAAAGTGTCTACATGTGAAAAGAAAAAATCATGAAAGACATTAGTCCAAATTCACTAAGCCTCAAGTACAATAATACAATACAATTTATTTTTGTATAGCCCAAAATCATACAAGAAGTGCCGCAATGGGCTTTAACAGGCCCTGCCTCTTGACAGCCCCCCAGCCTTGACTCTCTAGGAAGACAAGAAAAAACTCCCAAAAAAAACCTTGTAGGGAAAAATGGAAGAAATCCATTTTTAATCACCAAGATGGAAATATTCAAGAAAAGTATCAAATAAAAAGTCCCTGGTAAAAAGGGTAAGAAGAACTTAAAAGGTCAAAAATGATACACCATAGGCAAAGACCTGGCAAAAACATGACCACAGATTTTTTTTTTTTGTTTGTTTTTGCTTCTTTATTTAGCTATATGAAATTGTAAACCTTCTCGTATGTAGTCCCTGCTTTATGATGTCAAAGTTTAAAAGCTGATTGGTTGAACATGAATGGCTGTCCTGGAATGACAACCTTGATGTGGTTCACGTAACCACAGAAACCCAGCAATATCTGATCCATCAGAGCATTGAGAGCACTCAAGGAGATGACTAACACATTTAGGCACGGAAATATCTTCTGGCTGACATTATTTTGATTGAAAGATTAGCAATACTTCTTGCTCAAAATCATCATACATTTTGAAAGGTATCTAATTCAGTTCAGGTTTACAAGGTTTAGGGCCTATTCTGCTAGAAAGAGAGGTGAAAGTCTGCAGTAGAAAGTGGCAGGACAAGGGGTTCTTTGCTCAGGCACTATATTGGTCAAGTGGGAAATTCATTACATTTGACAGATAGAGGTTCAGACCTGTAATTTTAAGTCCAGAACCAAAGGAGACTTTACCATTATTTATCTGTACTTTGAAATTTTTCTTTTGTGCATTCTTGCCTTGAGGATCTTTGTTTAATAACAACCATGTATTGCTTATTGACAGCACAGAGCTATCAAAATGGCTTTCTCCTATCTCAAATTTAAAGATACACATACAGTAGCTGTGAATTTAAGATCACTTTAAAAGTACGTACTAGATAATTGCTTAATATTTTTGAAAATCCATATGAGATCTGGTGCCCTTAAGTGTACCAGGAAAACACCTAAGGCTTGAGTCTCAATGGAAGGAAAAATAGACAAAGCCATGTGCAAGTCAAGCCCATGTGCATCTCGAACATCATGCAATTTCTCTGCCCACTGAGCATAGATAATTACCTCCCCAGCTTTTTCTCCATTTACCACTTTAAAATACAGTAAATCTATTCCCACCAGCTTTAGAATGAGGAGGTGATTAAGATGGGTTCATCTGTGCAGCATATGGATTCAATTCACGGATATTCTGCAGTCTCCACTGGTCGTATCTATCACAATATTTATGAATCATATAAATCCAAAGTAGGTGAAAGCATAGATCGCTTTTGGAGTAAAATTTAAAAATTATAAATAATATTTCCCATTAACCATATACAATATTTGCAAAAGAGTGATTAAACCTTTCACCTGGAGGCCGCTTCTGAAAAATAACACCTCTGTGTTAAATATTTAAAGCAGAACTTGCAGGACCAAATATGACACTTGTAGGTATTGGCATGTTGGCATCAGGAACATAAAGAAAAGAGCTGTAAAGTAGAAAAAATTAGTGAGTATATTTTTTGGGGGGGAATTTTCAGTTAAATAAAGTTAGCACTGCTCCCTCACACTTCCAGAAGTCTGGAGTAGAATTAGCATCTGGTCACTGTGTATTTGGGGCTCGCATGTTCTCCCCATTTCTTTGTGCCTTGTTTCTGTGTTTTGTCCCACATGTCACTTTAGGCTCATTGGTTACTCTAAAATGGCCCAGTAAATGTGCTGTGGTGTGTGTGATTCTACCTGCTGTAGACTGGTGCCACTTTCCCTATGTTGATGGCATAGCCTTTGGACTCCTCAGCCCAAAGATTGCTTAGCTTTACTAGGACTATCAAGGAAAACGATTATAACTTAAAGCTGACATTGCTAGTGAGATGCTTCATTAAAGTAAATGATTCATGTAGTAAGAAAGCAAACATGGCTATTCTGTCTTCCTGTTCTGTTTTGTCAAAGATATTAAAAAGCCTGTAACAGTCTAAAGCAGGGGTGCTCAATCACAGTACTGGAGGGCCGCAGTGGCTGCGGCTTTTTGTTCTAACCCGGTTGCTCAATTAGAAAGCAATTTTTGCCAATAATTTAATTGCATGGCTTGTTAGTGCTTTAACTCTGTTATGACAGGTAATTCTCATATCCTAGATTTTCTTCCCCTTTCTAAGGATATCATCCAAATGATTTGAAGGCTGAAATGGATGAGTAATTCTCAGTCCTTCACTTTTTTATCTTCACTTTTCTTCCAAGTATTTAATTAAACCCAATAGTACATGATAAATACACACAGGTGTAAATGGTAACAAGCTAAATGGAGAAATGCTGGTCTCTTTTGTCATTTGCATGTTATTGCTAATTAGGCACAATTAAAACTAAGAATACAGCTGTTTAAGACGAAAATAAGCAATAACGGTTCAAAATCTTAACAAGCGAGACAACTAAAGTGAAGCTGAAGTGTTCCTTGAGCAGTAAGTGCTTCTTATTAAGCAATTGGGTTGGAACAAAAACCTGCAGCCACTGCGGCCCTCCAGGACCATGATTGAGGACCCCTGGTCTAAAGGTATCAATCTGAGTTGGTGCACAGTAGCTAGGAGGTAGAACTAGCATACACATCCATGCATATTCTCAGTGTAAACGGCTTCATTAAGTCAAAATAACTCTCATACCTTTTATTTAGATGGTCAGGTTGCATCTCAAATACTTTCATAAAATGTAACTCTATTTTATAAGATATAAAGGGCTTGTTGAAGTTCAAGAATCTACTTGATTAATTCCCTGACCTCTGCGTATGATGTGTTAGAACTTTTCAACATAAGCAATTGAAGACTAAAGCCTCTTTCTCATTTTTTCTTTAAACCAGATGACCCTCTTCTTTGTGTGATAACCCAGGTCTGGAGCACACAAAGCACTAAGTGCAAGTGAAGGAGATCATGAAACATTCAGAGCTGCCTTCTACATTGTATATACAGACTAACATCTTTAGACTTTATTGTCTTTTTAACCTTAAAATTTTCTTATAATAATCAATGAGTTTTCATTTTAAAATTAATGAATATTTAAAAATTAAAAAACATACTTTTCATCAATTGGGTGAGGAGTTTTTATGTTTTTTTCTCTTCCTTTTTCAGTCTCTGCTCAATTTTGGCCTGTGCAGGCTGTGAAATTTGCTTCTTCAGTTAGGTTTTTGTTTCATTGCTTCATTTGGAGCCTTGAGACCTATTGTTGGAGATCAAGCCTCATTTAGAATGTGACGAGCCCTGCAACAATTGTAGCACCGCTCTTCTTAGTCAAATGAACTAAGTAGCACCTCCCTCTCTCTACTGATCAATGGGGTTTCTGACTGTTAGGGTATCTTTCCCATTTCCGTCTTGCTACAAAAGTGATTACTTGTAAAATGCCAGCAGTTCCTCTGTGAACAACAGCCAGACATACTGTTTAGCACAAAATGTTACACGTCTCTACATACACCTTTTCCACTTTCTTTTTTGTCAGATTAGCTTGTGTACACAGATATTGCAATATTTACATTTGCACGAAACCGTGTAAATCAGCCTTCAAGGACTGCATTTGAAAACAAAATTGCTGCACTTGGTTACTGAATATAAGTTATCCATTTCATTAAAGTTAGGGACTATCCAACCAAAAATATAAAATTGTTCTCAAAAATAAAAATATGAGATGTACTATAGGTCTAATGAAGTATACCGATGCAGATCCTGGATGAGCAGAATTTTCTGTTAAATTTCAAAATATTTGCACTGTAAAATACAATACAGTGCAATCTGACGCATTCAAAATGTAAACATGAAAGTGACATACTTCATGGTTAAACAATTCAAATCTGAAATGAATAGATCAACATGAGGCAAAAGAATGGAATTTTCCCTTTAAGTTATACTTAATACTTCTCACCACTCTTTTCAATCAGAGTATAGCATAAAGTCAATTAAACTTCTGGGCTATTGATCTGGTCAGTTAAGTAGCAGAGGGGGTTCTTAATCAGTTTCAGCTGCTGTGGTGTTAATGAAATTAACAACAGGTGCACTAGAGGGGCACCAATGAGACGACCCACTGACATTTTTCCCTCCTCATCTTTTCTGACTGTTTTTTCACTAATTTTGCATTTGTCTATGGTCAGTGTCACTACTGGTAGAATGAGGTGATACCTGGACCCTACAGAGGTTACACAGGTAGTCCAACTTCTCCAGGATGGCACATCAATACGTGCCATTGCCAAAAGGTTTGCTGTGTCTCCCAGCACACTCTCAAGGCATGGAGGAGATTCCAGGAGACAGGCAGTTACTCTAGGAGAGCTGGACAGGGCCATAGAAGGACCTTAATCTATCAGCAGGACCAGTATCTGCTCCTTTGGGCAAGGAGGAACAGGATGAGCACTGCCAGAGCCCTACAAAATGACCTCCAGCAGGCCACTGGTGTAAATGTCTCTGACCAAACCATTAGAAACAGACTTCATAAGGGTGGCCTGAGGGCCTGACGTCCTCTAGGGGGCCCTGTGCTCACTGCCCGGCACCGTGGAGCTCAATTGGCATTTGCCATAGAATACCAGAATCGGCAAGTCCACCACTGGCACCCTTTGCTTTTCACAGATGAGAGCAGGCTCACCCTGAGCACATGTGACAGACGTGAAAGTGTCTGGAGAAGCCATAGAGAATGTTATACTGCCTGTAACATCGTTTAGCATGACCGGTTTGGTGGGGGGTCAGTGATGGTTTGGGGAGGCATACCCATGGAGGGACAAACAGGCCTCTACAGGTTGGACAAAGATACCTTGACTGCCATATAGGTATCTGGATGAAATCCTTGGACGCATTGTCAGACTCATGTGGCAAGAGTATGCAGGCAGTTCCTGGAGGATGACGGAATTGATACCATTGACTGGCCCCCATGCTCGCCTGACCTAAATCCAATAGAACACCTCTGAGACATTATTTTTAGGTCCATCCGATACCGACAGGTTGCACCTCAGACTGTCCAGGAGCTCAGTGATGCCTTGGTCCAGATGTGGGAGGAGATCCCTCAGGACACCATCCATCGTCTCATTAAGAGCTTGCCCCAACGTTGTAAGGCATGCATACAAGAATGTGGGGGTTATACAAACTACTGAGTATGATTTGGAGTTGCTACAATAAAATTTCGGCAAAATGGACTAGCCTGCCGCATCATTTTTTCACTTTGATTTTCGGTGTGTCTTTGAATTCAGCCCTCTGTAGGTTGATAATTTTCATTTCCATCAAGTGATGTGGCATCCTTTCATTCCTAACACATTACCCAGTCCATATCAGTAAACCTGTGTTTGGTTTACTGGATATACAATACAATTTATTTTTTGTATAGCCCAAAATCACACAAGAAGTGCCGCAATGGGCTTTAACAGGCCCTGCCTCTTGACAGCCCCCCAGCCTTGACCCTCTAAGAAGACAAGGAAAAACTCCCCAAAAAAAAAACCCTTGTAGGGAAAAAATGGAAGAAACCTAGGGAAAGGCAGTTCAAAGAGAGACCCCTTTCCAGGTAAGTTGGGCGTGCAGTGGGTGTCAAAAAGAAGGGGGTCAATACAATACAGTACAATACATAGAACAGAATAAATCCTCAATACAGTATAAAAATGAAAATTCTTGAAGTACGGAGTAGAATTTCACATTAGATGATATCACATAATATGATTTGGATTTGTTTTAAGTCCTGGAGACCTCATTCATCAAGCTGCCTCCCCCATTTTGCCATTCCACATCTGAAATAGCGCTAATCCGATGAAAGGACCCCTCATTCCCACGTCCCCATTCATCAGGGATGACTTTAACTTAGGCAGGCAATCTACAATTTAAAGAGATTGTTATTTTCTTGTGAATTGTTACATATGCATTATTTTCACTTTTACTTTAAAAACTTTTGTAAAAACAATACTTGTTTCTTTATTTCCTGCCCCGCGCGTGGTTACATCTCTTTCTTCCCAGACGTATAATACTGCTCGTGTTGTGAAGGGTGTTGCGGCTGAACGTACGCTAAGGATATGCCTTTGGATCATTTGCTGTCTTTTTGCTGCTTGCTAGCTGCCTCTTCTGCCTGTCGCATGTCGTTGTTTTAAGAGCTGGGAACACATGATGCTTGCCTGCCAAAAGCAATCCAACAACTGCTAGCTTAGAGGTCTGTTGACTTGTTTTAAATGATGGCTCACTGCCTGGTCTCGCGTGATGTTGTAAAAGCAATACCTGTCTTTTATTTCTGGTCCTGGGCGTGGTTGAATTCTTTCTTGCAGGATGTATAACGCTGCTCGCGTTCGGTTGGGGTAGCTGCTGTCACGCTGCCCTTCGATCTTTTTAAAGCCTGTACAGCTGCTGTCCTTTTTCCTATAGCCCTGGGACAATCTCTTGGCACCAAGTCTCATGTTTACGGTCTCCGCGAGACGCACCGTGGCAAGTCTCCTTGGTCTCGCGGGTCTTTAAAATGTCTTTTGAGATTATCACGTATCGTAGCCTTGCATTTGCTTCCCATTCCAGGATTTTCTTTTATATATATATATATATATATATGTTGTGATGGACGACCGGCTACAGACTCCGGTCGCCACCCCCAGGCCGCTAGGAGGAGCCCTCCGGACAGCATGATGGTGCCCCGAGTTCCAGCAGGGCCTCATGGACTTTGTAGTTTATATACACAGCCCTGCTGGATACCTTGGGGGCCAGCGGGAGTTGCTGTAGGGGGGCTAGTGGGCTCTTGTGTGCCCTATAACCCGGGAGTGCGTCAGCATCACGTGACCGGAAGGAGCGATGTGCTCCCGGGATGAATGAAAGGACTGTTTACCCTGACTCGGGAGGAAAACGGACTTGTGGGTTTGACCAGGAACCACTTCCGGGTCAGGGCATATAAAAGCACTATGGGAAAGCCCAGACACTGAGCTGAGCTGGGAGGTAGGGTGGCGAAGTGTCTGGGCGAGGAGGATTTGTGATTATTGTAGTTATTGTGATTTATGAGTGTGGAGTGGAGGGTGCTTGGTGCACTGTATAATAACAAAATAAAGAAGTCTTGGACTTTTATCCAGTGTTCAGAGTGGTACCTGAGGGTGTTAGAGGTGGCTCCACGCCTCTACTGCTACAATGTATACATAATTGTTTGCTTTTTCAGGCCAGTCCAGAGTTATTTTATGTAAATAGAAATGTACTGTATACTGTTATTACATATTGTTAACAACATTCTCTTTTTGGCACAAAATAAATGTAAGGTCTTCCACAGATAGCAATGTATTAGATTATTAGGAGTAGACCCACTTTAAATCATCATGTTTCAGGTTTGAGTGAGCATTGTTAGCATAATGTTTCAACTTTAAACAGGACTATGGCCAAGTCCCTCAAAGACAGGAAAAAAATAATCAAAATTTAGCAAAGGCAGAGCTTTTGTATGACAGCTTGATCATTGTGTTCATTTGAGAAATTTCTAACCTAGCAGACCAGCAGTTCCACTGAGGCGCTAATAGGCTAAAAAATCTGCTTGATTAAAGGTTAAGTCTTCAGTCCACCAAGGGTCTCGTCTGCATCAGTATCTGACCCCTTCAGATCTGCACTTCTTCTCTTTTCTTTTATGTCTTATAGAAGTCAAAAGGTCATTAGCTAACAAGTGCCTGTCTTGTGGTCTGTAGAATCAGCAACACTGCTGTCTCATTACTTTAGGCTCTCTCTAAATCCCTTCTCTCAATAATATTCTGTAAATCAGCAGCAAGTGAGAGGAAGACAAAGTGAGTTAATAAGCCAGTATTTCATATGTTTCAGATGATAGATATAAAGCCAGCCTAAATACAATGTTATTTTTCTTAATTAAAAAATGTATTCAAACTAAATACCTTTCTGTTCTAAGAGAATCCAGCTTTTTTTTCTCTACAGCATATGAAGTGATGGAGATAATAGCAGCCACAAAAGACAGCAAAATCATTTTAAATAGTCCTTAGAAGAAAATAAAAGAAACAACACCAGATCAAATGTTTAAATACCAATAGCAGTATAATGGCTAAGTATTAATAAGCATAGTTTTTGACTATGGGTGTCCTTTTAACCAAGATATTATTTTGCCAAGTCAAAAGAAGTTTGTGAACTAAAATCCAAACAAACATTTTCCTCCTCCTTATCATTTACTGAATTACTATTGCAATATGGACATTTAGAGAGAATAAAGCTGCTTCTGTTAACCATAAGCAGTTGGTTGGGAGCAGATACTGATACATCACAGAACAAACCTCTTCCGGATCCCAAGTTAGGACCCAAACACAGCCATGCAGCGGGTGACATCTCAGCACCATGTTAGTTTGAATGGAGTGGAACAGTGTGAGGTTTTTTACAGTGGCTGGAGTGCCAATCCTGCTACCAACCCCCTGAGTTTTCCCTGCAAGTTGGAGGACTGGATGCAGGATGATATTTGTGGAAGAATAATTTTAGGGTAACATAACATTCATCTTAAAGAAATAGCATAAAGGGTTAATAAATGTGGGAAACCAAATGAAGGTCAAGTGAACAAAAAAAACGTACACTGAAATATAAGATTCGGTTTAGGAAAAATACTGAGATGGTCAAGTAAATAAAGAATGTACCAGAAGAAAGGTTGATGTATTATACAAAATGTACTGAAGTATGACTAAGAGATGACTAAGAAATCAGAAGATGTCCTATAAACTAGAATGAACAGTTGTTATATGCACAGAAATTTCAAGGATGGTGTCTCATCTCAAAAGGTATAAGAAGAACCAGAATATAATATCCATCCATTCATCATCCAACCCACTATATCCTAACTACAGGGTCACGGAGGTCTGCTGGAGCCAATCCCAGCCAACACAGGGCACAAGGCAGGAAACAAACCTCACCGCAGGGCACCCACACACACACACACACACCCCAAGGACAATTTAGGATCGCCAATGCACCTAACCTGCGTGTCTTTGGACTGTGGGAGGAAACCCACGCAGACACGGGGAGAATATGCAAACTCCATGCAGGGAGGACCCAGGAAGCAAACCCGGGTCTCCTAACTGCGAGGCAGCAGTGCTACCCACTGCACCACTGTGCTGCCCAGAATATAATATAATAGACTTTTATTTTATATAAATCATTTGGGTGTAAACCAATGAACCAACCAGAGTAAAATGTATGTATTGATTGACACTGCATGTAAATTCAACAGTTTATAAAATGAACCTCTATCCTTTGTTTCTCTGACCATTCTGATCATTCTGACCATGCTGTAATGAACTGCTTTTGAAGAATGCTTCTTCCAAGGCATTTAGCCGAGAAGTCATTAAAAGATACAACAAACAGCTTTTCTCCAGCCTGATTACTGAATTGTCCTGTTAGAGGATGCTTCTTTCTTTAATAAGATGTTAAATTTCGACCACACATTCTATTGATCACTAGAACACAGAGGATAGCTGCTACAGTCTACATTCCCTTTAAGCTGTGCACCGCCAGCACAGCAATTTTAACAGTGGCACAGAGCATTTTTGAACTGCTATGCAGATGTAATCGTGTCACTTCACAGGGTACAAAGCTCATCTATGGTGTTTCATTGATTAGCAGTGCCTGATGTTTCACAGAGGTCCCCAATCCCCCAAACGCCCAAATGGTGATCATGTGTCATTTCATCGTGGCACATGAAGCTCTGCGAGACCCCAACCCCTGTATCATCAATTGTGTGTCTAAGCTTCACAATGGACACATTGACAAGATGATTGAGATTTATAGATGTAAACTGCATACAAATGTGCACAAACCAAATTTGATCAATCAGATATTTTTGGCATCCACATTTTCATTTGTTTTGGCATAAATATATTTTAACGATCAAATCCAAACAAAGGAATTTTCCATTTGTGATATCATGTCTGCATTGGAAAATTTTCCAATTTTAGAGCATTTCAGATTTTGGAATTTCAGATTAGGGATACTCAACCTATACTGCATTCAATTGAAACCCCTGACTATAGACAGGTGGACTCCAGTGAACTATTTATGTGACTTCTAAAGCCAGTTGGCTACACCAGTGATGATTTAGATGTGTCATATCAAGAGGGTGAATACTTATGTGATCAATTATTTTGTGTTTTACATTCGTAATTAATTTAGACGACTAAGCAGAGTGCTGTTTTTTACTTTGATATTTTAGAGTTTTTTTTTTGTGGACCAGTGTCAAAAAAGGCAAAAATATGAATGTACTTCATAGTCTGAATGACTCCAACATAAATTTTTATAGGATTCCAACTGAGTCAAGAAACTGACCAGATTATGAGGACCTTCCTTTCTCTGTCCAGGTTATTTTTTATGGGATTTCATCCCATACTGTGCTAACTTAAGTTCTCCTCACACTAGGCTTTTCATTTCTTTTCTCTACAGTAATTACATATTTAGTAAAAACCTGATGGGCAAAAATGTTTGTATGTAGGTTTTATTGTATAACACAACTGCCGTGGCGGTTTTCTAAACACCAAACTGGTAACACTCTGCACACACTCTATCACTCACTCACTCAAAAATAAAATTTATTTTATGCACATAACAAGGCGTCCATTCAATCCTATTCTTAATTGGAAAAAAGATATTTTACATTTTTTGTGTTAGATTTTGTCCTTTAGCTATTTCTGTTTTCTCTCTTTCTGAGACTTGCTTCAAACAAGTAACCTTCATTATGCTTTTATACAGCATGCTTTTGCCACATTTGTATTACCTAAGCTAAGTCACTATTCATATGTCAGCTTATCTTTTAGACAGCCTCCTGCCTCAAAACAAACCAAAACCCATGACCTCTTCTAAAAATGAACATCATGCCTCTTTACCTTGGGGAAAAAATCTTTATAATTGCGTACTGTATACCAAAAACCAAAAATCCTTTCCACCACCACTTGTGCCGTTTCCTTCACAGTATATTTGCCTTCAGCACAATCTTTAATTGCGATTCAAAGAGCACATTGTTTCCTGTGCTCTCAATTCATAAGATAAGGAGAAGAGCTTATGCCCTGATTATTCCAGGGTTACAACTTCATTTCTGACTCGGCCAACTCCATCTACCTTAATGGGCATAGTCTCCTCACACCTATGGTATATCTATTTATTCGCCGCTCTAGTGGCTCATGTCACTGTATATATTACTTCTAACTGCCACACTGTAGCACAATTGCAATGCTGGGCCAAACCTTAGATATGAAGATGATAATTTTAGATTCCTGAAATGGATTAGAGAGGCTTTTTAATCAAAAACAGCCATGTTTTGAGTTATACTGTGAAGGGTACCTAATTGGTTAGCGATTACCATTGAAAAGACCACAAGGTTGGTTCAGAGCTAGTTTCAATTTTACAGGGAATTTCCACTGAAAGGGAAGAGAGAAGGAAAAAGAAAAAAACATACTGACAGAGAGATCTTGCAGTTGTTAGTGTGACTGTGTGATCCTACATTGGTAGGAGCTACTAGGGGGAGGTAGGTTCCCCAAAAAAACAATAGACAATGGAAAGTGGGATTCTTCCTGGGTAGAAACCTGTAATATTTTCTCAGTAGGCTACATAGCAAGTGTGAGGAACACCTGATCCTGGGTATTTGAGAAATGTGAGGCCAAGGAGGACAGGAAATTATTGCAGGTAGCTGGGGCCAGGTCACTCATTCAAAGGAATGGACAGGGAGGAATGGCAGGAGGCCATTAAAATAATAAGGGACAGTATATAATTCCAGATATTAAGGTGGCAAACCAGGTTTCTTCGTGTTGGGAATGAGCACCAGAGAGGCAGACTTGGAAACCTTACAGCTTAGGGCATCTGAAAGCTTAAGGGCTTCCAGTATACATGGGGTAGCAATAGAAAATTATGTAGTGTCATTGTAGGAGAAGGCTGCCTTGTCCAAGTTGTGCTAAATCAGGAGAAGGAATAAAATCATCTAACCAGCAGAGCACTTTGAGTATAATGTCTGGAAGAATGTTTTCAAATAAGGCCTCAGATATTGCAAAGAAAAGGTGAGGGAGAAGGGTAGGTGGGAAAGGAAATGCTTTGTGGTACTTGTGGGCAGCAAACAGGCAAGCCATCTCACCTGGTAGACAAGAGTCAAGTCCTCTAATACTGAGTCCCTGAATGACAGGGAGATTTTGCGCTGCTTCTACTTGCTTTGCACAAGTTTTCTCAGTTTTGCATAACCTTTCTGCATGTGTTTCAGTGAACATACAATTGTTGCAAATGTTTGGGGTCCTTGTCATCATGATTTGGTATAATTTTGGGTCCACAAATGCCACCAGTGTATTTTTTCATCAATAGGCTGGCCATCAGCATTGTTGGGGGTGTGGCCTCTGTGGTCGGGACTCATGGGTAATCAACGTGACAGGATAAAAAGACGGCTATGAGTGCAAATCCTTATCCGACCTGCGGATACCAAATCTCTAAAATATTCAAAGTTTATTATTGTGTCTTTTCCTTTCTCATTTTTTTGTGTGTACTTTCGGTTTTGTCCCTCTTGGTCTCTTGACCACAATTATTATCTCTTGTATTGGCCTTTGGTTTTCTTTCGCTTTCTATCTTTTTTTTTTCTTTGCTTTGTTTTGCTTTTTATGTGTAAAACTTTTGCCAACTTATTGACAGAACACACGGTATCATCCTGGATGTAGAGGACCTCTTTGGGAAGCGGACATTTTTGTAATGATATACTTGTAAAAGTAACATATGCATCTTGCTTGATCAAAGTTATTTTCCATATTCTTTGAATATTCTTCTAAATTTATTGTATATGGTGTACAATTAAAACTACCTATTGTAACATCTTTAACAATCAAACAAGAGACCTTCAAATAGTCCACTGCACACTCTACTTCTATAATCTTAAGACTAAAGGGCTCACTTATGGTGTTTATTTTTTTAAGGAATATGCAGTATACATTTAGTTATTTTCCACAATATCATGTAATTTGGATGAGAATATTAAACTAATTTTTATATTATGTGTAAAGTTTTATAGAAACTGAACATAACAATAGTAACTATTAAGAGCCAGAAGACTGGCATTAATTTTCTTTGTCTTATGGCTGGAAGCTACAGGATTCAAGGGATGCACAGGTAAGCAGAAGCACACTTTTGCATTTTTCCACATGGTTTCTAGGCATTAAATACATTTATAACATTGATCATATTTACAGTATTTCAACTTTTAGTTGCCATGGAGGTTTTGCTTCAAGGAATGGCAGCTTATGTGTATATTTAAGTGACACTGCAATTACTTAAAGCTTGCAGCATTAGTTGGTGCCCCTGGGAAATGATAACACATCATTATTCATTAAAGGTCCACACAGGTTAAGACCTGACTCAAGCACAGAACCACAAGATAACTTTTTTCATGACTGAACAACTTCTTAGGTAAAAAAAAAGGTGTAAGATGCTAGGTTCGAACAAAAGTGCAATATTTATGGATGCGTTATTAGCCACAAAGGAAATAAGTAAAATAGAAATTCTGCTTGTAGGGAGAGAATTCTGAATATTGTTAGAGGGAAACTGTATCTTATTTTTGTGAGAAAATGTTCAAAAGAAAGCAAATTATTAACTATAGATTTACAACTGCAATGGTATACTGCCTGCACTGGGTAGTAACAGGTTAAAAAAATAAATATGGTATTTTTCAAGTTCACATTATATCTCACAATCTTGGTATATACTGTATTAATTTGCCACAAGAAAGTGTGTGTGCTAAAATGGTGCATATGTTTATACATTTTTAAAAATACTAAGCCTGGCCTTGTGAGTTTCTAACCAGAATGATTGCGAGTTTTTTTTCTTTTTTAAAGATGAACTAAAAATCTCAGAATACACACGCTGACCTTTATGCAGTAGTGTTGATGACATGATGCACTGTACAGTTCCGATTGTCTCACCTGATAACAGGATAGCAACTGTCAACAAAAATCGCAGTGCCCTAAAAAAACAACATGGTACTGTGGGAGAATGTACTTCATTTTTAACATCATTAAAAACACTTTGAAATAAAAATAGGTACAACCACTGGTTTCCAGGAAACGACGTAAAAAAAATTAAAAGACCAAGAAACAGTCAAGAAAAATGAAAATTGCCCTCCAAATTATGACAAGTGGTCTGTGTTTAATTGCTGACTGATTCAATGTCAGAGGGAAGTTGGGACATTCTCCCCAGATTTGCATAAGTTTTCTCAAGTATTTTTCTCTCTTTCCACATTCCAGTTGTGAAGTTATATTTTTAATTTCTAAACTGAATGGGTGGGTGTGGTGTGTATGAGTTGGCAGCCCATCTATAACTAGTTTTTGCTTCCACACCTGTCAGGACTGGCTGTAGTCTTCCAAGACCCAAGAATAAACACTTTCTTCTCTGCCTAGGTGAAAAAAAAACTGGCAACCTGAAATACTATGATTAGAAAAAATAGGACTAGAAGACGAGAGGGACACAGGTGGGGTCTGAAACCAAAGAAGCAATAAGCCACAAGTGCTGAAACCCAAAAAAGTTGAAGTCAAAAACATGCAAGATGTAACTTGATTTAACTTAGCTAACAAGCTCCACAAAGCAAAGCAAACACTTTATCCTAAATGACTATATGACCACTAAGTCATTTTTTTCTTTCACAAGATACATCAGGCTGTAGTCTATTTTGAAACAAACAGGTCCAATTTCTTATAAGCTGGCACTGCTGGGACATTTCAGAATTCATTCTTCAGTCAGCGTTTTCCAGTATCCTCAGACATTTTCTGCTACTTCTCCAGTTATTGTTGAGGAGAAACAGGAATATGGTAGAAGACATATTACATTCCTGGAGATCTACTATTTTAAGCACTGGAATTGCTATAGTCTATCTTCTGTTTTTTACATTGCTTGTCTTTTGTGACAGTTCTGCAGTTCTCATCCTAGGAAGCCGGATTGGTGCCCACACATTTACATATCTGCATATTTTTTATTTTTCTTATAATTTAGAATATCATTATGACGGTGATGTCATTTTAGGAACCAGCCTGTTCACACAAGATTTTATGACTATTGATAATATTGTGTGTGGCAACTGTGGCTATCATGTGACCACTGCTGTTGTTACATCCATCCATTGTCCAACCCGCTGAATCCGAACAAAGGGTCACGGGGGTCTGCTGGAGCCAATCCCAGCCAACACAGGGCACAAGGCAGGAACCAATCCCGGGCAGGATGCCAACCCATCGCAGGACACACACAAACACACCCACACACCAAGCACACACTAGGGCCAATTTAGAATCGCCAATCCACCTAACCTGCATGTCTTTGGACTGTGGGAGGAAACCCACGAAGACACGGGGAGAACACACAAACTCCACGAAGGGAGGACCCGGGAAGCGAACACAGGTCCCCAGGTCTCCCAACTGCGAGGCAGCAGCGCTACCCACTGCACCACCGTGCCGCCCCCTGTTGTTACATGTTGACGTCATTATCATTGCACACCATTGGTGGTGCTTTAAACCTGACATTCAAATTTAGGGGCATTTTCTATACGAATTACCCTCCTTTGGTGATTTCATTACATTTTCATACAATTTTCATTTCTTTTTTGATTAAGATTTTTAACTTGTTTTTTTTAACTGATGCCAGATTTGTTTTACTGATTTTGGGTAAGACCTTTTGCCTTTTGGCTCTCCCCTTTTTACTGTTTAATTTTTCTCAGTCTATTAAATATTCTTTTTTTATATTAACAAAAGCAGTATTCACTTCTTTGATCTGATCGCTGTTGTTTGGAAAATCTGCACACTGTGTTTATATAAAAATACAACACACAAATAAAACATCAAGCAGTGTCTTTGGGTGATTAGACATCTGTTGAGTAGCTATATGCAGATCTTGTCTTGAAACTCTTCATTAACACTTCAGTGTTCCTGTTCATCCTTTGTACTATACATTCTGCCTTAGCAGTTGGATAAATCTTACAACGCAGAATAAAAGATACCCAAAAACTATTTCTGAAGTGCCCCTCTGTGCTCTGGGGGTCTGGGTAGGTAGCCACTATCTTCTGGCATATTTGATTGCTGTTATAAAGAATTGTATAGAACATTTGAAATACTGAATGTTCAGTCAGATACCTTATCAATAAGCCAGCTGTCAAGTACAATAGTAGCAGTGGGTTGTCTGCCAACACCACTTTGCCTCAAAACAATAATGGGTTGATTCAGCCAACCGAGCCACGATGTTTATCAATCTCATGTTGGCATCACAGTTGACTTCTGCATTATCGGACTACCACTGCTTGCTGTTAATAAAAGCTGTATCATAATTGCTAGGTGCCCTTATTTCAGTATCACTGCTGTCAAATGCCACAATTACATTAGGAAAACTAGACGCTGCTGCAAATTTCCTTCCTCTGTTGGCACGTACAACCAAACTATGTGGAAACTGAACGTAGTGCTTTGTCTGTTAGTTTATGTCTTCCAGCACAGTGGGTATGACAAATGACAAGGGGTTTGACAAGCTGAAGCTTGGAAAAGATATTCTTAAGCTGTCATCAGTTCCCTCTGATAGGTGTCTGTTGCCATAAAGCCAACCATTGTTAAAACCTGCATATGAACTGGTATAGCACGATTTCAGTCTGTTTTTCTAAAGCTGGGGTCAACTCAGCACATAGTTCCAAGAGAAGGTCTCTTGAAAGTCAATATCTGCTTATAAGCCAGTCACCGTCATGCACAAAAAAATCTGACTGGTCCTTAAAAGCTTCTAGCCTTCATATTTCACCATTTGCACAGTCTTCAAGCAGTGCCAAACAAGCCATGTTGTGTCAGGCCATTAGGTTATGAATAGGCTGTAGGGCATGAGATTTAGAGCTTTGTGTATGCTGGGAGTGAATCACACCTGTGTTTTTACTGTACTTTAAGTCCTAATCCTGAGAAGTGATCACAGGTAGCCAATATAAACTGATGAAGAAACAAATAGGTTTTTCCATGGAAATACGCTGCATTGGCCGTCTTTAAAGGCAACTACAATGCAGTATATATGTCATATTCATAATTTTTAAGGTTTAATATGTTTGTTATGTCAATGCAAATTCTAATAACGTCTTGCTGATTTGAATATGTGTGAGTTGTCATTTAGCTGGCTTGGTTGCATTTCTCTACTTCATCAAGGGTGTCGTCATTTCTCAGTTTCTTTGAAATGTTGCATACGCATGGGTCAGAGTTGCTGTAAATGTACATGATTGTCAAACATGTTCTGTTTGTCGCGCTGCACGTCAATCATTTAAAAGCCTGCACAGCAGCTATCCTTTTGCCACTTCGTGAATCTGCCACTCGCGTTGTCAAGTGGCGGGGGCTGAACGCACGCTAAGGAGAAGCGGTCTGATCATCTGCTGGCTTGCTGCTGCTGCTGATTGTCGCGCTGCATGTCGCTCATTTAAAAGCCTGTACAGAAGTTGTCCTTTTGCCACTTTGCATCTCTGCCGCTTGTATTGTGAAGGGGGGGGGGACGTTGGGGGGGCTGAACGCACGCTAAGGAGAAGCGGTCAGATCATCTGCTGGCTTGCTGCTGCTGCTCTTGGCGAGCTGCGTGTTCTGCTTGTCGCTTGTCGTTGTTTTAAGAGCTGGGAGCACATGAAATGTGCCTGCCAAAAGCATTCCAACAACTGCTAGGTTAGATGTCCATGAACTTGTTTTAACTGTTGTCTCCCTGCCTTGTCTCGCGTGACATTAAAGTGAGTGTCTCTCGCGGGACATCAAATTGTCTTCCAAGAAGATCACGTCTTGTCTCCCTAGTCTCCCTAGATTTCTTTTTTATAATAGAGAGATACGATGTTTACATCCTCTCCACTGTCTGTGTACATACTGCTCTGGGTACTCCCAACTTTTCTGCTACATGTAAAAGACTTGTGTCTTAGGTTAACTTTCAATTTTGTTTCTGGAGCGATGTGGGTGTGCGCATAAGTCAACTCTGTAGGTTCTTGAGAAAGAATCAGGCCACCCTGTAGTACTCAATTGGACATCATGGACATGAAAATGAATAACTGTTATGCAATCAAGAATAGCGCTTATAGGTTTCACCAAAATGCATTTCAGGAGTTACTGTACTGGCAGTTTAAACACTTAACACTCTGATGCTTGAAGGGCTAGCAGAGGTTAAGTTTCATCTCACATATTCAAAGGGCCCCAGCTATAGGTTCATAGAACATACATAATAGGACAAACAGTCCTTGTGCAGGGTTATTCTAGACAAGGAAGTCAAATGTTTATCCACTTTAAATTCTCTAGGCAAGAGTTTCACAAGAGGGCAATTCAAGTTCAGAGAAAGCTGTTCCACATGAAACAACTGAATGCCCCATGTGAGCAGCAAGGAAAGCCCTGCTGAGTTTTCATCCCATATACAGAAAAAGACGAAAAAAAATGTGCATATCCCATAACGTAACCATCACAATAACAGCTTAACCAGCTTCGTTCTTTCATTATTGTGGTCATCCTACACTGTCATCCAACTGTTTGATTTTCAATATTGCTATGTATTGAAATGCAGTTTTTATTACTTCACTTGCTACAGAATATGAATAAAGGTCAGCAAAAAAATCAGACTCATTCCAGCAGTTATATCAATGCTAATGAGCCCAACTGCAACACTGTTCAAATAAAACAGCTGTGGGATTAGCTGTGCAGAATAAAATTCTCGTGAGACAGTAAAAAGATCATTTTTCATGTCTTCTGCATTTTTTGGAGTTTGTTATCAAAGAATAGAAATTGGTGCCAACTCCATTTTTTTCCACGTAAATGCCTTTCATACATCCTTTACTCACCTATTATCTCCTTCTCTCTGGACACACAGTAATGGGAAGCACAACCTTAACAATACAGCCAGGCCAGCCTATTGATTTTTACGAACTTAAATTTGACTGCTAATCAATGCTCATTGTTCACTGCTTGGTGCTACACTCTCCTCTACTGTCATCTTCTTCCATCTGTAGGCGCCTTATACGCTTAAGTAATTTTCCATATTATCCAGTCATCTTTTTTCTATAGTTCACTTAGTACACATTTGTCTTCTTTTGACACAGCACGGGTTTCAGATTCATGATGCTCATCTTATAATAATGCAGAACAATTCAGGCTTTAGTTTTCTTGATTTTACCATGTGCTTAAGTGCATAGTATCATTTAGCTACAACTACCTCTGTGTGAATGTAATATTATTGTGTGCTTTTTAGAGAATCAATATACACAGAATTCTGCATAACCATCTAAACTTAACATTTCTCTTTAAATTACCATACTACATGATGTGGACTCTGTTTCTGCTTTCAAAGCTGTGACTATGCTCCTCCACTGGGGCTTAGTGTGATCTGCTCTCCCTGACTAGTGTTCAAAATCAGGCCTTTAATACAGTAAACAGAGGTAAAGATGAACTCTGTCGGTTTGATAGCACCAATATGGCAAAGAGTATCAAAAGTGTAGCATTCAAAACCAAACAAGATATTCTTTTGTCCGAGTGGTGTGAGTGCCATGCATGATAAACGAGCGTCCTGGCTAGACAATGGCATGACCTCTTGCCAAGATGGAAGGTGCTAGGAGATGGATGAGCAGAAGCTGCAGGCCAGCAGCGTTTTCATCCCCCATATATTAGGTGGCAGTAGTCAGCTGAAGGTGTCCCAGCTTGAACACCCACAGGGATTCATGGGAAGTGGAGTCCGGAAGTGCCTCCTGGTCTATGACTTGTAGTCATCCATTCCTTATCACCTTCCAACTTGGCAAGAGGTCATGCTGACGTCCAGTCGGGATGCCACTCTGTCCTCCATGGCATTCACTGTGGTCATTTGGCTTTTCTCACTTATGCATAAGGGCACTTGATAGAAGTCTCAACCCCTTTAATCCTGCTAACATCACACACAACATCTCTTTTTTCATCACTGACTGTGTGTCATTCTCTTTTTGCTTTAAAATTCTACTGTCTAAATCCCTTGACATAAATCAAAATTCCATTATTGTTATCTGAGAAAACTGCATTTATGAATTTGAATATGGTGAAGAGACAGTCTGTGCAATACAAAATGGTTAATGACATACAAGCTGCATGTCTTAGGGGTATATTTCAAATGAGGAAATGTGTCATTGAAAGAGTGAACACACCTACAGTATCAAAGTATTAAAGAAAACAGTTTTTAAAGCTTTTAAGCCATAACACTTTGTATACACATTTACAACTGAAGAGAGATAGCTAAAATAAGAAAACACACGCACATAAACAGACAACAAATATTATTTTTTGTTCAGAAATTTGTTATTTACCATTAATATGTCATTAACAGACCCTTATAATTAAAAAAAAACAACACACCAATAAAATAAAAGTAATATTAAAAAAAGCATTTTTGATTAAATTTAAAGTGACTAGAATATGCATGCTTTAATGAGCATTCTTAAGTGTAATGAGGGCTTTACAGAATGGTCTGTCAGCGATGAGTAGCCTGTTTCCAAAGATACAAATCAATGCATCATTTCCAGTCATCTGCTAAAAATGATGTCATGCGGTAATAGATGAGAAGCCTGTTTGATAATAAGGTTCCAATTATAAGCCATTAAAAGTCTTTGCAGTCCATTAGGCAACCCATTGAAGAAAAAGAAGAATCTTCAGAGAAAGTCTAGCTGACATTTATATTTAACTAGCAAAATACCCGCGCTTCGCAGCGGCGAGGTACTGCTTTAAAATTTGTATTAAGAAGAAAAGTAAACCTTTTTAAACTGAGGGAAAATATACCAATAATTATTTGTTAAGGATCTCTTTGTATACCACGTTGTCAGTTTGGCCCCATCCGGTTGTAATATGAGACTAATTAATTGTCATTGCGAAGCAGAGCCTTACTGGAAATTGGAGGTGTTTGAATTGAAATGGGTTTCATCGATAACTTCGCATCCAGCTTTTGAGAGTTTAAACATTCATGAACATCAAAGTGTCCACTACTCAAATCGTCACCTGTGAATCTAAGATGTTTAAGAGGCATTGGCGTTTTTCCAAAGGTGTAAAATATTTGGCCATTTTGGTACACTTGAAAGCGACAACCGAACAATTCAGCGGCAGCCATCAACTCACATGCAGAACCATAGGTGAAAGGCTTAAGCATTTCACTCTTATAGTGCTCCTGTGTAGTATAATTATCTCCTGTACCGTCATCAGTCCACACCTTGAACCTGTCCCAGTCATTCAATACATAAGACACAATGTTCCTCCGGATATCAAGAGTGAGCCTGATATGGCCGTGCAATATGTAACACAGAGAATGGAAAAGGCAGTCACCATCTCCGGGCATGGAAACCACTCGGTAAGTGACAGTTCTTTGATCGATGGTGATCACCTCAATAGACATGTTAATGGGGGTACAGTTGGAATGATAAAGGAAATGGGTACCTGAACAATATAAACTAAGTCTAAAATATCTACACAATAACTATAATCGTAATAAACGAACAATAAAACAGCGGAGAAGCCGTGGATTAAATAAAAAGGCTGCAGTTATCAGGAGGGAGACGTGAATACTGTGGCGAAGCAAGGAAGGGAATGAAGAGACCGGAGCGACAGACGGCCTTATATAGGCAGGCAGCCAACTACGTGGGAGGCCTGGGAATGGGGGACCCAATGCCGCCTCACACGGCGACTGAGCTGCAGGCTATGGATGTATATACAGTATGTACATAAGTAGGATTCAGTTAGCGTTGGGAACCCACATACCAAATTTCTTGAAGATGGGCCCATAAGTAACAAAGACTGTTGGATAGTTCAATATGGCAGCTGACAGTGGCGTCATACCACCAAAATAAGTACGTACATCGGTTTTGGTTAGCGCAGGGAAGCTGCCTACCAAATTTCGTGAAGATGGGGCCATAAATAAGAAAGTTTAACATGGCGGACGTTGTCGACCGTTATGACCGTTACGCGTAGAATTTCAAAATGAAACCTGCTTAACTTTGTAAGTAAGCTGTAAGGAATGAGCCTGCCAAATTTCAGCCTTCTACCTACAAGGAAAGTTGGAGAATTATTGATGAGTGTGTCAGTGAGTCAGTGAGGGCTTTGCCTTTTATTAGTATAGATTCTGAAGCTACGAGTTTAGAGCTGATGAAGTAAGACGAAAAGAGTCTTAAAAACCATTACTGAGAAATTACAAAAATGGAGAAATGTTTTAAAACTAGCCAGGTATTGTTATTGAATGAAAATGTGCAGCTTTGTGTGTTTACATATACAGTAAGGTCATTTCCCTTATGCTGTTTCCGCGAGGGCTTTAATTCAAAACGTATTGGCAGAGTGATTTTGCAATAGTTAGCACTACTTCCTTACAATTTCAAAGACCTGGGTTTAAATCTTGGCTTGTTCCTTATGTACAATTTGTACTCGCTCACAATGTCATTTACAAGAAGACCAATATCCCAAACACATGAAATATTTGGTCAAATGGAAACTTTACACTGGCATCTTGTGAGTGTGTGTATGCCCTGTGATACACTCATATCCCATCCAGGACAGGGTTGTTTCTGTTTGAACCAGTTGCTGTTTGGACATACACCTGAACACATGACATTGAAATCCAAAAGTGGGTTCAGAAAACTGATGGCTGGATAGATGTGTTTGATCAATAGTGGCACACTGTTAAATGTAGTTCTTGAATGACATTAAGTGATACCATGTCAGAGTCATTTCTAATAATACAACATTTTTGTGGCTCTATCTTTCCTTAATATGTAACTCATCTTTACTTTCCACTGTGGATTTGTTTAGTGATGTAAAAAACAGAAGTAAATGTTCTTCAAGTTTCAGTAAAAGTGTCTTCATTAATGATCCTAAAATCTATTATGTGAGGATCTTACCAATTAATTCAATAACCCCCATGAGCGTTGGGAAAACATGATATTGTTTTTTAAGACTGAGCCCTGCTAATCTATACCAACAGATAGATAGATAGATAGATAGATAGATAGATAGATAGATAGATAGATAGATAGATAGATAGATAGATAGATAGATAGATAGATAGATAGATAGATAGATAGATAGATAGATAGATAGATAGATAGATAGATAGATAGATAGATAGATAGATAGATAGATAGAGAAAATGTATTTTTCCCCCAGGGGGAATTTGGCTTTTTACAAATTTTCTTTAAATAAATAAATATGCACACACAATTTGGTCTAAACACAAATCAGAATGACTATAAAACAAGAAAATTAAAAACAAAGAAAAAGTTCTGACTTGGCTGTCACAGTCCCAGTGAGGCATTACACAGGAGTATTGCTGTTGGTGTAAAGGGCCGCCAGTAGTGTTTCTTGACACACTTCTGCTGAATTATTTGTTGGCTAAAACTACTCAGTGTTAGTGTGTCAGAGAGAAGATGTGAAGCATTGTTCATAAGTGCGTAGTTACCAATGAATAAATTATACCAATCATTAATTTAAAATATCCCACAAATATGTATTTATACTGTTTAGAATAGCCAACAACAATGTTCACATACTGTATGATTCCCAGTAAAACGTGTTTGTGAAAAATTTAAAAATAAATTAAATATTGCAAAGCTGTAGAACAGGGTTTCTCAAACTCAGGCTTTTGTTCCAACCAGATAATAATTGATCTTGTCTTTTTTCTCTTCCCTTATTGTTCATTCAGAAAAGCACAATAGTATGATTTTTACATTTATAAAATATATTTAGAAGGATTTCTGTTTTTTCAATATCTTTAAATGCTTAACTCGTTTGTTTTCTATTATTTTGACCTTTTTCTGTGTAGTTTGCTTCTTCCATTGTATCCTAATAATGAAAATTTAAAAGACGCAGAGCAGACACCTGGGAAAACAACACTGACAGATGAAAGGCTGCAACTACTTTACTGTCAGACCTATTAATTAGTAAATAATGGATTAAATAACAAGAAAACCTGAAATATTTCTAGCTTTTTGTTGCACCATGACTAGTGTGTCACAAGGTCACATGATAGCAATTTGTTTTAATATGGAAATAAGCAAAGGGGCAGGGAGAAAATCAGACCGTGTGATTTTCTGCATGTTTTTGTAAGGTGAGCCAGCAAGTTGAATCTCAGTTACAGTGAGTTTGATTAGTAAGTGTATTTTGCAGAGGGAACATATTCCTTAAAATGAGTTAACTAACTTATAGACATCTGTCAGTTAAATCCTTTCAGAGACAAATGACCACCTCAAGTAGAAGGAAGAAAGACAAAACACTTGAATATCAGAGATAGCACTTAGCTTGACTAAAACGAGTTTTAACTTCTTGAAACAAACAGCTGTTGAGACAGAGGATGGCAGCAAAACAGTGAAAAGAGGAACACATTTTTTGTCTATTGCTGAGTTCTTGGCTTTTTAGCCATTTCCAGCTGACTTCAGAGAAAAGATCTGAAGGCTGGGTGATAATCAAATGTAAATAGGAGAGTATTCATATGTTAAACCACTGCAACAGTCGACCAGCTGGCCAGCCCACCAGCAGAATGTAGTGGTTGTTCTTTTTTATCACCTTATTCAAACTGCAAGGGCTTAGAAAATAATATTCCATCTTGAGCTATTTCTACCTTTTTTTCCATATTTTATCAGCAGTGTCTCAAATCCCGCTATTGTGCAGCTATTACAATGCTAACAGTTATATGTGTATTATGATATGTGATGACATAGTGAGAGAACTCCACCCTTGAGCAACATCCTAAAAAGAATTTTCCTTTTGGCTATGACAACCTTCAAATATGGAAGATACAAGGAAACGTAAGATAACATAAGATAAGACAAAACTTTATTTGTCCTGAAGGAAAATTTTGGTGTTTCAGCAGCTCTCAGTAAAATTAAACAAGTTCACATACATGAAATAACTAACCACCTAATAGATATATAAGATGAAACAGATTAGACACATAAAAACCATATAGTACCTTACAATTTAGCAGTAATAAATACAGTGCTGTATCACAGTAATATATGTTCAATACATGGATAAAGTGTCTAGTGATACAATTATATGAAAAAGTTTGAGAACCCCTCTTAATTCTTTGGATTTTTGTTTATCATTGGCTGAGCTTTCAAAGTAGCAACTTCCTTTTAATATATGACAAGCCTTATGGAAATAGTAGTATTTCAGCAATGACATTAAGTTTATTGGATTAACAGAAAATATGCAGTATACATCATAACAAAATTAGACAGGTGCATACATTTGGGCACCCCAACAGAAATATTACATCAATACTTAGTTGAGCCTCCTTTTGCAAATATAACAGCCTCTAGACGCCTCCTATAGCCTTTGATGAGTGTCTGGATTCTGGATGGAGGTATTTTTGACCATTCTTCCATACAAATTCTCTCCAGTTCAGTTATTTTTTTTTTTTCTAATTTTTATTGATTTTATTGAAATCACACAACATTCCATACAACTACATCAATTTTACAAGAATCGTATTGAAAACAAATCAACCCTCACCCCTGAGAAAGAGAGCATGGCCAGCAGAATAAAACTTAAACCTAGTAAAAATAAGCAAATAGATAAATTAATAAGTGAATATAGATAAATGGAGAAGACAAAGAAAAAAAAGAGAATAGGGAGAGAATCTGCTTCCTCGGTGCTTTAAAAGCTTATTCTAAAATGTTATTGATCAGATCCTGCCAGGTTTGGAAAAATTTCTGCACAGAATCCTCTAAGTGAGAATTTTATTTTTTCCAATTTCAAATAATATATAACATCACTTACCCATTGACTTAAAAGGGGAGAGTTAGGATTCTTCCAGTTGAGCAAGATAAGTCTATGTGCCAATAGTGTAGTAAAGGCAATTACAGTTTGTTTGTCCTTCTCCACTTTAAGCCCATCTGGGAGTACACTAAACACAGCTGTCAACGGGTTAGGAGGGATTGTGACACCAAGGCTGTCTGAAAGGCATTTAAAGATTTTGGTCCAAAATGATGTTAAATTGGTGCAGGCCCAAAACATGTGACCCAGTGAGGCTGGAGCTTGTTCAGTTCAACAATTAGTTGGTGAGCTGGGGACATTGAAACATAATTGTTATAGACAAAGAGGTATACCTTGAATGTTACAGAGGGGACCCAAATACCTGTAGTTTTTATAATTAGACAAATTTTTTAATTACTACTAAGCTCCTTTGGTTTAGAAAAATACAAGATAGCCTTTTTTATCAGTCTTCTGGAAGGGAAACCAATGAAGTGGGCTACTGCAATTTTCAATAGCATTGAGCGTGTTATGCAAGCTTAGAACAGTTTTATGGTCAATATGCTCAGTTTTTGATGCATGTGAGTGAAAGGCAATCAATATAAGTAGGTTTCTGAATTTAACAGAGGGAAAAGCATTTTAAAACATTTTTGGCAGGCTTGATTATGGCTGTTTTTGGAAATGGGCTGTTGGATTAAATAATGTGGAAAAATAATTGAGGACCTTTTAACCTAATGTGCTGAATGAAAAAAAAAAAATAAAGAATTCCAAGAAAAATCAATTATCATTCTGAGTGAACTTGGACTGAGGATTTAAAAGGGATTGTGTTTCTACTATGAGAAGGAAATTCATATTAGAAACATGTGCCCTAAATTGTTGGGTAACTAACAGACTTCTCCTTAGGAAGAAGGGTAAGAACCTGCTTGATTGAAAATGGAAAGTAATAACTGTCTGTTCCTGGATGCAGGAGCTGCAGAACATTTTACCAGATCAACCCATGCATAAAAAATATAATTTACATTAAAAAAAATTCAAAAATAAAAAACAAAAGCAGTTTAAGTATTATCAAAAAACATTTAATTAAAAATTTCCGGATTTATATTCTCATTATTAATTCGTTCAGTGGCTACATTTCAAAATACAAATGGGCAAACTTAATGATCTGTAGTCCCGGGGAAAGAACTGTTCACATAATTTTATTAGTAAAATTGAAAAAAAAAGACTTAGGAGTCTTAGTTGTTACTCAGTCTCTTTATTACCTAGTCCAATATTAATCTTTTAGATGTTCTTTAGTAGAAAAAAGTGCTTGGTACTGCCACCTCATTTACATTATGATTTTATAATACATCTCCTTCCTGGTGGTTCTTCAACAAACAGAAAACTTTTCATTCTAACAGGTCTTCGAAGTAAAGCTATAATAATTTAGCGAATGGGTTTATCACATCATCTAACAGTCCTATTAGAATGGTTTCTCTCCCTAACTCTTTTCTGATTTCTCTCATTCTATGTGTTTAGCAACTATACCTTAATTTTTCAAATTTTTCCTCTAGCTCACTTTTTTAAAGCTATGCTTGTCTAGGCCTTAGAATAAAAGAAGCTTTTGAACCACATGCTATAACTATTTTCAAACTAATCCTTCCAAGATCAGGTACAGACATATACAAATTTCTCCACCAGACTATAGTGCCTTTAAATGCCCAACATATCATTGCAATAAAAGATCCAGATATCCACAACTGCCCTTATTTAATATAAAACCTCTCCATCCCCTGAGAGCCTGGCTGCTAACCACTCAAATTCTGGGCAAACCTTCCTAGCCCATTCCTAGTCTTCCAGTTGTTGACTCTGTCAGACATGAGTACATAGGGGCCACCTTCATACAGTAGCTCTGATTGGGTAAGCAGTACCACTGTACCACAGGAAGGGGAGCTGTCGCTAATACATTCTCCCCTTTTCTTCATAGTACTAAAGAACCTTCAAAGACCAACTAAGGTCAATTCCCTCATTTCCTCATTAGTCCAGACTCTTCTGGATTCCAAAGTATATATACCTACCAAACTCCAGAAGAGGGCGTTTATTAAAAGACCAGAGAGTAAAGGAGACGGAGTTCCTACTTTGAGGCACAAGACTGACCCTTTTTTGTAAACTGGCTGAGGGTATTGAACTTTATGTTAACTCTGTTACTTTAGCTGTTAAATGGGGTTCACCGCAGAGTTGCCCTAACTCTTCCCTTGTTTCATTCCCTAGTATTACAACTCTCCTTGAGCTGCTTGAGAACAATTTCCTTTGCGGCAACTATTACAACCCAACGCTAGGGCCTACTACTCTCTAACCATCCTTCATTACCCACATCACCTTACACAGAAATTCTTTTATTGTCACTGTGGGTTTCTCTGTCCCTGTAATCAGCTCCTTCCATTGCTCTGTTTCAACTTAGTCACACTTATGCTTGTGAGCTAGGTGATATTTTATAGGGTATTTTTCATTTGCATTTTTTTCATTCAGTGCCTCCTTCATTTTTTTAACATTAACCATAATAGTTAGTCTGTTGCAAGAGAACAAGATCAGGGTGCCAGCTGTCAGAGCATAACACAGACTTAAAACTGCACATTTATTGCATCCAGTTGCACACCCAGTGTTGTAAAAAGAACTATTTCTGTGTTGGCTATGCAGGTGTTTTCATTTCTTGTAAGTAAAACTTTAATGATGGGGTGTTAGCCATGAAATATTTTTGCTCAACAGTTTCTGTATAACAAAAGTCTCCTTTAAAAGTAATGCTTGTGAATGTTCTGTGCCAATCTTATGTAAATAAACACAAATCTGCAGCTCTCATACCTGTTCCAAGTAGACAAGCGTGAATGGCATGGGACTGTGGTCACAAATGAGGGTGCAGGTTATTATGAGACTGAGCGACACATTGGTGTAGCCATGTGGCATTACTGTGACAACGTAGCTGTTGGACAAAGCTTTTGATTTCACAATTAGTATATACCCCTATCCTAGGCTAAGATAATAAGCATGGCAAAGTGACTAAATGTGTAAGATCACAGGTGCCAGGGGGAAAATAAAATGTTCTTGCACAGGATTGCTAGGCTCACTGTAACATAAGAAACAGCAGGACAGTTTAAAGGAATCAGATTGGGTGTTTTGGACATCTAGTACCAAGAATGGCCTAGTAGAAGAAGACCCAGAATACAAAGGAAGAATTTTCCATTTTAATCCCAATGCAAAGTTTAATAGTTACCATTCAGACCTGGGAAAATTTCTAAAGGCAGTAATTAAATGCATATTTGTTTCCACCATTGTTTAGTTTGGCAATGCATCTTCTCACATAAAACATAAACTTCAAGTGATCTGTTTGCCCAACAGAAAGGACTGTAGGACTGAAACTGAACTTCTGACAAGGCCTAAGTATATTTTAAGCCAAGTAATCAGAGTGCTGACATCTGTGGAAAAATGCTACAGATCAGTAAAGACAAAAAACACTCTTCATGTGTATAGTTTCTTCACAACAATAGTCATTCTGATTTTCAACAGGACTGGTTTCCCTTAGGGTTTCAACCCCCACACCCCAAATGTAACTTTACTTCATAATGGTTGCTAGGATATGGAGCATAAGTTCATTCATTCAGATTGTGATACCTGTTTGTATATTATGTGTGAAAAAGAGACCAGAGAGACGGATTGAGGGTTGGGAAACCCTCCCCATATACTGTAGATGAACCAAATGATGTGCTTTTTTGTATAGCACAGCAAGAGTGAGCATATACATTCGCCATTGATACTGGCTGGTTTTATCGTGGAAGAACTGGAAATTGGTGCAGAGATGAGATGATGTGAATAGGATGTGATGGAGTTGATGTCATCAGAGGGGGGCCTGGTTGAAGTTGTCGCATGGGGACAGCTGGAATGTGAAAGTTCTTCTTGTACGTGATCATGTTTTAGCGGAGACTTCACGTAGCAGGATTCATCTGGTCTTCAGTCTTTCTAATGAAAAAAGGAGAGAAGCATTAGTATGCCGTCTTATATCCCGGTGAGTTTTTGTGCTCCGTTGGTCCTTCTGGCTGCCCCCTAATCACACGTGTGTGACATATGTTTATTGTGTAACATGCTAAATGGTCATTTTCTAGTATTGTGTACAATGCCAGGGTGATGTTGTATTATTTGTTTTAATGATTATTTTTTTTATATATATTGCTGCAACATCAAGACAAATTCCCAGCAGCAATTTTACTTGGAAGTAAAGCTCCTTGTTGACACACAAGTGTACACTCACTCATGATCAGCAAATTTAGAGTCTTCAAAGAATCTAACATTCTCATCTTTGGGATGTAGAAGGAAAAATATCCTGCAGCCATCTTCCAGATCAACTCTATGACTGGATTGCTATAAAACTGAGCCTATAGGATCAATTCAGAGTTCACTGATTACTGATTACTTCTAAAAACTCCTGTTCTTGTACTCCTCTATTTGCAAGTTTAGCCCAGTTAATATTTGGGTAGTTAAAGTCCCCCATGACTAATAATATCCCCCTGTAAACCTGCCTTTTTAATATTACTAAAAAGATGTGCATTGAAATTACTGTCTTCATTGTGCTGTCTATAGCACACTCCTAAAAAGTGCTTCTTTCCTTAATGCTTTCTGGATGAAGCCAGATGTACTCACTAAGAGGGGGCACATTGTCCAATTGAAGAGGACTTGAACTTAACTTCTGATTGACATAAACAGCAACCCTGCCATCTTTTTGTTATGTCTATTCTTTCTAAAAATGTGTATCCCTCTATGTTATACTTCTTTTTTTATTTAGCCAGGTTTCTGTTATTGCTATAATATCATAATTATGCTCCGCTACATACAACTCCAACTCACTTGTTTTATTTTTGATACTTCTAGCATTCAGGCAAGCTATGTTTAATGTATTACTCATTTTACTCTGCATTTAAATTCTGGCTTAGAATTTACAGTACTTTGCATACTGTATTTCTTTTTACACTATTGTTGGTTCTTTTATGTACAGTTTTAAACCTGGCCTGTCATAAATTCCCTGCTCCCCCATACCTTAGTTTAAACAATCCTCAACTAACCTATTCATACATCTCCGCAACACATTGCTGCCCCTGTGGTTCAGTTGCCCACATGCTTCACCAGTTGCAGCTGTAAGGGAGTGGGACAAAGAGAAACTTACTGTTAAAAACATGTACATGATATCTTGGCTAGAGTTTGCCAGAAGGCACATGGGAGATTGTCAAATCAACTGGATGAAGGTTCTATAGTCTGATGAGGTCAAGATTGAGCTTTTTGGCTAAACGACACATTTGGTGTAAGCTAAACTCTGCAAGCTACCAGAAACACACCATCCCAACCAATAAGCATGGAGTTCTCTTCAGCAAGCCTGTAAAGGCTTATGAGGGTGGAGGGTAAAATGAATGCAAACAAATACAGTGAAATCCTGGAGGAAAACCTGATGCAGTCTGCAAGAAATCTGTGCATTGGGAGTAGATCTGTTTTCTAGAAAAACAACAACTGCAGGCTTAAAGGCAAAGCTACACAGTACTGGCTTAAAACAGTGACGTGAATGTCCTGAAGTGGGTAAGTCAGAGTCTAGATCTGAGAATTTGTGGCTAGAGTTGAAAAAGCTGTTCACTTGCAGTCCCCATTCAACCTTACAGAACTTGTGTAGTTTCGCAAAGACAAATGAGGAAAACTGCAATGTCCAGATGTACAAAGCTGATAGGGACCTTTGCACACAGACTCAAGACTGTCATGGCTACTAAAGTTGCATGTACTAAATACTGACATGACTGTGGTGAACACTTACAAAATCAGTTATTTTGTGTTTTATATTTGTAATTCATTTACAGTATACCACTTTTACAGATCTGTTTTCACTTTGACATTAAACAGACTTTTTCTGTTGGTCAGTGTCAAAAAGGCAAATTAAATTCACTGTGATTCGATTTTGTTTAACAATACAATGAAAAGTTCTTAGAGTGAATACTTTTTATAGATACTGCAAACAACAAAGAGCAATGTTGCTTTTACTAACTTGGTCTGAATGATACTAAGCATGTGGTTACGATCAATGAATACACCTTCAATGTCTGAAAGGTCTGCCAGAAAGACCTTAGTGAAATATATACCATAAATATGTGCCGTGTGTGGAAAATGTATTACGTATGTTAAAAATAAACATAACCTGATGTAAAACCAGATTATACTTTGTAATTCAAAGACATCATTGGACTAGGAATAAAAGTGAATTATGCATTGTTGCCGACTGTATATGGTCTGCGTCACACACAGTTAGGATGATACAAATAAATTTGAAGAGAAAACTCAGAATGTGCAATCAAACCAAACAGTGTGCCATCACACACAGCTGAAAGGAGGTGAAAAGAACTTCAGTCAAGTGATGTCTTTTTGCTTTTGATATGGAAGAGCCACATGAGATGCTGATATCTGTAGTCAATACACTTGAAATAGTGAATATACCCAACAACACAGATGCAGCAGCAGAAACATAGATCATCGACGAGGCTGCCCAGCATCCAAGTTCTGACTGCCTGTTTAAATGAATAACTAGCATTAAAATTACTGTTGAATTGTGGTTCCCAAATATATCATACTACAAAATACTAACTAAAATACTGCATTAAATGTTATTATTTAGACAACCGTTTTTTCTATTAATATTGCCTTAATGAATTAAATAAATTTTGATAGCCATCTATTGGTTGTTTTGCTTGTGTTTTTGGTTGCATTTACAGTGCACAGACTGAAGGAAATTGGTAATGGCTTTTTAAAAAGACTCTCTGTTGGAGTCGCCTTTTCAATGGCACTTTTTGCTGCTGTCCATTGCCAAGATTTTAGGGAGTTGTCCCCAGATGTGTATTCCCAGTGATAATCACATCTGGCCCTGCAGGGCTTGTTCAGAATAGTCAGCACGAGTAGAGGTAGACAAGTAAAAGGGTGGTTCTTCATCTGTGACAACTATGCTGCCATTTGAATTTTTCACTCAATTCACAGACAATTTGCTGGGGCAAAACACTTCCTGCTGTGCCGATAATTGACCATGGATTTGTGCTTCTGATATACCTTCAGCCTAAGCAAAATTTACCATGTTGCTGCTCTTTGACGCCTAAAGGAAAGAGCAAGAGTATCACTTGCTGCATTTAGTATCAACCTTTGTCACACCAACATGACTCTATGACTTACCTTCATAACAAATGTTAATCCACGGTAGTGATGATAATACTTTTATATGACACAAATATTCTTATTATAAAAAATAGCTTTTAGTTTACAGTATACCTCTGCATTTTGTGTCTAAAGTAAAACATTGTTTTATTGTCTTCAATGCCATCAGACCACCTTTAGAAGTGAAGTCATCATTGATTATGACTGGTACCCATAACTTGAAGATAATTTTCTTTGAAGGCCTGCATGGATGGTGAGGTTTTCAACATAACAATCCCTTTTATTGCAGAACAATCTGGAGTCAATTATATCTCTGATCCTTTTTTTGGAATGATGTTCATGACTTATTCAAAGCAAAGCTCTTGTTTCTGGCTGAAGATGAATCACTGTCAGTTCACATCTGCCACATTCATTGTTTAAAACCACTCTAGTTCTACCCAGTTTCACTGTAGAAATACAAAATACTAAAAATAGTGTCATAGTTTTACACTATATTGTGAAAGATCAAAATAACAGTCAGGAAATATAATTCTACTTTGAGAACTTAAAACAAGTCTTAGGAGGTTTCTATACAAAGGATAGCACTGCTTTTAATTAAATTTGAACCCACAGTAGTCATTTAATTTTAACTATGTAATCTCTTTCATGCTGAGCAAAGTTTGCTTTGATTATGTCACTTTAACCAGGGGAAAAATGTTAAATATTTTATTAACTGTCCGGTGTGCTATGTACATTAGACACTAAAATAAAATACTACGCTTGTGCAATTAAACCTTGTAAACAGAAAAAAAAAAACCAAACATGGGTTGAAACACATTTGGTTATTTCTAGGCAGTTATCCACAACAGACCACTCTAACAGTTCCATTCAACAGCAAGCAGAAGCTTTTTTAAAGGAAGAGAAGTCAAAACTTGTTCAAAGGCAGGGTTGTGTTATGAGAAGGGTGTTAGGACTTTACTGTAAATTGTGGTGCCATCTGTTCATCTATTTTTTAACTCAATTTGTGGTTTTAGGCACATATATGCTATGTTGGATGTGGATCAAACACTATGCAACCCAAAAAGTTATGGCATAATTCATTCTGCATCCTCCTACCTTGAGAGAGAGTGATGACTTTGAATGCGCACTGCATGACATTTGCTCATATAATTGCTTTGCTGTTCCAGAACACTGTAAACTAAACTGCTGATTCTAATTTTAATTGGACCCCTTAAAATATTTTCTGATTGCACTTTTCAGATGAGTTAACTTGACTCAATTAACTTGACAACAGATTACTTTGAAAACTGAGTTTAACTTTTGTTATGAACTGATTTTCTTTTCATTTTTTCTGTGTTTTTCAAGACTGAGTTTTTATACATGCAGTTATAAGTTTTGGGGTCTGTTGAATCCATTGGTTTTTATTTTTAGTTCTGAACTCATTTTACAAGTGTCATAAATATTTTGTGTCTTTTCCAACACTATTCTCTTTTTACATAGGAGCCTCCATTTTGTAGGTTTTTTAAATACTGTTGCTGGGGTGGGATGACCGGTTGTACATTATAAGGGCTAGGACCACTCACTATAGCATTTGATGTATGTTTTGGATTGTGTTTGATCATAATTAATGGACCTCTGAGCTTTATGTTTCTGACAATGGTTTTTGTTAAACGTTTGAGTTAAAACTGATTTTGGAGTTTAGACTTTATTTTGGTATGATAACTTTGTCTCTTCTCCTGCTCTCTTCATAAACATTTCACTTTAGTCTCAAGCATGACAAGTTTTAATTGCTTTAAGAATTCCTTTTGACAGATACAAAGAGTTCTGCTGGTTTGGTTGTTTGGTTGTTATGGAATGGTAATTTTTGAGGTCTTTATTTTTATACATTTGTATTGATGTTTTATTTGTATGATCTCTATCAAATAAAATGTCATAAAACTAGAGTTTCTATGGCAACAAAGTAAAATAATATGCAAGACCAATTCAAAGTGAGCTTATTGACATTAAATTATGAATTAGTTAAAAAAACGAATTAGTTACTGAATGTGTATGTATGCGAGAGTGTAAAAGGATCCGTTTTGCACTGTCCATACTTCTGCCACCAGTTATCCCCACTCCACAAACTGAACATACATGCTGCCCTTTACCTAGACTGCTAAAAGTAACCTGTCATCCAGTGGAGCTCTGCTAACATTTTAGGCTCTAGCATCTGTCCAGGATTAGGTCTCCAAATGCTCACCTATAAAAACATCATAAGAAAAACACTAAAATATGGACTTCATATGCTATGACATTTTTAGATGTGGGAAATAATTCATATAAAGGTTTTCAGTTAATTCTCAAGTAATGTTATCTTTAACAAACTCATTGACCTGTACTTTTACTGTGGAGAGAGTCTGCTTCAGAGACATTGTCTCTATAGAGAACTTCAGTAGTGTGTTTACATCTAAGAGGGATCTAAGAATCCAGCTGACTATGATTTGTATTAGCATGTCAGAAGAGACATTGCCATCTAGATCACAAGTACCATATATACTCACGTATAAGTCATGTCTGGAAACCTGAAAAATTGATCATAAAATCAGACCCCGACTTATACGCCCGTTCAAAAATGCAACACTTACATTTTTTTTTACATCTTCTTGCCTCCTACAATCTTGCATCAGTTTCTCAGACACATCGAATTTTGTTGCAGCAGCGCAGTTACCAATTTCTTTTGCTACTTAATTTAAAACCAGTTTCATATTTTCTTCTGATTGAACGCTCCATCATAGATAAGGGATGCTCTTACAATAAAGGTGTATGAGGGTGTGAGATACAAAAAACACAAAACAGTGCAGACGTCACTTCGGTATTACAATGTGGTCACGTAGGCATAATACATAGAAAAAAAGGCAGTGTGCTCCATGGTTACTCTCTCAGGTGGGCGTTAGCATATCATAATCTCTTGGACCAATAGCGTGAGTTTTCTGTTTTCGAATTATACGACCGACATTATAAAATACCAGAAATTATACAGTAAAATCAAGTCCCAAATTATCTGTGGGAGAACTTATCCCCGAGTATATGCGGTATTTACTCCATGATCATATGTAAAGAAAATGCTATCAGCAGCTTTCTGTCCATATATGTAATGCGTCATGTGTGTTCTTAAGTAGCAATAGAATTCTTCTATTTAAGACACACAGTAGATAGACAGTATTCTGTCAGAGAGTAAAATATGGGAGATAATTGAAAAATTGACCAGGAGAATTAACAGATTCAAAGATAATTGAAAAATTGACCAGGAGAATTAACAGATTCAAAAATGGGCTAAAAGTGAAAAAAAAAACCAAGAAATCAAAAAGACAGAAATGTTAAGCCAAAACACTAAGGAAAGCTGCATTTGGAATCCAGGTATATAACAGAATGCACCTAAAGAATATTGATAAATCATATCCGCAATTCTGAACATTCGAAAAGTTTGAAAAATGACTTTTTTGGGCTCTTCCCTTTAATTTTCAGAATGCATTGTCGGCTGTGGATTTCAGGGCTAACAAATGATTCTTTTTTGAGTGATTTTTTTAATGATGTCATAAATTGATCACATTCTCCCGCGATGCCATTTTTTTGTTTGTTTTATGGAAGCACCCATTTTGGACACCCATTTCTAAGACACAGGTCCTGGTTGCTAGGCCACACCCTCTGAAAATTGCATCACCTGATGTCATTAGCACAACACTATTTAAACTGCTGTTACACTGGGCTGTTTGTTCAAGATTGTGGATTCACCCCAAGCATTTGCCGCATTAAGTGACAATGATTATTTTCAAATTTATTAAGCCTTGATTTTCAGTTTCTCAACTTCCTGCTTATGACTTTCACCTTTCTATTTTGACTACAATACACCTCCCAAATCCAATTTCCAATTTTACTGCTTCCTCTCCTGTTTATTCAGTACAAAATTTTCAACTATATGGAATCCTAATAGGGAATAACTACAATGTAGACTTGATGCAATAGAGTCTGTAACAGTAACACAGAGTAATTATTTGTAAACTTACTTATGTTACCTGCTTCAATATGTTTGATGAAATTATGTCTTTATCCACAGAAAGCAAGACACTTCAAAGTGAAACATTGAATGCACAGTAAAACATTTAGAATGTAGCTTTTCTCAGAGACATGCTAAGTTGTAGTTTTCTTGTAATAAACAGGAGAATAAATCATTCCTTGCAAGAATACCATACATTGTACTAGTGGTGTTTCATGGGCACGATGTTTATACCTTAGTTGACTTGGGGGCCGCTGAAATCTTTTATCAGTCCATCTCTACTGAATATTGTCATGATTAGGATTTTGTTTTTCAATTTTGTAGGTATTATTTGATCTATTAAACTATTTTAAATATTATTTTGGGGGTTTTGGTGACCAATCAATCCAATAGTTAAGTTTATTTTTTGTTTCAATGTGTTTTAATGACATAAAATTAAATACATTCTTTTATTTCAATATGTTGTTAATTTAATAGGTAACACGATTTCAGACCTTTTTGTTGATGGTGGCTATACCATTGCTAGGTAAGCTCAACCAGAAGTGTGCAGCGGGAGTCACCACCAGATTTAAAATATAAAGATCAACATTATGCACTTCCTGGCTCTCCAAGTTTGTGGATAAAACAAAGAAACTCTTGGCATTCTCATTAGTGTTTCTGCTTTTTGGCTACAAATTGTTAATTGATTGTGTCTTTTGTCTTACAGTTTGGCTCTGACTACATGAAATTATTGTTAGTTTTTGACTCCTTACTATCCCTTGAATTAGATTATTTTCTTCCTGGTATCAGCCTTTGCCTTTTAATAAAGCCATGAACCATTTCTGTTCTTATTTAAATTATGCAACCACTAGAACAAATGGCTTAAAATGGTCACAGATCCCATTAAAAATACAACCAAAGATTTTGTTGGTTTATGACAATTCAATTGGCAGTGGGATTTTAGAATACATAGTTCCTCTAATCACAGTTCAGATTAGAGAATAGTATGAAAAAAGTTATAAGATGGTATATTATTAGTTACCAGCAAGACATACAGGAATTGACATGGCAGGGGGAGATTGGAAAAGGGAATTATAGAGAAAGGAGCTGGTTGCATGTGGTGTTCAATAAAAGCAATATAAAGACACCCATGACAGCTTATGTGCTTCTTGAAAAACATATATAAGAAGGAGCAACTAAAACAACAATTAAACATTTAATTGTACAATACTACTAATAAAATCCCTCAGTGGACCCATACTGTCAATTACAGTACAGTATAGAGTAATTCTGTTGTGTAATACTATGGATGTTTTACCAAATAATTATCATGATTATTAGGGTTTGTTTAATAAGCAAAATTCTTTGATATTGCCCCCTCATAGACATTATGATTGTTCCCTAACGTGGTTCACTTTAAAAAGGTCCAAGGCCTGGATCTGGCTGCGCCATTGAGTCTGATACCTTTGTCAACATAACGCAAGACAGTAATCACAAAATGAGTAAATACATGAATGTAGGACACATTATATACAAAATATACATGGTTTAATATATTGTGTTACTAAAGAAATATTTTCCTTTTGCCAAATGAGTGTGGTAAATCATTAGGGTGAAGATAGGCTCATTGAGAGGAATCATTAAATGATCTAATATCTCTGTCTCTCCCTTTTTCTATGTCTGTGCCAGTTTAACAGCTATCTTCTGTATTATTCCTGGTTGTCTGGTTGCTCCCCTCAAAGTGAGTATTGGAGCAGCAGTTTTTACTGCTGGGTGTGCTTTTCCTGATACCAATCTCCTCTAGTCATGTTTTACAGTATGCAAGAGGGATGGCCACTGTATTCTAGCCCCAAGACCCCCCCTTATTCTGACCCCAGGAGTAATTATGCAGTCTGTTGGCCATAGGCAAAAAGGAGCTGGCCTAGTGCAGCTCAGCTCACTATGGTTGGAATAAGCCAGTGGCTAAAAATCTCCTACGATAACCTGTCAAGAAGAGAATGGACAGCATTAGTCAGGATGGCTCCCAATTTTGACAGTATTCTTTTTCCTGCCACTGTTTCTAGGTGCTATTTCTGTTTAATATATACAGAGTGTCTTCATTACAAAATTCCTTGTCTTCTAACAGTTTTACGTTTAGAATTGAAATGCATGATCCCTGTAATGCATGTGCACATAAGGAATAGTATGATGGCTATGGTGATGGTAATTGTCCACTGCTGCAAGTGCTGGCGCTCTGTAATAACGCCTTTTCTTTTCCTCCTTCTGCAGACCGGAAGATTGGCGGCTGTTCCACTGCTTGACGTCACTTCCGGTGTCAGTCTGCCTGAACCTGCCTCCTCCTGCCAGAAACAACCACCATCTTAGGTAGTCAGAACCAGATTCCCATCTGAAAAGATGTTTCAACAACATTTGTTAATAGCATTTTTTTTTTCTTTTTTCAATTTCAGTTACAGAGGGTTTGCCTATGGGGGCCCCAAACTTTCATACTGTTTTTGTCTTGAATTTATATTTCTGACTCAAAGCAAGAAACAGTTTCAGTGTTTTAGTGATGTAAAAACATCAACAAAGTCGCCTTATTAAAATAGCATTATGTATTCCATGCATTAAGAGTATTGTTAACTTTACATCAGTTCTACATCTGAAAATATATCAGGGCACACAATTTTTAAAAATATTCTGACAGGTTAGAGTCAATAAAATGGTCACACTTATTTCATAAAATACCATAAAAATTGTATGGCTTTCATCCCACCTCATTTACTATTCCATGCAATTCTAATAATGTTTTATGCACTTAGTATGATGTGTTGTGTATCAGAAAATGATCATGAACCCTACTAAATGAAGGAAATAGATTGTTTTGCAGGTCTAGAATAATTTACATTAGTTGGATTTGTACATAAAATGCAGTAAAAACAAGGTCATCCACTAATTTATGGTATCACATAAACTAAATTAGCAATGCATAGGACAGAAATAAATAATAATTGAATTAGAAAAAAAAACTATGACATGTGAATTAAAGGTAGGGGGGTCATCTGCATACTGAAAGTGTCAGCAATAGAAATTTACATGCAGTGAACTCAGAGAAAATGAGCATTATTAAGATTAGCTTTCTTTTAGAGCTGTAATTCCCATTTACTCGGAGGCAAAGTGATATTACATACATAAATAATCCAGAAATAAAGGAACAAGGACTAGTCAACAAGAAATTATGTGGGACTGTAAAATATATTAATAAATTATCATCAAATGAAGTGCCCACAGAAGGTTAGGGGTCAGTTGCTATTATTCTACACATCATGAAAAGACTTTCACATTGGTAATTGTAGAAATGAATAATATTTAAACCAGATAATAAGAAAGCTGAGTTCAGTACTTAATAGTCACAGTTTTTTATGTTATTAGTGTGCTAAATATTAAAAGACAGTGCCAAACCAATCTATTTTTGAGCATTCACAAATATTTGCCCCCTCATGATTTCACATAAAACAGTTGATGTTAGATAACTTTGTTCATTTAATAAATTGCATAAGTAAAAAATTGTTCTTTGTTCAATCATGTGTCTGTTATCTAATAATAGATTTTGGTTAAAGCCCTAAAAACATTCAATGTCAAATATTTATAATAATAGCAGATTCAGGATGAGAGAAAATACTTTTTAAAAAGTACAGTACAGTATTTGTAGATAATAATAACTGCTGAATGTAATTTGTATTATATAATGAATAACTCATTCAAGAGTGAATACAGTTTAATGCGTTACAGCCTGAACATGTGGCGATAAATGTTGAGCTTCAACAACACTTTGTTGTTACTTCCACATTATTATTTTATCAATGTGATTGTTACACTATCTAATGCAATATTATTTGGTGAAACATGATATGCTGGGTAAAAACTCTAACACTACTTTAGTTAACCTAACAATAAATTTGATTTAAAAAAGTACATTTCAAACTAATGTTCAATCTTAAAGAGTGGCATGGTGTCAGTGCTGCTATTACTGCTCTCTCTTTGCTTCAAAGATTTGAAGTCATTTACATACTTTGGCCAAGTTTGTAAATGTATAAGAAAATATGAAACGGCCTGGCAAGAAAAAACATTCAGCTGAAGATAGCTTGCTATTTCCTATTTATGTAATCTTTCAAAAATTTCTGAAATTATTTTTGAAATGTATTGTTACCCATCTGTACACCATTTACTTGTTAAATGGCTCATTTTAGGGAAATGGTTGGCATTTACTCCATTTATTTTTAAAGTAAGTTTAAACCCTACTTCCTGCCACAGATTTTGATTTGCTTAACTAAACCTCAATAATGTCCCAAAGTAAATAACCCATTAGAATAAATCTAGTTGGGTTTTTCTTGATTTTTCTCCATATTTCTTGTAAGATGAAGCCCAAAACTGAGCATCCTTTTCCAGTATGCTGTATGAACACACTAATGTGACCTTATCATTTGGCTCTATGCCCCACTGTCTTGACTCTTCACTGAACGTTTAACTATAGGGTTACCTTAAACCTAATGCTGGGATGACTTCCCGCTAAGGTGCATTATCAGTTCTGGATTTAGGAGTAGCTACAGTGCACTAGACCAGAACTCCCTGCTAAGTGTAAGAAATTTGACAATGTCTGTAGTGAAAAGCAAAAAGCTGAATAGGGCAAAATGTGTTCAGCTGTATGTGTTAATGTGACTGTTGTAGGTATTTTTTAAACAATTACTTCTGCTGTGTAAGACAAGTTTATGTTTTTAATAAATCATTAATCAATCAGCCAAGTATTCATCTGAGATTTATGAATAGCTTTGAAGTGGCACATTAAAGAAAATTCTGAAATCAGCAGGAAGCTGATGTATCCACCTTTGCAGTTTGGGTCATCTCCGGCCACTGAACACTTACAATAGCACACCATCTGATGTCAGCTGGAGAGCCTGTGATAATCAGCATTAACAAGATGACAGGCTACTGCATTCTTTACTAAAAGCAGAGTATCTTCTTCATCATTATGTACTGTTTCCTGTGCATGTTACAGCTGTTTTTTCATGGCATTGAATACCAGTATTAAAGGCTACAACTGAATGCAGTTTCCTTTTCTACTGCTCAAGTCTCATTTTGGTACTAACTGGATGACTGGAAGGGCAACAGATGGTGGACTTTAATAAAAGCTTATGAGTAAAAATGAGAGCATGTGCAGAGCACAATCATAGAGCTACAGTTACTTTATACTTTGGATTTAAGCATACTGTCAAAACTATAGCAGGCCATAGAATTCTGCATTCTGTATGTAACATCAAGGCCAGCTCTTTAAACAATGCTGCCTTAGCCAAAGTGCATCTTTTCTGCCCCTCAAATATATATTGAACACAGCTAATAGAATAATTAAAACATATTTGCTATCTCTTGTACTTTCGGCTCCTTTCCTCTGTATTCACTTATGTGGACATCTCTTCACCGTCGCTGTCTTTTTCAAGTGTGTTCCTGTAAAGCCTGCTGCTCAGACTCTCATTATTTTTTGAGGTACCTTTCTCATCTCCAGTTTAGTTTCATACATTTTGTCTTTGAAGGTGGCTCTCTCAGTGTGTGCCTTTACACCTCCTTGTCAGTGACGTGCGGTGAGATTCATGGCTGGTGAGGCACCGACTCCTTCAGAGTCAGATTTACAAGTATATGAACCCCAAAGCTTCAGTAATTGTGGGCAGTGCCCATGATTACCTCGTGCATTGTGTAGAATTTTCCCTGTTATGCAGTTACGCAGGTAACTCAAAGGAATGCCTCCTAAGTACTTCCAGTAGAACCTGTGAGGCTATTGCTGTATTTTTCAATCAAAAAATTAATGATATTAGAAATAACATAGTATATCTCCCCAACACTAAGGATCCTCCTAAACCCCAGTATTCCGTTGTAAACAAATTAAAGTCTTTCACTAGGATAGATTTACCTGATTTACAAAAAATAATTTCTTAACTGAAACCCTCCACCTGCGCCCTTGACCCAATACCAACAAATTTTTTCAAAGAAGTATCGGGCATGCTAATTGATAATATTCTTGACATAGTAAATTCGTCATTAGATACGGGGGTCTTCCCAGACTGTCTTAAGACTGCTGTAGTTAAGCCCCTACTTAAGAAAAATAATCTTGACCCCTCTGCTCTTGAAAATTTTAGACCCATCTCTAACCTGCCTTTCTTAAGTAAAATTCTAGAGAAGGCAGTCATTATGCAGTTAAATGACCACCTCAATAAACATGCTATTCTTGATAAATTTCAGTCTGGTTTTAGAACAAATTACAGCACAGAAACTGCACTCGTTAAAGTAGTAAATGACTTGCGGGTAAATACAGACAGAGGCCATTTATCTGTTCTCATCCTCTTAGATCTGAGTGCCGCATTTGACACCATTGATCATAATATTCTTAGAAATCACCTTAGTCAATGGGTGGGCCTCTCTGGCAGTGTCCTAAATTGGTTTGAATCCTACCTGGCAGGGAGAAAATTCTTTGTTAGTTGTGGTAATTACAACTCAAAGACACATGATATCCGATATGGTGTTCCACAAGGCTCTATCCTGGGTCCGCTGCTCTTCTCAATCTACATGCTTCCGTTAGGTCAGATTATCTCGGGGCACAACGTGAGCTACCACAGCTATGCTGATGACACACAGCTGTATTTATCAATAGCACCTGATGACCCCAATTCTATTGATTCACTAACACAATGTCTGACTTGTATTTCTGAATGGATGAATAGTACCTTTCTCAAGCTAAATAAAGAGAAAACTGAAATCTTAGTGATTTGCAATAATGGATACAATGAGGCTATTAGAAATAAACTGGATACCTTAGGATTAAAAGTCAAGACAGAGGTAAAAAGCTTAGGGGTAACTGTTGACTGTAATCTGAATTTTAAATCGCATATTAATCAGATCACTAAGACAGCATTTTTTCACTTAAGAAACATAGAAAAAGTTAGACCTCTTATATCATTGAAAGATGCTGAGAAATTAGTTCACGCATTTGGTTTCAGTCGACTAGATTACTGTAACGCAGTCCTCTCAGGAATACCCAAAAAAGACATAAATCGTTTGCAACTAGTGCAGAATGCAGCTGCTAGAATCTTAACCAGGAAAAGAAAATCCGAACACATTTCTCCAGTTTTGATGTCACTACACTGGTTACCTGTGTCATTCAGGATTGACTTTAAAATTCTGCTTATGGTTTATAAATCCTTAAATAATCTCTCCCCATCTTATATATCTGAATGTCTGACATCTTATATTCCAGATCGTAACCTCAGATCCTCAAATGAGTGTCTCCTTAGAATTCCGAGAGCAAAACTTAAAAGAAGTGGTGAGGCGGCCTTCTGCTGTTATGCACCTAAAATCTGGAATAGCCTGCCAATAGGTATTCGCCAGGCTAATACAGTGGAGCACTTTAAAAAACTTTGTGATCAGTTTGTGATCTCTTCCCTGAAGCCCCTCTTTTATGGAGATCCATTTTCAAGAATAGCTGTGCCTCCTCCAAACCCCAACCTTTAAAACATTCAATCTGAATTTGTCTACCTGAAATTGTCTTTACCTTACTCCCCATGAATGCTTTGCCATGGGCCTGGCTTCAGATTCAAACTGCAACTGCCAGTTCTGGGTGTTCAGGATAATGTTCCTGGCACATTCTGACATATGTTCTGGGAAAGTCCACTGGTTTCTGCACCTTGCTCTTTCATTGAGTTTTCTCTGAAATTTCCTATTTAAATCTATGTTTTGTTAAATATGTGGAAATAAACGTTAATTTGTTCAGATTACAAAAGGCCTGAAGGAAGGGACCTAAGCTGTCTTAAAAGCTTGCATATTGTAAGCTGTTCAGTTATTATTTTGCCTGACATCTCATTTCATCTATTAGGGCTAACACAGTGCAACACCCTACACCTACAAACAAACTTTAATTCAAGTAAATGGAGAATAATACCACAGTGAGGGGTTTAGAACTAGAACATACGACTTAGGAGAAAGACATGATTCTCCCAGAGTACATCACTAGGCAATGAACAGAAGCAATTAAAAATTTTAAAAAGATGGTGGGTTATGTTGTGCTGCATGGAGTGCAAGCTGACGCAGGTTATGTGGCTATAATTGGAATAATGTGTGATGTTTTGATTTCTATTATTACTAGAAAGACATAAAAGAACAGAAAGTGCACTGACGAGCTACTAGACTAGTCCCAGGATGGCAGAGCTTGTTGCATGGAGAAAGAGTGGCGGAGTTGAATCACTTTGTGTTAAGCATACATGAGCAGCAAGATGACTTACTTGAGTGAAGTGGTGGACAGTAGAGAAGAATATGTGAGGTGTTTTCCAGCTGCTACTTTAAATGAAGTACTTGAAGGGTCAAAGATGGAATCTGATTAAGATTTTGTGCAAGTGTTGGTTATTTCTTCACAGTACATTGAAGCAGTTAACAGGCAGGTTGAAGTTGAAAGTAACACCCATACCTTTACACAGTGATATTTTGGAAACATTCAAATGGGATTAGATGAATTATAGATGTAAGTAGCCCGTTCTCAACAAAGCATTTCTTTTGCTCTTTCAGTATAAGAAAGCCTGCTAATTCACTTTTATTATTAACATTTAATTATTTGCCTGACACTATTTTCAAAAGAAACTGACAACATCTGAGATACAATTAGTTATATTTCTTTTGTTTTTTTCATTTGGAGCACAGGTGACTTTCTCATAGTCATACAGTGTCAGTAGCGGCATTTGAACCTACAAGCCTTAAGCACTTCGCCACACTACCTACAGAAGAGGAGTGCTTCCATGATTATGTGTGTCATCCTTGTGCCAGAGGCCATTGTAATACTCTCTGCATCGCTCCAGTTTTAGTGGACTTGTCAGGTTGCTCATTGTACTTTGTTAATAAAAAGACAAAAAAAGTAATGTCATTTGTTGGCTTCTTTTTGGAAAATGTGGAAGGTTTTAAGTACATCTGTGTGGAGAAGAAGAATATTACACTTTTAGAAAGAAATCTAAAGTGTATACTATTCCATTTTTTGTCTTTTTATTTGCTCGGTACACTGAGCATTTTTTTTGTTATTTACAGAGTGTGTGATATGATCTGTAATAGTGTAGGGTCAGTAGAGAAGTAGTGTTGGTCACCCATTCTTTGCATTTTTTTCTTATAATTGTATTGATTAGGGATTGGTACAACATTTTCACATTAGTTTAACAGGAAAAAAATTAAGATTGACAAGAAAATGTATTTCAGTGTTTAAATAAACACTTAACATCTCCGAGAAAAAATGTATTAGGACAAAAAAAGCACACACTGCATATTGCATAATAAAATGTTTCTCTTACAGTATATTCTTTGTCTGAAATAGATTTGAAAATGAAAATGGTTGCACATGATTTCTGCAGTTTGTAGAACTTAAAAGAGACGAGACCAGGAATAAATTCAACAATCAAGTAATTTAATAGGTGAGTTTCATTGACTGGAACTGAAGTGGATCAAAATAAAATGCAGTTTAAATTGCCTTGACCAAATCTAAGTTAGTTGAATGTTTATTTAATTTAACAAATATATAAGTAAAGCACAATTGAGTAAAGAGGAGCAAAAAGACAACATGCTGTAGAAAAAATATCTAAGACCAATATAAAAAATAACCTACTCTAGCACTTTTCCTCTTTATGTCTCTCTCTGCTCTGAGGAGCAATAGTCCTCCTCTGCCTGTCAGTAGAAACATATTGACTGGAAACTTATGATAAGTGCTTTCCATAATATGACATGTGAGCAAAGGAAAACAGCACGAAAATAAAAAGGTGAGGAAAACGGTTCACTGTGAGATGGTGACAGCAGCTCTATTAATATCAAATGGCTCGTCTAAAAGGAAACCACTAAAAGGAGCCCTACAAAGTAGCAACATCAGCTGTCTTTGACTCTCTGGCCCCTTGATCTGACTTTAACACTAATTTGCACAAACTCGCCAACTAACATAACAAAGATTTGAAGCACCAATGAACTAGGAAAAAAATATCTGTAAAACAAAATAGCACCAAATAAAAAATAAACAACAAAAAGTCATGAAGTTTGAGTCAAGCTACACAGAAAAGGAGCAAACAAATGGACATCCTACTTTCTGCACTTCCACTGCAGCTACTGTAAAAGCTCTTAATATGATTTCAAATGCCGACACATTTGCAGAAAATGACTGGACAGATGTGCATGATGTAGGTGCACAAAATTAAACACAATTGATAGCCATGTCATGGCATAGTAAAAAATACAGAAAGTATCAGAACGGTGTCAACAAAAATATAATAGAACAATCCTAACAACAACAACTGCCACATCGTCTAGTGACTTATAGTGTATTTACATCTCTGCAACCTATGTAACAATAAAAAATTACAGAAATCGCAGGCCGCTTCCTCCCAATAAAATGTAATGACTGCCCTCCAGCTTTTCCTTGCAGAAATCATGCTAAAAAGACAGCTTCTTCCCATTCTTCTGCCACAGGATAATGAGCTACACCTTATTGGCCTCTAGGAATTTGGTGCTTTTTTCAGGCCTCCATGGTCACCCTCTGTCTTTTATGAACAATTCTGCCTTCGTGTCCCTGGAAATCATTTAGCCAGTTCCTCTCCAAATGTAATGTTCTTTCTTTTGCTTAGGTTCTCTCAAAAATTACTTTGGGGATGTACCTTTATTGGCCTTGTTGTCATCTGGTGTTGCCCCACTTCCAACACCAGCATCTAAATTTGCACTCCCACTAGCAGTGCAGATTTCCACCACTCACCTTGAGTCTTACTGGGTCCTGTCATTGTCTTGTCCCCCACTTTTCTCCCTGTCAACCACTTGCCAACTACGCAACCCATTCACATGTATAACTGTTAGCAATCTACAATAATCATATCACATTCCAAAAATTCTCAGAATAAGGTAAACCTGGAATATGAAACTACATGTTAGTGTACTTTAAAATCAAAAAGCCATCACCAACTATGTAGCAAGAATTTTCTTTGTCTTAAAGCTGTAGGGAAAATATGCATGGCATAAGAAACTGGAAGGAGTATTAGAGTTAATGAAACTTGCATTTTAAAAGAGCCCTGTATTTGAACTTTTCTCATCTTTTCAAACACCTCAGGCATCATGTGATTTGTTCTTTAAATGTAGTCTGTCATACTATTTTTACATATCTTTCACCAAGAAATATGAGACTTTAAATTGTATTAATGGTTTTCTTGGAATCTTCTACTTATGAAAGCCTTTAATTCATCTAACGTTGATTATGACAGTATGAATGATATATTGCTATGAGGTGTATAGTACACTATCTTAAATCTGATCTTATTTAAATTAAAAAGAAGATACACTTTATGTGAAAAGTAACAGATGAATCTGCTTTAGCTAAGTTGAGACTGGAGGGAAGTAGAGGCATGCAACATGTTTGCAAATACTTTATTGCCAACAAAAATAAAGGGAAACCTGGGTGACCAATAAAAAGCCACAAGAGAACAAATATGTTTTATTTATTTACTTTGTATGCCAATATTGTCAAGCATGTGTGCCTGGGAACCATCTTCTGGGCTCTGATAAGGTAAGTAGTTCCATGCCAAGAGGAGAGGGGGCACTGACTCTATCGTATCTTTTCTTTTTTATCCAGCAATAAGCCGCTGAAGAAGGATGCCTTGCTACACCCTGAAGTCCAAAGAAGGCTCTATCCCCTTCTGGTCCTGCCACTGTAAGAAAGAAATGTTCCTGCAATGTGCCATCTCATACTGACATAACACTTGTATAAGAAAGAGCTTCTAGTTTAATTACTCTGGTTGTTAAGGCAGACCAAGCTTCCTTTTTTGTTATTGGTTAATTGGCCATTGTGTCATCTTTTTTGTTGCTTACTAGTAGAAGGAATAAGCTGGTACCACAACCATTTTTGGAGTACTTTGGTTTCTCTTCGGTCATGTTACAATATTAAAGTTTAAACTATTGAATAGCAGTAGTACAGCACACCCCCAAATTTCAAGGTGGTTATGTACCTAGAGCACCCGCAAATTGTGAAAAACTGCAAATTTTGGATGTGGTTAAAAAAAAGCCTATTTTCATAGTTTAAACCCTAAATATGCCCCCAAAACACTTTAATTTAATTTCAAACTCAGCTTAATACATTATCTAAAAAAAGAATGTAAAGGTAAACCTGTATACTGTACTGCTATGTCTCCCGCAGTGCTAGAATGTAAAATACCGATGTTACCGCTATATGTACTGTAATTCATGCAAGCGCATTTTCATTGCCAGAAGCCTTAGAAGGTGCAGGGCATTTCGACGGCATCTTGGGGCTTTAACCCTTAAACTGCCACATACTTGGGGGTTAATGCATCCCTGGACGCCTAATACTTTTTTGCTGCACTTTAAGTAAAGTCACAATTTACAAAGAAAACGTGAAATTTTAATGGAACACATTTTTTTTCATGCAAAGAGCATCACAATTACTGCAACACTGATAATTTTACACACTGCTAATGAACTGTAAAAACTATTTAAAAAAACTACTGGAACAATATGTACAAGGTGTAACTGACGCCATGGATGAAATCATCGAGCCAACGGCACTTGAACTGGCTGCACGCAAGCACACAGAGGTAAGTGCTGATGCTGGCAGGCTAGTCTAGTGCAGCGGCTCAATCCCAGGGACAGTGAGGCTGCAGTGCTGCAGGGTGTTACGCTTCGGTCACAGAATTGCACAAAAACACAGGAGATTGTAGAGACAGGAACTTTAATCAAACACTTCAAACAAACATGTCTCTTTCAGAAGTTAAACAAGCTCAGTATGCAGTTAGTTCTCGTTTAAAAGAATAGGCAAACATCATAAGGGAGTGGGACCCACAACAGGAGCAGAGGATGTCTGGGGAAGGAGAGAGAAACAAAGCAATCAGCCAAAAAGGACACGTGCTGTTCAGGCTTTTAAGTAAGCGTAGTGTCGCATGAGAAGCATATCACGCGACAAAGCAGCCGTAAGTAAGCCCAGCAAGTAAGGGAGCAATGTGAAGGTAGTCTATCAGCGTTTTTAAGAGGGTTTTTTTGAGGAGTGTCCGTGTCTTCTAGGGGTGCATTCAGACCCCCTGCTCACAAGGGGCTGGCAGTGGTCATGAGCTGGCTGCTCAACGAATGTGCGGCACTGACTGATCAGCTCCTGCATGCTTGCAAATGGCACTGGGAAACAACTATAGCCTGTTGTGGCGGTTTAAGGGTTCAGAGAACAAAACGTAAAATACAAGCTGGAGATGCTTCACAGTCAATTAGTAGCAAGGAGAAATGAATAACGCTGTAGCGGTCCGGTGCCGCTAAGATTCAAACCATCGAGAAGACAGTGATTTATTTTTATGGTGCAGATTCCAGGGACGCACCCTGCCTTGGCCCGACCTGCACGCACTCACAAACAGAGACAAAAACAAAGCAAACCAGTAATCAAACAGCAAATAAAGAATGTAATGAAAACAGCATTACCACCCCTGTTCCCCTTATGGCGATTACACATTACATACAACATAGCACAAAGAAAACACACAGCAGTAAATCATGAAAAACAATGAAAATACAGTAGATAGTCCAGAGATCCGCACATTGAATGGGAATGTAAAGATAGTCCTACCGCTAGTTCCTGAAATGGTGAAGACGGGTGGATGGGTTCAAGAGCGCTCCTTTCTTTGCAGGATGGCCATGAATCCACTTAGTCCTCATGTACACAGGCAGACGGCAGACAATTCAGATGCCAATCACGAAACGATCCAGGACAAAACGAATAAGTACAGTTAACCCAACACAGAAAGCAGACAAATAGGAACTTAAAACACAAATTACAAAAACATTTTTTTTGCTTTTGGTCACCGGCCCCCTTTTTAAAAGCCGCGCTGACATTCTTTGACCCCAGCAGCCTCAGCAGAAGATCAATCAGAGCCACTGCAGGGACTGCTGGGAGTTGCAGTTTCAAATTCTATTGGCTACTTTCATCATCCCAAGCTGCGTTCACCTCTACAGTTGCTTCCTGTTCTCTCTACAGTACAGTGTTTCCATGAAAAAAGCCATAAAAATTGCGGTGGATATTTGCGGTTTCTGCTAACAATTATTAGATAGATTCTAAGGAAAAATCCGCGAATGTCTGAGGCTGCGAACTCTGAACCGTGACTTTGTGGTGGTCTACTGTATTATAATACTGTAGATGTATGACTGATACAGTATGCAGAAAATCAGTGACTCATTAACCTTAAACACATTAGCCCAGTACAGGAAGGTACATACATACTTCTTGAAGCCTAAGAGAATGTACTTGACTCTACTTTGGTGTGGGGGTCACTGTACTGCTGAATAAAAGATCATTCCTTTACTCCATTACATTGTCCCTAGCTGAAAATGACCTCCTAGAGCCTTGCCACTGCCACTTAGATCAAAGCATAATGGAGGCCAATATTCTCAAAACCTACCAACAAGACAAAGCTAGGAGATCACAGCCATTTCTTTGGATACTGCTGAGCAGCACATACTGTATATATTATTCACTAAAAAACTATACATATAAAATGGAAAAAAAAATAACAATACCGAGAATGCAAGATCAGAGTCATCACCATCTTAAATTGGCACCACAGTTACAGTAGGCGTTCCTCTTATATGTTGTCATTAAGGGATGTTATTCAGAAATGCAATATTACCTTTTAATTTGACTGCTGATAACATCCAAATATTATTTAATCCAAAAATTTAATTTAACTGATGATAATTATTTGTATTTAAATTCAGAAAATCACAACTTCTTTTAGTGTGTGGTAACTTTGTGAATTATACTGAATTGTGAATTATACTTTGTGAGTTATACTGAATAATCTAAACTTGACAGAATTAAAATCTAGTTATCTTTGGCTCTAATTTTAACCTCAATCATCAGGTTAGTGCACTTAATAAAATCTTCTTTCTCCAGCTTAGAAATAAGGCAAAGGTAAAGCACTTTATTAAGCTGAAGGATCCTGAACTAAATGTTTTTTGCCTTGGGCAGAATTGATTGAGGTAATGTGTTATGGACAAGCTGTTTAAATTGCTTACTTAAGACTTTACAATTATTCAAAATATGCCAGCAAACATTATGAGTAGTACTAAGAAGTACAGCCATATAAATCTGACTCTTAGCTGGCTATCAATTAGATTTAGAGGGGATTTTAAAATCCTTTTTCCCATATACAAAGTCATAAGTGGTTTACTCCCCCTTTAACTTGAAGAACCTTTTATTAACAATAACTCCAAGGCATATTTTGCGATCTCAAGACCAAAGCCTGTCAAAAGTTCTGAAAATAAATGCAACTAATGTAGAAGTTAGTGCTTTTGGTTGTAGGGCATCCAGCTTGTAGAATGATCTATTGACCAAATTTAGAGAAGCCCCATCAAAGTCAAATGCTTTTTCTATCTTTGCGTGTCTTAAAGCTTGCTATCCTTAAAAGGACTGCTAGCTTTACTTTGGTGTCAGAAGCAGGACATAAAGAAAACCTGTTTTCTGACTAAGCAAAGCACTCTGTGCCTCACTGGCCCAAAATGGACTTGTTGGACCCTTCTGAGTCGTTCATGGAGAGCCTTGAATTTGAGATCAGGGATATGGAATGATGGCAGCAGTGTCAACCTAAAAGGAAGGATAGCCAAGAAGCCATTACTGCTGCAGCTACACACAAAGATACTCCTCTACCCAGGTACAATGATCAGATGTCATGGCAAACTTACCACGCACAACTGGCTACTTGCCACAATAAATGGGAGAAGGAAACAATGGCAATTCACCCAGGCAGGCATTAGAGGGAGAAGTAGAAAGTACATTGCCATTGTATATATCTCCCCAGAGGACCAGGGAGACTTGACTGTATTAGTGACAGTACTTGAAGAGAAGTTTTGGGAAAAGGAACATGCCAGAATACATCCAGGCTATGCTGTCCACTATGCAAAGAAGGAGCCAAGAGAAATTGGAGCCCTGGCAGTGGCTACAAGGCTTGACTATGTCCAGGCTCATCCTCAGTGAGCCTTCAGGTAGTCATCACCCCATTATCCAGCACTCTGCATAAGAACATTTTCACCATCAGCTGTCTCAGTCCTTCAAGTAGCCCCCGCCATTGCTGCAAAATTGAATCTGTCTCCTTAGAATACCCTGCTAGACATCAGTTCCACTGTTGCTACTGGAGCCGAACATGGAACACCAGAGAGGAAATTCAAATGTGGGGAAAAAGACGGTTACAAATCTCCATTGGGTCAGTTCTGGCAGGCACATATTTTGTCATACAGCACAACTACCAAAGAGCAGTAATAAAATATATTTTATCATACACCAAATGCTCAACAGAGAAGGCAACAATGCAAATTCTTTGAATGGTGCACTGCATCAATCGAATACATAACAGTCAATAATTTCAATCCAAGAGCAAAGAACACATTTCTTCAGATTGATATTTTCCCAAATGTTTAATTTCCAGTTTTGTTTTATATTCAGATAATTAACATGGCAACATGATTCATGGTAATGATAAGGTTGACGATGACTACTCCAATGCAGCAAGTTCACACAGCCTATTAATTGTGCCACAAACAATTCAATGGTCACTTGAATGGGCTCTCGCCTTAAGGCCTCAAGGTTGAATATGTGGACATGTGCAATGGTAAGCAGAAAATACTGTGATGGTAAAGAGCTTGGTCAAGCAACCTGGAAACGGGCACAAAGAAAATTTCTCAAATTCCAAAAACAAATATATTCCTGGATAAGAAATTGCATTGAGCATATCATGGAAACTGAATAAAAATATCATGATAGCTAAGTTGTCTTTACTAATAAATATCCTGTCAATACATTACATTATTGAGACAAGCTTATTATTTATATAATTTTTGCACAACAGTATTATTTGCTAGTAATGGAAGGCAGTGTCTCAGTTGCTCCCAATGTAGAGAAGTCACTGTGTATGTTGCATTTTAATTGGCTGTAGTAATTGTTTTTATGTTGCCACTACTAAGCCATATTAATTTTCTTTAATTTCTTGGTGTCCAAGGTGGTATTTGGTCCGGTTCAGACACCTTCTCTCCAAATTAAATTGCTCACCATCTTCCTACAGAACAATCCTTTTCAGACCTGGGACAGCTGGATTTTGGAGTTTAAATGACCCTGGATGTACATGTGTTGTCAGACATGTGTGAGTAGGGGACATCCTTAGGGCTTATATGTTAATTGTAATTCCACCCCAAGCCACAGGTTGGCACTGTCAGTTACACCTCTCCCTTATTTTCCCACAAAAATGAAGAAAGGAAGCCTGAAGAACCAGGATGTCCTCGTCCTTCCATTCTTGAAGTGTTTAGAAGCCAACCCCAACAGAAGGCTCTAGTCGTTCGAAGACTGTCATCTGAACAAGATACCAAAACAGCAGCGCTGGCTGAAATTGCTTTTTTTTTTGGCTACACCACCTTGCCAATTAAACTGGAGTCACCAAGTGTTACCCTAAAACTTTATCTTAGTTTAATCTCTTAATTACAGTGTACACCATTTTTGTGTACAGTATGTAGTTCTCGATGTTTCTCTGTTTATATTTCATTTTTATGTTGCAATTACTTTTAATCTATATGTGTAATTTGCTCCATCCTGGGTATGACGTTAATCTTCATCCAGCCCTGCATGTAGGCCCTCCATCCTGCAGGGAAAACCTTGGGGTTGGTGGCAGAATTGGCACTCCAGCCACCATAAAAAACCTCACACTGGTTCCATTCCATCTGAACTGGTGTGGTGTGGTGCTGAGGTGTCACCCATTGCATGACTACACTCGGGTCCCAATTTGGGATACAGAGTTGGCTCGTCATGTGGTGGGTGTGGCAACGTGCTGTATCAGTGTCTGCTCTTAACCCCTCTCTCTCTATATATGTGTAATTATTGTATAGCATGTTGGCTTGAATGCTAAAATTTCTTATACTGTAATATGTGTAAATCACAATCAGGTGAAAAATTGAATTGCTTAACTGTGTTTATTCCATACATAGTCATTTAACTAAAGCCTACCCAGGCAGCATCAGGAACAAAGCAGGAACCAATGCAAGATGGGGTTGCACCTTAATCTTTTAAAATTCTGTTTATTTGTGGTTAACAATAAGTGTGCTGTATCAATCAAAGTTTATTGTACATTTTTGTTTTACCATTGAATGAGGTTGCATTTGCTATTGCATGTGTTATGTTTTTGGGTAAACTTTGAAAGATGTGCAAAGTTTTCTCTTTCCAGCATTGCTCTGTCTTGCTTCTTGTTATATTTAGTGATCACTGTAACATTTCAATTTTTCAGTTTTTCATTTAATTTCCCATAGCAGTTTATTGTACATTAAGGTGGTTGAGGTATGGTAAACTACATAAATGCTAACCTTAAAAGTTTAAAAATTTTCACAAAATAAAAAGAAGAGTCAGAGTGAGAGAAACTAAGCGGGAAACTATGTAAAAGTAACAATTAAGTAAAACTTACAAAAACATATCTTGTTAAAACCATCCGATAAATAACCTATCACTGATGTGATGTGTCATAAATAAAACTTGATTATAGGTAACTAAAAGTGATACTGTAAACTAATTCCCAAAGATATGCTTGTTAGGTTATTTGGCCTGGTAAGGAGTGTAGTCTGTGTGATTGTGCCCTGTGCTGGATTGGCATGCTATCAAATGCCAATACCTGCCTTGTACCTGATGCTGCCAAGTGAGGTTCTTACATCCTGTAATCCTCTGTTGGACTAAGCAGGAAGGTGGATGCATGGCTGGCAAAACCATCATAATATGATTGGTGGTGTAGTTAAGTAACAGTGAACTCTGAATATTGCACACAGGTAGCCTCTGCATAAAATATTACCCTTGTTTGACACTTTTGCATATTGGCAAGAGTAATCTCAAATGTTCACATTTTAGCGAAGCTTAGTTGAAGGCTGCCTTTACCTGAAATAAAGCAAGCATTTATTTGATGATTAATGTATTCCCTAAATATAAATGTGTTTTTTCAGCTATTTACAACATATCATAGTGATTAATTGAGCACACAAATATTTGCCACATTATCTCCACTCTTATACAGTACAGAAGAAGAGGGCTTCTGTTCTTATTAGCAGTCCATATTATTAGGAAAGCTCCAAGCTGGATTGATTTAAAGACAGCAGGCAGACAGTAGATTCATAAAGCATGGGATTTGCAGCTCAGACTCATTTCCAAAAGCTTTGTATCTGCCAGTTGGCTTGCTTCACTGCATACTTATACTCAGATTTAGAAATATGCTACCTCAATTCACCCTTTTAAAACCACTGGTGACACTATCTGAAAAAGCAATGTGGCTTAAAAAGGTAATCTTTGTATCTGTACCTAGAGATATCTGCTAGGTCAATCTACTTGAAGGCATTAAAAAGCACAGCATTATTCAAAATAAAACAGCCTAACAAATTCTACACGGAATATAAAATTGGGCTCGGCTGCATATTCTGACCTACAATGCATAAAGTTTCCTTATTGTCCTTTGCAGAAAGAGATTTATTTTTGATACTAGTAGAAAGCCCAAGGTGATTCAATAAAAACATTTGACAATGTTGATTTTATTACCTTTTTAACTATGTACGTTTTAGCAAGCCTTAAAACCATGTAGAATTTTTCCATCCACTTATACTGATTGAATTTCATAGCTAATATTTTTTTTAATATATTGAAGGTCATGTTTTTTTTCTTTTAGCTTATTATAAACAGGCGCACTGGATACGGTGCCTTATTTGCATCTTCATGTTCACCTAAACATTTTCATACATTTGTGTGCACAATTCTTGTCTCTTATATAAAGAAAGGTTAATTTAGTACACCTTAACATATGCTGTCAGAGATAATGGAATTTTCAATTACGTATTTAGTGGCAGAATTGTATGTTTTGTACTATTCTTGATTAGAGGTCTTGTTGCTGATTAGTTTCCCAGCGTCTGGTTAGGGACTGGGATTCAAAAAGAAAGATCCATAATTAAGAAGTACAGATGCTGGTCAGATAAAGCCCCAGTGAAACTCAGACACATCTCTGTTTAAACCTTACAACATTTACCACAATATATTCAAAATGCCAAATAAGCAAGTTAATACTGAATATGATCCCATAGCAAAGTAGCTTTTTGATGTTATCTGTGAGATCTAGAAGGGTAAATGAGTTATGCAGGTAAAGTGAAAGAAAAAAACATGTTGAAACTAGGCCAAGATGAAATATTTTTTATTTTAGCTTTTGCTGTGTTTGTATCCTCCACATTTGTCTTCTGGATTTGCTCAGTCTGAGCTATTTAAATGTGCAAGATCCATTTTTGATTAATCAAGGATTCTCTCTGACTGTCATAATGGTGTTTTATTATGGTGTACTGATTTCAAAAGGACTGTTTAAATCACAAAATTCTATTTACAGTGATCCCCCACCTATCGCGGAAGTTATGTTCCAGACCCATCAGCGATAGGTGAAAATCAATATAGAAAGACCACATAAATAAACATTTTTTTATAGTTTAAGCCTTTAAATACCTCTCCCACATGCTTTAAACACATGTAAATTTATTAAAACACACTTTGTAAACACATATGTTATGTGGATGATGGGCTAAGGATATGAGTAACATAATAATAATAATAATAATAATAATAATAATAATAATAATAATGTAGCGTACTGTCGAATCATTCAAGCCATAATGGCAAGCGACGTCCGCATAACGCTTTCCTTCCCTTCTTAGAAAATGCAGGACACTTGGGAGACATCATAGGGCTTAAAACAAAATGAAAAGTTCACAAAAAGTTTGCTCACAACAATCGGACCACAAGCAAGGTACACGATACGCAGAGAACTGAGATGCGTCAGGGACCCACGCTTGCTGTTCTTGCGAGATTACACCACGTTAGCAACAGCCAATCAGAGCCCAAGAGAATGAAAATCCTGCTCTGATTGGTTGAGTCTCCTCTTTCACCCAATAACAGGGCTTGTAAGAAATCATCTGGGTACTGTAACATGAAACTCTTTGTCTACCGTAGTGTACAATGTACGTATATTTAATAATTTACTGCATTGCTTAAATGTTAGATATGTTTCACAGAAAAATCCGTGATATAGCGGGGGCGCAATAGCTGAACCGCGATATAGTGGGGGATCACTGTATTTCAAATAATGATGGTAGCCTGATTTTAAAATATGACCACTCTTATTATGGTAGCTTTCACATTTGGAAAATATTGTTACAAACATCAAGACAGATTTGCGCCCTTAAGGTGACGCGAAAAGAGGCTCCAGACCAGGCAGGTAGAGATAGGTGGGTCATGATCACAAGGTAAAGGCAGAGCGCTGTCCGGGGGCATCAACCCCAGAACTAGAAGTGTCAAACCATTTTCAGGTCCTTGAGGAGCTGGGCAGTGTCTCTGAAGAATCTGATATGGTAGGCAGGCATAAGGAGCCCCAACAGGCCACCGTAAAGCCAATGCCCATAAAGAGAGAATTAGTGATAGTTGAGGATGGGGAATTTGAAGGGCAGGCTTGCTCCAGAGATACAGAGTCTCTCACGATGTGTTGCCTTCCGGTTGCACAGGTGAGAGACCTCCCTGGAAGGGTTGATTGGCTCTTGGCTAGAGGAAGAGTGGATCCAGTTGTCATTGTCTATGTTGGAACAATGACATACATAAGGTTAGTCTGTCAGTTCTGCATTCCAAATTTAAATAGTAAGGTGCAAGGATGAGGAGCAGAATTGACAATGTAATCTTCTCTGAAGTTCTGCATGTGTCACATGCCAAGTAAAGGTAAGACTGAGGAGATTAGAAGGCTTAATGCTTGGCTCCAGCCTTGGTGTGGGGTAGAAGGGTATAGGTTTATGGGGCATTGGGACTCATTTTGGAACAGATGGGACATGTTCTGCCACAGCAGGTTTCATTTGAACCGGAGGGGCACCAATGTGTTGGAGGGGTGTATGAATAGGTTAGTTGAGGATGGTTTAAACTAGGGTACGGGACAGGCAAGGAGTTTAGGACAGGCCAGGTTTAGAACTGTACATGAAGGAACAAACAATAGTGTAAAAATAAATGTGCATAGCAACATAAATTCTAATCTAAACTTTAAGTGCAAAAGTGAAATGAATAATACATTAAAAATGACATGCCTTAGTGCTTGAAGTATCAAAAATAAAGGAAGTGAGTAGTTGAGCATAATTATGTTGCTATAGAAATAAAAGAAACCTGGCTAAATAAAAAAGATAAAGATTAGTATAACAGAGAGGGATGCACATTTTTTGGAATGATAGAACAAAAAAGGTGGTGGGGTTGGTGTTTAGTTCTCTTCAATTGAAAGGTGAGCTCCATCTTAGTGAGGACTTCTGGTATCATCTGGAAAGTGACCTTAATTTAGGAGTTTTCTTATAGATCGCCCCATGTAGACAATAATTTCAATGCACATCTTTTTGGTTATATTAAAAAGGCAAGTTTATAGTGGAATGTTATAGTTATGAGGGACTTTAACTACGCAAATGGCAGACCACAACAGAGTTTTTAGAAGTAATCAGTGACTGTTTTTAACACAGTATGTAACAGCACTAACACAGGAAGAAGCCCGTCTAGATTTAGTATTTTGTAACAATAAGGATAGAATTGAAGGTGTAGAGGTGATTGAACCACTGCTGTCAAGTGACCATAATATAATAAAATTCTCAGTGTTTTGGAAAATTGCAGATGCAAAGATTAAAATTGTTAAGTTTAACTTTGGTAGAGCAGATGCAGCTAAGTCTACCAGTCTAACATTAGATAATGAAATATTTGATTCTAAAGAGACTTAGAGACACCATACAGGATAAGCACTTTGAGCCCTTGGATAATGGGCCTACTTATTAAAACTTTAGAACAATATGAATGAGAACAGGCCATTCACCTAAACAAATGGTTGTACATCTGTGTATTTGTATGCTCTAAATATGCTTTGATAGATACAAGAAAACAAATGAAAATAATAATACTATATAAATTAATACAGCAGTAATTAGTTCATAAATAGATTCTGCTAAATGATTGTTATAATCTGTGATTAGTTATAATTATTTTCTGTGTCTCTTAAGTCTAACTTCCTCTCTTTGAGGGTTTTGATAGATGAGGCATTCATATCTTTTATTTAGAAAATTAACTGAATTATATTTAAAAACTAGCAAAATACCCACGCTTCGCAGCGGAGAAGTAGTGTGTTAAAGAGGTTATGTAAACATATATATACATATACATATATACATATATATATATACATATCTACATATACACATATGTACATATACATATATATATATACATATACACATCCATATATTATATATATATATATATATATATATATATATATACATACACACACACACACACACATATCAACATATATATATACACATACATATACACACATACATACACACACACATACACATATACATATACACATACATACATAGTGCGTCGTAACACGGGCTGTGATTGTTACATGGGAGGGAGACGACAAATCACAGCTTCCCGCTTTCTAATCGGGCCTGTGATTGGTGCTTTGACGGATGCCCAGATCCCACAGTATCTCCCCTTAGGAGAGGCGTTAGGCAAGTGTAATTGAATAGCGGTGCTGCAAGTTTAGCTTTACACCTGTTTTTAAGGCTTATTGACTGAAAGGGGCTTTCATGAAAAAAGTTAGGGCTTTGCTACAGGATACACCCTCCACAAGTTAAGGAACTAAAAATAAAGGTATATATTTCTGTTTTATTTAAACCTTTTAAGTTTGTATGCAGGCGGTATGGTGGCGCAGTGAAAGGTGCCAGTTAGGAGACCCGGGTTCACTTCCCTGCGTGGAGTTTGAATGTTCGCCCCGTGTCTGTCTGGGTTTCCTCCGGGTACTCCGGTTTCCTCCCACAGTCCAAAGAAATGCAGGTTAGGTGCATTGGCGATTCTAAATTGTCCGTGGTGTGTGGGTGTGTGTGGGTGTGTGCGCCCTGCGGTGGGCTGGCACCTTGCCCGGGGTTTGTTTCCTGCCTTGTGCCCTGTGTTGGCAGGGATTGGCTCCTGTATTTAGGATATAGCGGGTTGGATAATGGATGGATGGACATTTGTATGCATAGCCCCATTTGCCCGTTTTCGTTTTTTTTCTTTCTTCAGTAATATTTCAGCAAACCCGGAGCTTGTCAGTTCAAATCCTGGTACTGACACCACTGTGTGACCCTGAGGAAGTCACTTCACCTGCCTGTGCTGCAAAAAACAAAAGTAATGTAACAAATTGTACCTCAGATGTTGCAAGTTGCTGGAATAAAGGCATAAGTCAAATAGATAAATATGTATTATACACGTAGGAACTATTCATTTATTTTCAGTTAAGTCATCTGCAGCAAACCTTTATAAATGAGGGTTTCTCCTTTTTAGATAGTGCAAACTGTTTCTTCTTCATTGAGGTTTTCTCTTGGAGAGCTTTTTTCATTTCATTGAAAATTAAAGCAGCAGCTGCCAAAATATGTAGCTTTCTTATTAATTTTTCAACATTGTGTAAAATAACTTTATAAAGTAACATAAAAGGTTTAAATACTGGTTATCCTTTTACACTAAAATATTACTAAAGAGATACAAAAAAAGTAAAATGCATATGTTTTTTTCTTTAAGGAGATTAAATATTACTGAAGAAAGAAAAAAAAAACCTAAAACAGCCAAATGGGGCTATGCATACGAACTTAAAAGGTTTAAATAAAACAGAAATATATACCTTTATTTTTACTTCCTTAACTTGTGGAGGGTGTATCCTGTAGCAAAGCCCTAAGTTTTTTCGTGAAAGCCCGTTTCAGTCAATAAGTCTTAAAAACAGGTGCAAAGATGTTGACAATAAGCTACGCAAACCCACCAAGACATGGAATCGTTTAAATCAAGGCGCGAGTCGAAAAACACCATCCCATACTATTAGTTAACGATTAACACATTTCTATATGTATTGTAAGCATACAATACAACTGATAATATGTTGTGCTTATTTATCTGGTGTACCGACATTTTTGCACGTTTAACGGCTGAAATCCAACGTGGTTTGTGCCCTTCAGAATGAAAACAGTTTGCATTTACCTTTTTAATAAAAGGCTAGCTTTTAAGCCTAAGAAATCACCCCGTAAATGCACACGTTTAATTGCACATGTGTTAATACTGGTTATCCTTTTACACTAAAATATTACTAAAGAGATACAAAAAAAGTAAAATGCATATGTTGTTTTTCTTTAAGGAGATTAAATATTACTGAAGAAAGAAAAAAAAAACTAAAACAGCCAAATGGGGCTATGCATACGAACTTAAAAGGTTTAAATAAAACAGAAATATATACCTTTATTTTTACTTCCTTAACTTGTGGATGGTGTATCCTGTAGCAAAGCCCTAACTTTTTTCGTGAAAGCCCGTTTCAGTCAATAAGTCTTAAAAAGAGGTGTAAAGATATTGACAATAAGCTACGTAAACCCACCAAGACATGCAATCGTTTAAATCAAGGCGCGAGTCGAAAAACACCATCCCATACTATTAGTTAATGATTAACACATTTCTATATGTATTGTAAGCATACAATACAACTGATAATATGTTGCGCTTATTTATCTGGTGTACTGACATTTTTGCGCGTTTAATGGCTGAAATCTAACGTGGTTTGTGCACTTCAGAATGAAAACAGTTTGCATTTACCTTTTTAATAAAAGGCAAGCTTTTAAGCCTGAGAAATCACCCCGTAAATGCACACGTTTAATTGCACATGTGTTAATATGTATGCTTACACAGTATTAAAAGACACTCAACAATTAACGTCATTTACCTTCGTTCCCGTGTTTGATAAAAGGCAAGCTTTTAAGCCTGAGAAATCACCCCGTAAATGCACACATTTAATTGCACATGTGTTAATATGTAGGCTTACACAGCATTAAAAGACACTCAACAATTAACGTCATTTACCTTCGTTCCCGCGTTTCAGTCGTGCTGTAAATCTCTTCCTTGTTTTCAGTTCACGTGATTACGTAGGAGGCGTGATGACGCGATACGTGACTCCGCCTCCTCCATTAGAGTATATGGACAAAAAAGAGGTTCCAGTTATGACCATTACGCGTAGAATTTCGAAATGAAACCTGCCTAACTTTTGTAAGTAAGCTGTAAGGAATGAGCCTGCCAAATTTCAGCCTTCCACCTACACGGGAAGTTGGAGAATTAGTGATGAGTGAGTGAGTGAGTGAGTCAGTCAGTCAGTCAGTCAGTGAGGGCTTTGCCTTTTATTAGTATAGATGTAAAAAATAAGTAACAACTTACCCTGATGCCATTGTTGCTTATTTTGGGTGTTCCTATATTTATTTACAGTTGCTATATATTTTCTAACCAGTAATGACTTATGAATATGTTGATGTTATCTATGCAATAGTTTGAAAGGCCAATGCTAGGCATTTCTTGGTTATCCGAGGTTGCAGGAAAACAAAACAAATTACCTTTGTTAGCATTTCCTTTGCTATTAGAATGTTTTAATAATAAGACTTCTGCTTAGCATTTTGTGTTTATAATTAAGTATAGGACAGATTTTTTGGTTTAGAACTTTTTCCTGGCTTTTGATGGCATCTGTCTTCTGGTTATTACTTATTAATTTAGCTGCCTTCTCAAGATTGCACAACAATGATGAAGGTATATACATTTAAAATAAACGTATTTTTGGTAATTTGTTATTATATAGCATGTCAGAATTCAGTGATTGTGTATGGTTTTAAAACCAGTATGGTACAGGCTTGTGGATGTAAGTGCATGCTGTTGGAAGGCCACACGACCATGGAGTTTTTAATGGGGGAATTGGCTGATTGCTCATTCACATGCAAGCACAATCAGCACAGCCATCCCTCTTTGACACTCCGTGGGTCATTAAAGAAAGCACCTACACTCACAGATAGTATAAAGATCTATGTTAGAATGGGAAAGGCAGACTGAGATTGAGAATGAAAGGAGGGAAAATCAAGTGAGAGAAGAAGAGCGAGAGAGGGCAAGTGTGGAAGAGATGAATCAATGCGGTTAGGATGCCTAATGAGGGAGCAAAATGAACCATTCACTTCTGTTGAACATTTTTAGCAGGAGTAGCAGAGCATTACCAGGGTTGTCTTGCAGACACTGAAGAATAGTGGTAGGACAAAGGAGCCAGACTCTGAGTGTCCCGGAGGATGCCGAAGTATGTAGCTGGGATAACAGACGGAGATTATTGAGTTGTTCGCAAGTGTCACAGCCCGGTTACAAGACCCAGAGTGTGAGCAGGTGAGACGATAGAGAGAGAGATGCAATGGGCAGAGGTAGGTAGAGTAGCCAAAAATTGTACTCAAGTAAGAGTAGCGTTACTTCAAAATAATATTACTCAAGTAGAAGTAAAAAGTAGTCATCCAAAAAATTACTCAAGTAAGAGTAAAAAAAGTATTTGGTGAAAAGACTACTCAAGTACTGAGTAACTGTTTGAACATAATAAATGATTTATTTTTTAGAAATGTTGTAATAAGACAGACAAAAATATAAAATAATGTGCAAATTCTACTATTACCAAATAATAAAATAAAAAATGAGTAAAAATAAATAACATCGTTACAAAATAAAGATGCACAAATAACAAAAGTTCCAAATCTCAGTTTTTCGCAACAAAGTGTTTGAAGCCAATACCTACAGTAGGTAACATGTATGTTTGAACAATGCAAACTACTTACAGTGACAAGATATACTGTTTCAGATCCATAAAGCCGTGTCACTCTCTGTGGGCGCAATTGCACGAACGTGAGGAGTTAATGAGGTAGTTGGAACAAGTCACACCTGCACATGCGGGTGCGATCATTCGCAGTTGCTTCATTGGCTTCCTGCGACATGTGATTAAGGCCCACGGAGACGGGAGTGTATATATACGGGTCGGCACAAAAAAAGAAGGGAGAATCAAAGAAAAGGAGAAAAGAAAACAGGTTAAAAGACATGAAAGGCAGGCTTGGGAACGACGATCTGGCCACCTGGAGGGAGGAAGCAGTGCGAGCTAGGGCCCCATGAAAGAGTGTTAGCTGTGGCGCTCTAGGGGCTAGTTTGCCCCACTGAACATTTGGGTGGAATGTGGCGAGCAAGGCAGGTGCCCTCCCTAGGCTTCCGAGGTGCAATCACGTAAGCACAAAGGAAGAAGGGAGGAGAGCCGACCTCGGACAGTCTGGCCATGATGCCTGGAGGCAGCCAAGACGGAGGCCGGCCGAAAGGAGCTCGTGGCTGCTGAGTCTCCACCAGCTACACGAGCAATGGGTGAGCCAGGGAGAATGAGAAGGAGGTGGGCTGAGATCAGGAGGAGTTAGTCTGCATTTTAACCCCAGATTTTTAACAAATTTAATTATTGATTTTTTTATGCCCACTTTTCACAATGATTTTTATGGATTTATATGTGAACTGTTTTTTTAGAACACTGCACCATTGACAGTTTTGTTGATTTTACTTGTTTTGACTGGCTTTTAATAAAAACACTTGAGCACTTTTTTCACCATCCTCTGGTCTCATCAGTGAATTATCCTCATATGTCAGCTCATCTCAGTCATAACTGTCGACGGTGTGGGTTCAGCAGACTCCCATGTGGGAAGAGGGAGTCTGTAGGGGACCGGCATCGTCTCACACTTGCACTCCAAGCAGCACAGCTGATAGAAAATAACATTAGAACAAGGCAGCTTGTGCACATACAAGAAGTCTCACTTTACCTTGACTGTCTGTGTCTGTGCATGTTTGGTTAAAATGTGCTTGTTCTTCACTCAGTGAAGTGATGGTTAAGCTTCAGAAGGAGTTGGCTCTCAAGGTTCTTGCAGTGACGCTGTGAAGTTTGTGTGTGATCATGTGACTGCATGGCTACGTCTGATTGGTGAAACTGAGTCATGTGATTGTTGTTGCTACATCTGATTGGTGAAACAGTCATGCAGTAGATCCACTGGCGACTTCTCTCTGGCAAAAATATAGTGTATCTAATGTGTAAATGGAAAAAAGTAACGAGTCAAGTGTTGCCCAATGTAGCAAAGTAAGAGTAGCGTTTCTTCTTCACAAATGTACTCAAGTAAAAGTAAAAAGTATTGTGCAGTAAAACTACTCTAAGAAGTAAATTTTTTTTAAAAAGTTACTCAAGTAAATGTAATGGAGTAAATGTAACTCGTTACTACCCACCTCTGGCAATGGGGCACAAGAAGCCTGTTGATAATCTGCTTTTATCCTGGGTTTTAAGGTATTTATTAGAATTTATTTATTGGTTTTTAACTTCTACAACACAATGTTTTTATGGATTATTTATTGAAGGCTTCACATCTCTTAGTCTTAAATCAAGTTTTACTTAGTCATTCCCATTTCCTTATCCAATATCCTGAATTTAATTAAGGTACTTTGCAATACTGCTCTTTGTGTCAAGTTCTTCCTCCAACTTTGGAATGACACCTGAAAATGGAGGATAGATATTAAAATCACCAGTGACACACCGATTGTCAGTCATTAGTAGTATTCCAGTAATCATAGACACAATATTACACTCTTGTGCATTGTAGAATTTTAAGGGAGGAACTGTGGGCAGACCACCAAGAATTCAGCTTGCCTTTTTATTAGCAGCCATAGAACACCAGCATTTTTAGCCACTATACTTTTGCAATCATAAATGACCCTTGGATGTAATCACAGAAACTAACCCACAAAAATAAATAAAAACTGGGTGACCAATGAAGAGGATCAGCTATTTTTCAAAGGGAATGCTTCACCAGACTATCACATTCATTGATATGTCACTCAACAGGATGATCTTCATTCCACCGTTTCCACAATAAACATGAAAACGTGTCTTTGGCCAAACCTTTTGTTGCCTCTGGGTGTTTTCCTGTTGCAATAGACACAGATAGTTATGCACACATGGTCTGTGATTTTAACTTTAACTACATTTGTAAGTGTGTGTAAAATTATTTAAAATATTTCAGACAAAACTTAACAAATCTGAATTATATCCACTAAAAATCCAGACAAAATTTAGACACAAACTTTGGTTTAGAATAAGCTCATCCTTAAGTAGATGACTGAGAATGGTAAAAACTTGTGATGACTTCCAGTTATCTTGTGTAAACGACAATGCTGTTATGTGTGAGTGAGTATGACCTGTGACAGACTGGCACCTTGTCAAATGCAAGGTCCTGCCCAAACCTCCTGGAAATGCTCTGGCCTCCTTTAAATCTGAACTGGAATAAGCAGATTCAAAAAGTCAAGAAAGGTTGGAAAAAAGTGAAAAATTGCAGTGCTGTGGGTCTGAGTAATATTTGTTGGCATTACCAGGAATCAGGGGAATAGGTTAGAAATTTAAGCAGTTCTAACATATGATGGTACCAAGTTGTAATGAATGGGTACATTAGTCTGTATTTTCCCTGGTGCACTATCCCAAGTGAGTGGACTAAGGAGTTTCAGTGTTGCTGTGTACCATGACCTTGAAAGGCAGCTTAGATTGTAAACTACTACCACCCCCAAGCCTTATGTGCAAGGGTTTCAAGCTGTGCATACTGTCTCATTTATAATGCTGAAGGAACAAATGAACAAAAAGCATGCTGCAATAACAGTGGCTCCGAAACAAGGAAGCCATGGAGTATATTTTTACTTTTAATCAGCCTGTATACTTCACTTTCTATAGAAAGCATTATTATTTCTCTGCACTGCCTCACTGGGCCCCATCATCCATTCCCATGGCTTCTCAGCTATACCTGTCATTATCTCCTGAGGAAAACACGGTGTTGGCTAGAGCCTCTGCATTTCTTACTGATATTACAAAATGGATGAAGGATCACCTTCTACAGCTATACCTGGCAAAGACAGAGCTTTTTGTTATCCCCACCAGGTAGCCTGTTCAACTCGACATCTCGGAACAGCTTGGCTCGTTGTCACTAATAGCTGCTGAATCAGTATGCAACTTTGGGGTGGTGAATGCTGAGCATATGTCAACTGTCTCTTGTTCATGCAAATTCACTCTGTATAATGTCAGGTAAAGTAATCAACTGAGTATGCAGCCCTTCAAGTTGCTACATTAGCCCCCGTTACCAGCCCCCTGTACCAGCACAAATTAAGTTCAAATCCTTGATGATTGCCTACAGAGCAGTCTGTGGGTTATCACAGGTGTATATGGAGACACTTGTGAGTGCTATGGTCCTTCTCACCTGCTCAGGTGTGAAAGTGAACAGTAATGCCATCTCTGGGTGGTATCAACTCTCAATCCAGACTCTTTTCAGGTGTAGCTAGTAGTTGGTGGAATGAGCTGCCCATCTCTGTTCTAACTGCTTTCTCCTTCAATGTATTTAAGAAGCGATTGAAAACCCTACTGTTCTGTGAATATGTCTAATTGTTAATGTATGTTTTTGCTCTGTAAATATCTGTTGTGATCCTCCCTCAGTTGAGTCTGGTAGTGTGAGTTGTCCAATCCCATGAGACACACGATTCTCTGTCAGCAGTTGTGATCTCCATGGTGTATACAACAGTCAGCAGAGGAAATGTCTTGCCTGTAGTGTTCATTGGCTGTTCCTCACATCCTATAGGGCCATTATCTCCAACTGTGTACTATTTTATGACATTTGAAGAACAAAAAGTCCTCCCTCAAACGTTTTGTCCTGTGGGTTCAAAAGCAAAAGGGGAAATCAGGCTCAAACCTCTATTTTGAGGATTTCGACACTCCTGTTTTCTTTTTTGGGCTCATCGGGGCAAGAGCAACAGGACCACGTTATCCTTGGATTTCTTTCTTTCGAATGTTAGGGGCACCTGACTTTTTAGCATGATCCCCCACTTCATTTTGAGGTACTGAAACAGTCTAGGATACACTATGAGTAAAAGACGTACCCCCGTCTGTCTTTACCCCTTGTAACTCTTTTTTAAATATGGCATCCACAGACTTTGTTGTAGTCTGAATAATTTGGACGCTACATTAATGTACTGTTCCTTTTTACTCTGAACTCCTTTTTTGTTACCCAATCTGAGCACCTCAGTCTGAACTGTCATTTCTCTGAATTATTCTGCTGTAATTTTACAATAAACAATGCTTGTCATTTATTGGCTATTAGAAGAACCTAAGAGCTCTATCACTTTTAGATGTCTGCTTGACATTAGCTTGTTGATGTTGGTGGAGTTTGGAATCCCTCAGTAATTCACTTTGTGTACAGACCTTAAGAACATACAGTAAGAACATAAGAAATTTGACAAGCCAGAGGAGACCATCAAGCCTGTTTGTTCTGCTAAGCTGTCCCAATATCTCATCCAGATTTTTCTTAAAGGTTATCAAGGTTTCTGCTTCAGCTATGTATCTCTGTAGTTTGTTTCAGATTACCAACATCTTTTTGTGTAAAGAACTGTGTCCTGGCTTCAATTTTAAACGAACTTACCCTTAATTTCCACTGATGTCCTTAAGTATGTAATTCACCCTTAAGTTGAAAAAATGTTGCTTTGTCTACCTTGTGAGTTTAGAAGAAATAACTCTAAGAATAAGGGTTGATAGTCTTTCCATTATTACTATCGAAGTAAGTCATCAATTTAAACTTGATTGTGCTAGCAGCAAAATCTGGTCAAGGTATGATGAACAGAAATTACAAACCATACTGGAAATAGTTCTGGATTTTATAAATTTCCTTCTGCCTACTAAAATTACGCAGCCATAAATATGTTATTATAAGCCTGCATTATGTATCACTGATTTACGCTTGCAGCATCTTAAAAACAAATCTGCAGAAAACTCAAATAAACGTGTTTTGAAATACAGTACATACTGTAAATACAATATATATATATATATATATATATATTGTCACACACATGTGCATGGGAGGCAGCCTAAAGGGCCTGAAAACCCATGCTAGACCAGGGGGTGGCAGAGTGCGCTGAATCATTTTCTCACTTTCCTGCAGACCATTCACGGGAAATTCCGCCTGGCCCTGGTGATGTCTTTTCCAGTTCCGGGCCTTTTGAAGCCTTTTGATGATGTCACATCCTGGTCCAAGCCAATGGAGGAAGACCCTTCCGGTTCCAGTCCCCTTTAACGACATCATATCCTGTTTTGGCCTTTGAAGCTGCCATCTTACAACTAGTAAATCAGTTCTGTGTTGGACACATCAGTGCACTCCTATCGCAACCCATTTGCAGCCAGGGAGAATATACGGGTAGCTGCCCCAAACCTTTTTATGACTTCTTGGACTAATTCTTGTGACTATATATATACATTGTGATGGATGGCCGGCTTCATATTCTGGCCCTCACCCCCAGGCCGCCAGGAGGAGCTCTCCCGACAGCGTGGATGTGTCCCAAATTCCAGCAGGGCCTCATGGACTTTGTAGTTTCTACACACAGCCCTGCTGGATACCCTGGGGTCCACCGGGAGTCGCTGTAGGGAGGCTCGTGGACTCTTACGTGCCCTATAACCTGGAAGTACATCCTGGTCACGTGAACAGGAGAGATGACGTACTTCCAGGTTGAAGAAAAGGACTTCTACCCTGACCCGGAAGGAATAAGGACTTGTGGGTAATGGAACAGGAACACCTCCGGGTCAGGGGATATAAAGGACTCTGGGAAAGCCCAGTACACTGAGCTGAGCTGGGAGGTAGGGTGGCGAAGTGTCTGGGAGAGGAGGATTGGTAATTGTATTAGTATTTGGAGTATTGTTTATTTTATGAGTAGTGTGGAGTGGAGGGTGCTTTGTGCACGTGATTATTGTAAAATAAAGAAGTCTTGGACTTTTACCTGGTGTTTGGAGTGGTACCTGAGGGTTCAAGAGGTCGATAAATACCTCAACTGCTACAACATATATACATAATACACAGACCTTATAATACCTTATATGTGTGTATGTTTTTAAAAGCTATTTGCTTTCATTGACTTCACTCACCCTTGATATATTGACTTCACATTTCTGAATGAATCCTTGAAGGGTAAGGCAGAATATTGGCAGAGTATTACTCAGAGGGATATTCACAAGTCACACTTGAGTTTATTTTCTGCCTGAAGTCAGCCCCCATCAATTAAAGTTAAAATCAATAGGACTGGTATTTGAAAGAGGTTTGTCTTATCATTTGTGGCATTAAGGTAAGTTCACAGGAAGGTGAGAGAAAAATCAATTTAACTGAATACAAGAAACATGAGTAACACATGTATTTTCACATTTGTAACTTCTTAGCTAATTTAAAAGATTTTAAAATACTTGCAGCTTACGGTGGTCCATGATTTCCTTTGAGATCATTTTGTATTGCGGATGCCTCCTACAGAGACAACTGCAATCACTGGTAAAAAAGAATAATGAAGAAGTGTAACAATTAGGGATACTTAGCTATTTTAGGCACTGACGTAAATATTTTTATACAAAGCACACACACCTCTGAAATTAGACAATACAGTAATTTCCTTTTGTGGAGTTGTCTTCTGACATATTTTACATTTATCTATGGGCATCATAGTGGGTGGGGGAAAGGCTAATGATTACCCAGGAATCACTGTGGTATGTGTGTGTGTGTGTGTGGTGGGGCTTGAAGCTTGGAATAAAAAGTTTGTTTTCAAGAAGAAGGGGCTCACAGAAACTGCTTATGTATAGGGCCCAGAGTTCTGTGTTACACCCTTGCATGTACAGTATTGTTGTGCTTTAGGCATCATAGATTCAGACATAATCATCAGTTATGTTTCTCATCATATAGGAAAAAAGTACGGACTAAAGTTAAAGCAGAAATAGCTGTCTGACACTACTTTCCTTTACTTTTTTGATTACAAGTGCCACTTTCATGCTTTTGTAATATAATGAAGAGTAGGCTAGCTCTTCACACTCTCTATCTAGAATTGACGCCAAGCACTCACAGTCACAGAACTTCAGTATCTCAGACATACAAAAACCTAATTGGAAACAAGAAAGGTTTTCTGCAGTTCAGACAGATAGAATTATTAGGCATACTCACAATATATTGGTTTTTAAATTTTACATGTTTAATTTTGCATTTATTTTTCATTGTTCTACAGTTTTCAAGTTTTTGGAATGTCCTTGATTCAATTGTATTATTATTTTGCACTTCTGGTTATTCTTTATCTTAATTTGATGCCGTTTTGTTTTTTTGTGGGCACCATTTTCAGTTATGTTGTTGGCAACAGAGCATCATTGTGATGTCATCTTCTAGAGAGTACTAAAGATGGTGGTTAAGATTGTGGCTAAAAGAAATAAACACAATTTTATTAGCATAAAGGATTGTTAGCCTGATTGTATTTTGGCTTTGTATTCTGTTTGGCATTTTTGTTTTTACAATCTTGCTTTTTGACTTTCTTGTTTTGACATTGACACAGTTTAAGACTTTGTGTTTTTCTGTGGTCTTCTAGCTCACATTTCCGGGTCCTCCTTGCTAAAATTTGTTCTTTGGGATGCGATTTATTCCATTAAATCATAATACTGAGGAACATTGCATGTTTGCACTTTTAATATATTAGTGTAAATTACATAATAGTGTAAGTAACTGTGCTGGCTAGACATCAAGCAAATACCGTATACTGTATACTCACATATAAGTCAGGTCTTGAAACCCGAAAAATCAATCATAAAATCAGACCCCAACTTATACGGCCGTTCAAAAATGTGACACTTAATTTTTCTTGCTTTTTTCAATCTTGCACCAGTTTCTCAGACACATCGAATTTTGCTTCAGCAGCGCAGTTACCAGCTTCATATTTTCTTCTGATGAAAAACTCCATCGTAGGTAAGGGATGCTCTTACAATGAAGGTGTATGAGGGTGTGAGATACAAAAAACACTAAACATTGCAAACGTTGCTTCAGGATAGTTCAAGTATTACTGTGTGGTCACGTAGGCACAATAGAGAGAGAAAGAGTTTAGGAGCACACGCTGATACAGCGCATTGCCACACACACATAGAAAAAAAAAGGCCATGTGCTCCGTGGTTACTCTCTCAGGTAGGCATTAGCATATCATAATCTCGTAGACCAATAGTATGAGTTTTGCGCATTTGACTTACACAACTGACATTATAAAATACCATAAATTATATGATAAAATCAAGTTCCGACTTATCCATGGGAGAACTTATCAGCAAGTATATATGGTACTGATAGTAAGCTTTAGCTACATTTGGCCAACTATCAAATAGAGATACTGCTGATTGTCACGTTATTCCTAGCAGTTTTAAATTGCTCATGTACTCTGTGTTTCTGCCAATATTCTCACAAGAGATTGTTCAAAATGTCTCCAACCTTTTTAAGCTTGTAAAAATCACTTAGAGGATCAGAGATAAGCAAACACTATCAGTGTAAATGGTTTGTTAAGTGTGAGAGGGCACCTACATAGTGTTGATCAGTAAAAATGGCCAAAGCCTTTTTCGCTGCAAATCTCCTGTGTTTACCAGTGACTTTGTTCGACTCATATTGTCTTGGAAATTCACCATGCGGCCAGCTTAGACAAGCATTTTTTTTCCCTGCACCCGATGAGGTTTTGCAAATCCAGCATGACATCACAGAGCTGTAGCAGCCATGCACAAAACTTTCACACATGAATACTTTAAGTGTACTCCACCTCACCTTTACATTGCTGTCACATCTGCTTCACACATGCCTGATGTCAATTCAGCATTCGACTCCAGCCAGATTTGCACCTCCATGTGTTAAAAGAGAAATGCATTATTTTCATTTGAGGGGTACAATAGCTGACTATAATGAGAATATCATGAGTACAGTCACCTAATATTTAATAGAATTCTTGCTGCACCATGTGGCTAATTTTTATTGTAGCTGATTGCATCTGCAATAAGTCATATGGGCAGTGATAAGTCAAATCAAACCTTAAAGGAGCCCTTGCACTCCTGTTCCCTAAGTCAGAGACCCTGTGAAGTATTAATAATGATAATGAAAGATTTATTACTATTTACAAGGTAGTTCTATCTTATTGATCAAATACAAAAGTGTGAAGCACCGGCACCATGACAGCTGCATAGATTCCGCCACACTGCATGACTACACATACTGGCCAAAGTGTTACTGCAAAAAAATGCTGCATGGCACAGCCAATCAGTGCCCCAAAGTTTGGAACTCTGTGAGTGCAATGATATATTTTTTGCTAGTTTGTGACCATTTATTGTATTTTGATGGTGCCTGCTGTTCTGTCAGCATCTTTTGTTACTTGTGGCACAGTGGTTAGCACTGCTGCCTCACAGCTCAGCTCAAAATTATGGCCACAATTATCAGCCTAGTATTGTTGACATACATTTTCATGGCCCTCAGGGACACTTGAAAGACCATTACACCATTATAATCCAGTCAATGCTTATACAATAGTTATAATAGTTCAGTTCCTCCTTCTCTATTAATGTTCGACAAAGTTTCTGAACATTTCCTTGATTTCACCAAACTCACAAAGAAGAGTTTGCTCATCACTATACCTGAACATCCAATGTCATAAAATGAAAATAGGTATTATATGTATCTACAGTATGTACACATGTAATGATCAATAACTTCAATCTTACTTTGAAACCTCTGGATTAAATAACTCAGTTTTATGTCAGAAATTGGTAAGTAGTGGTAAGTAGTGGTCAAAAAATAAAAACCTTTATTTCTCATGCACGTCATACACTAAGATCTTGAAAATGTGTGAAACAGTATTGGATAAAATGCTTCAAACTGCTACATCTGACGTAAGTCAGTAGGAAACAGTGAAAATTCTTTCAGCACTCCAACTCCAGACAGAGTAGTAAAGGTTAGTGTTGTCATTATGGTGCTTATTTGACCTAATAGGAAATTACATTAATGTGGTATGATATGTTCTGCACAGTCTAGTAGTGCAACCATATTGTCAAGTTAGAGAGGTCTTAGGGGAGTTAAATGTACTATGAAAGTACTATTTTTTTGTTTACATATTTATCTATTGTAAATACATAGCATATTTATTCCATACAATTATCTATTGTTTGTGGTAATCACCCATGGTGCCTTGCAACTACCCATGACAGAACACAGTATGTGGCATTTCCAGTTGCAAATTCAGATTGAGAATTAAAGCAGCAATGTGGTAACCAGTCCTGGAGGAATTTCCAGTCTGTCAAAGGGCACAATCACACAGTTTAGAAAAGTAAGGTAAAGACAAGAGGTAACAGGAGCCCCCTACTGCACTCTCACTTTTTCCTATGTTTTTGCTGAGGGATGAGAGACTTTAATCTACACTTTAAAACTTTAGAAACAATTAGGATCCATTTATTAACATGAGTGCATGGTCTGTTGTGGCATGAAGCTGTTTATTTGTCTCCTCCTCCACTTTGAATAGATTTTCTTTCTAATTTTACACAGTTTTATTGCGACTAAGCATATAAGAGAGCATTTATGTTTAACCAATTAATAGTCCAATCATACTTTATGTGCCTGATTGATTCTCCACAAGAAAATGGGTTAATTCTTATTGAATTCCTTTCAAAATGCCATCTGATTCACATGAAAATTAACTCCACTTTCATGGCCAGCCATTTCTGGGAACACAGGTAAAAAAAAACATCCTGCATAAATTAACATTTACCTTTCAGTTCCAGCTTTATTACCTTTTCCTATTTTATGCTATCTAGACGATTTCAACACTCCCAGGAGATAATAACAAGCATCTGAAAGGGTAAAATGCTTCTTCACATGATGGTCATGTCTTTGCTCAAGGAAAAAAGCAATTAATGGAGTACTGTGGTCAAGTAACCTATTTAGCATTTGGTATTTTTTTTATGTTTTTTTTTTCCTCTCTCCATTTTGCAGCTTGCAAATCTGAACATGTTCACATGGAGCAACTGCCAAATGCAGCAGAAATGGGTATAAAGAGAACTTGCCCAAGCAGAAGCAACAATCCATTGTTGATAAGGTAGCCCATGGCAATACAGAGTCACTAACAGAGCATCAAACAACGAGACAATGTGGAAACTCCATACCAGGAGTCAACAAGCTTGGTCCTACAATGCTGCTGTGGCTGCAGGTTACCATTGTAGGACGTTTAACTTGTTGAATCCTGTGAAGGATTCTATTCATTTTGCACTGTATCTATCCTTACTTTTAGAAGGGCCCAAAATATAGATTTTTCTCAAAATAAATGCACTTAACTTGTAGCAAAATGGTGCAGTGGGTGATGCTGCTACCGCATAGATCCTCAGTTTGAGCCTCATGAGTGGATATTACCCTTGTGGAGTTTATATGTTCTCCCAGTGTCTGTTCGAGTTTTCCAAACTGGACCTCTGTGTGTATGGGCCATGCTATAGACTGGTAACTCTTTTCAGTGATGTTTCTTGTCTTGTGTCTGCTGCTTCTAGGATGGGCTCTTGGACACCATGACCCTAAATGGGATTAAGCAGGGGTGAGAATGTTATGTTAACCACTTATTTGTATTGTTTTAGACACCGCATTTTGTTTATAAATTAATGTTATTATAAACTGCATGGCTCTCAACCCAATACACACAGAGAAAGGACTTCAAACTAAAGCACAGGGAGCATCAGTGAGTGCTGTGCTGCTACGCTACTCCTGTGTCAATACTATCTGATAATATTATAATGGCTCTGACTCTTGCATCAGCTGGTGGATGACATCAGCGCTGGGTTAGCAGAAGTATGTACTGGCATTGCATTGGTGAAACAGCCACAGTAAATAGGGCAAGCCTGTTGCAGTCACATAATCACCTCTCTAGTGTGGCTAAAGCAATTGCCCTACTAATGAGAGTGAGCTACGTAAAAGAATAACAAAATGAGCAAACTTCTATTCAGTCAGTGCTGGCAAGCACTGCCGCTTTAAATATCTAAAGCATGCCATTCAAGTTAAAGTTTATATTTGATTTCATGTGTACAAAGTACAATGAAATTATTACCTGCATTTCTCCCTCTGTCTGGATTACAGTCATGCAATACCTACAAAAGACAACGAAGACAAAAAAAAGCAGTGGGTACAACATCACACCTTAAACAACTCATCAGTCGATTTTTTTGAATAAAAGCTAATGCAGTTGTTGGTAGGAGTGGCAGCTCAGTAACCACGTGACCAGTGCATAGGAGCAATCCCTGAATATTGTTTGCCAGGATGGAGGTGCAAGAAAAGTAACTGCACAATGTCTGAGGTCTTTAATAATACCATTTCTCTTTTCTAAGGGAGCATGTATTATATTTGTCCTGGAGAAAGGGGAACTGTGCGGTGCTGCTCAAAAATCTCTTTTGGAGCCCTTGGGTGATGGCAGCCCTTGGCATCCATAGCAGGCAGTTTGTACTGTTAGACTTGTGGGTGGTGGGGGTATCTGGGACCCTCTGGGTACATACTACATTCTTTACGGAGCACTTGTCCTTTACCTTTCTTAATTTTTTTTTGATTCAGGCACCATGTGTCACTCCCAGTAAGATACCTAAATCTGCCACTGGAACTGTGTGTCAGTAATATTAGTCTCATCACTGTGCTAATACTTCCTTATGACAAATATTTGACTGTTGGTGAAGTGTTCCTCTCTGTTATTGCACTACCGTTGTCACATATCATAAAGCAAGCATATAACAGAAACCAAACATGATGAGGTCTACATTGATTATTTAGACTTTAACCCGTCTTAGATTGGTAGCACAGCTAGTCTTTTATTATTTAGGCTGTGCTCTTTGGACATTCATGTTTTTGTATTTCTGAACACTTTTTAATCCTGTCCATTTGTTTTGCCTTTCTGTTTGTTTTTCAGCAGAGAGATTTTTATATCCATTAAGATGAAACAGGCAGATGCCCACATGGATTGTCTACATGCTCCTGAGGGGTCCCTTTTAAGCTTGTGGATGGGCTGTTAGGCCTTCTGGCATCAGAGTTGCCTTGCTTTGTTCTGGTTTTCTGGTTGCTGCTTACATTCAGGCAACTCATCAGCACACTGTGATATAAACGGAGTTATGGAATCCCGTTTTTCATTTTTGCACTTACTGCAGATTTGTGGACTGTTTAGGTACCCTTTAATATATTTTATCATTATCGTTTTTATCCTGCTGTTGCCCAGGTGGTTTCAAAACCTAGCTGTAAAGTTTACTCTGAATTTAGCTCATTAGATAATAATAAAAAAATACTTTACTGGTTTTTACTGTGTATTATTTTCCAGGAGTTGTCAAATGAAATAACAGGGTGAAGCTGACAGGTCAATTGATTTGCCTTGTCAATTATGTCTGTGAAGATTCTGAGTCATCCAGGTGAAATTATCTGGTAGTTGAGTCATGGCAACTGGACTTCTTTCTTGTTAGGTAGATACGTTTCACTGATCATCCAAGCAGCTTCTTCAGTCTGTATTATGTATTCTAAGTTAGGGCCAAATGTTTCCATACTTTGTTCTTCCAAAACCACAACTTATATTGGCTCAGTTTTTTTCAATCAATAGGGTTTTTTTCTTTAGTTTGAAGAAAGAACAACCCACCTTGTATATGAAACATTATGAGACACTAAATTAACATTCAGAGAGATCTCAAAATGAATTTAAGATATCTTAAAATGCAAGGGTCTGAAACTTTTTGCAAATGTTGCTGAGTAAGGTATTTATTGATACAGACTTTTTGGTTAGGTTTCATTTGTTTATGGGTTTAGTTGCACGATCATTTGTCTCTGTGCTTTTGACCCCTGCCTAGTTTAAAGGTTTCTGTGTTCATCTCTTGGTCTTTCCTTTTGCCCGAGTGGCCTGACAATTCATTTCCAACTGTGGCAGAACAGAATTTGGTTTTCTTTTTGATTGTACTGGAGTTTTGATGATTGCTACTTTTGAATTCTCCCTGGTATTCTGACCCTTTATCAGAAAAAAAACAGCAATAAAAAAGTAAATCTGCCTATTGCAGCAATATAAGAAGTTGTTTTTATTTTGAACCCCGTTTCTATTAGTAACTTTGTTTGTTTCTGCACCTTTCTCAGCATTAGAGGAAGTGAATGTTGTTTCCAAGAATTTCCCCATGGGATTAATAAAATATCTATCTATCTATCTATCTATCTATCTATCTATCTATCTATCTATCTATCTATCTATCTATCTATCTAACACTAAGACCTTTACTGGTTTCATTCACTCTGACTTTGGTTTGTGTTTCTGGATACTCAGCGTGTCTTGTCCTTTTTCCCAGCTTCTTTGGCTTTGATTATTGTCTGTCCCATTTACTGTCATTTCCTAAACACTCTGCCTCCTTCATTTTCCCTGAGATCAAAATGCTAGAAAAAACATTTCCTATGTATATATGTCTGTTTGTTTTCTTTTGATGTTCCTGCTCGTTGTCACAATATTAAAGTCTGTTGTAAGAGGTTAAAATATTAGTGAGAGAGTATTGGTTTACTGTCATTTCAAAAATGCCTAAAATTATGAAAAGGGTTAATTTAGAAAATGCTAGCTGTTACTTTAAAATGAATTCTTCAACAAGGACATTGTAACAAAAATGGAGGATTGTCAATGGTAAATCTCACCTTAATGTTACAAGCTACATCTTCACCAAAAGAATCGTAGATATGTGGAACAAATTACTGAACACAATAGTAGGCAATACCACTTTTTAAAACTGTCAAATCTTGACAAGGTTTTGTAAAAGATAGTTAGAGATTGAACTATGCTTCGATGAACTGCCTGCTCTTAAGAAATCTTCCTAGGTTCTTGTGTTGCCATTTAAAAGTGTGTGATAATAAATATATAAAACATTTTTGAGATTGTTACTGCATGTTGGCTACACCCACCATTATGGCCTCTTTGGTAATATTTATGTTGCACATTTTGTAATTTGTGCTTAATTACAGAGTAATCCAAAGTGGACTTAGTAGTGACAAGTGCCCTGATCTGCATTGTGGTTCATGGTCTTGAAATTAGGGGGCAACTTGAACTGTTGCCATGTCCAAATAATGTTCTAAACTAGAAATGTTTTATTATAAAGAAAGGATGACAGAACAGACAGAAAATAAAATGAAACAAAAAGGAAAAATTAACAAAAAACATAATGCCCTGCAAAGCCTGCCTGTGAAGGACCCTACTACAATGTGAAATACCTGGACCACTTATCTATAAATCCATGACAAAACATTCTCTGCTTACTTTCTCTCCTTACACTCTCTTCTCCTTGCTAGTGAAGCCCTTGCCAAACATGCACTTCCTCACTTCAATATTTGTAGACTTTTGACCAGAATGGACATATGAATCCTAGCCAGTTCCTACCTGCTGGTGGAATCAGAACCAGGGTCCTGAATGCCAGGAAGAAGTCCTAGCCATCTTAGATCGGCTATCCTCCTCAATATCTTAGAAGAGCCTAAACACTTGGCCTTCTAACAGCTTTAATAAGGGTTCTCCACTGCCGTTTTTAATGTTCATCTGGTAGCTATCCCTGGATGCTATTAATAGAGTGACTAGCTGCATTTAGATAGATAGATAGATAGATAGATAGATAGATAGATAGATAGATAGATAGATAGATAGATAGATAGATAGATAGATAGATAGATAGATACTTTATTAATCCCAAGGGGAAATTCACATACTCCAGCAGCAGCATGCTGATACAAAAAACAATATTAAATTAAAGATTGATAATAATGCAGGTAAAAACAGACAATAACTTTGTATAATGTTAACGCTAACCCCTCCGGGTGGAATTGAAGAGTCGCATAGTTTGGGGGAGGAACAATCTCCTCAGTCTGTCAGTGGAGCAGGACAGTGACAGCAGTCTGTCGCTGAAGCTGCTCTTCTGTCTGGAGATGACACTGTTTAATGGATGCAGTGGATTCTCCATAATTGATAGGAGCCTGCTGAGCACCCGTCGCTCTGCCACAGATGTCAAACTGTCTAGCTCCATGCCAACAACAGAGCCTGCCTTCCTCACCAGTTTGTCCAGGCGTGAGGCGTCCTTCTTCTTAATGCTGCCTCCCCAGCACACCATCGCGTAGAAGAGGGCGCTCGCCACAACCGTCTGATAGAACATCTGCAGCATCTTATTGCAGATGTTGAAGGACGCCAGTCTTCTAAGGAAGTATAACCGGCTCTGTTCTTTCTTACACAGAGCATCAGTATTGGCAGTCCAGTCTAATTTATCATCCAGCTGCACTCCCAGGTATTTATAGGTCTGCACCATCTGCACGTAGTCACCTCTGATGATCACAGGGTCCATGAGGGGTCTGGACCGCCTAAAATCCACCACCAGCTCCTTGGTTTTGCTGGTGTTCAGGTGTAGGTGGTTTGAGTCGCACCATTTAACAAAGTCCTTGATTAGGTCCCTATACTCCTCCTCCTGCCCACTCCTGATGCAGCCCATGATAGCAGTGTCGTCAGCGAACTTTTGCACGTGGCAGGACTCCGAGTTGTATTGGAAGTTTGATGCATATAGGCTGAACAGGACCAGAGAAAGTACAGTCCCCTGTGGCGCTCCTGTGTTGCTGACCACAATGTCAGACGTGCAGTTCCCAAGACGCACATACTGAGGTCTGTCTTTAAGATAGTCCACGATCCATGCCACCACGTATGAATCTACTCCCATTTCTGTCAGCTTGTCCCTAAGAAGCAGAGGTTGGATTGTGTTGAAGGCGCTAGAGAAGTCTAGAAACATAATTCTTACAGCACCATTGCCTCTGTCCAAGTGGAAGAGGGATCGGTGTAGCATATTGATGATGGCATCCTCTGCTCCCACCTTCTCCTGATATGCAAACTGCAGAGGGTCGAGGGCATGTTGAACCTGTGGCCTCAGGTGGTGAAGCAGCAGCCTCTCCATGGTCTTCATCACATGTGATGTCAGAGCAACAGGCCGGAAGTCATTCAGCTCACTAAGACGTGATACCTTTGGGACTGGGGTGATGCAAGATGTTTTCCAAAGCCTCAGGACACTCCCCTGTTCCAGGCTCAGGTTGAAGATCCGCTGTAGAGGACCCCCCAGCTCCGATGCACAGACCTTCAGCAGTCGTGGCGATACTCCATCTGGACCCGCTGCTTTGCTGGCACGAACTCTCCTCAGCTCTCTGCTCACCTGCGCTGTTGTAATTGTGGGTGGGGATGTCTCTCCTATGCTGGTATCAGCAGAAGGATGTGTGGAGTGTGCAGTACTCCAAGGTGAGAGTAAGAGTGGGTTAGGGTGGTCAAACCTGTTAAAGAAGTTGTTCATTTGGTTTGCTCTCTTCACATCTCTCTTGATGGTGGCACCCCACTTCGAGCTGCAACCAGTGATGATCTTCATCCCATCCCACACTTCCTTCATGCTGTTATTCTGCAACTTCTGCTCCAGCTTTCTCCTGTACTGCTCCTTCGCCGCCCTGAGCTGGACTCTAAGTTCCTTCTGCACAAGCTTGAGCTCATGCTGATCACCGCCTTTAAAAGCCCTTTTCTTCTGGTTCAAAAGGCCCTTGATGTCACTTGTAATCCATGGCTTGTTGTTAGCATAGCAGTGTACAGTTCTTACTGGAACTACAATGTCCATACAGAAGTTGATGTAGTCAGTAGTGCAGTCAACAACCTCCTCAATGTTCTCACTATGTGATCCCTGCAGGATATCCCAGTCTGTAGTTCCAAAGCATTCTCTCAGAGTATTCTCAGCCTCCGGGGTCCACTTCCTGAATGAGTGTGTGGTTGTAGGTAGGACCCTCACTCTTGGTTTGTAGTGAGGCTGAAGCAGAACCAGGTTATGATCTGCTTTCCCAAGCGCAGGCAGCAGGGTGGCGCTGTATGCGTCTTTAATGTTTGCATACAGTAAATCAATAGTCTTATTTCCCCGGGTGTTACAGTCCACATACTGGGAGAAGGCAGGTAATGTTTTGTCCAGCGTCACATGGTTAAAATCTCCAGTGATTAGCACAAGCGCCTCAGGGTGCTGCGTTTGTAACTTAGCGACAGCAGAATGGATGATGTCACTCGCTGTCTCCACGTCCGCCCGAGGAGGGATGTAAACAATAACAACAATGACGTGTCCAAACTCTCTGGGGAAGTAATAGGGACGCAAACTTACAGCCAACAGTTCGATGTCCCTGCAGCAAGTGGAGACTTTGACGTTAACATGTCCAGAGTTGCACCACCGTGTATTAACACAGAGAGCGAGTCCTTCTCCTTTGTGCTTCCCGCAGGTACTTGCATCTCTGTCCGCTCTAACTGTGCTAAACCCGAGTAGCTCCACGTTAGCATCTGGGATGGTGGTAGTTAGCCATGTTTCGCAAAAGCACAACAAACTGCATTCTCTGTAGGTTCTGACATTTTTCACCAGCGCAGCCAGTTCGTTGATCTTATTTGAGATTGAGTTCACATTTCCCAGAATCACAGAAGGCACTGAAGGCTTAAAACGCCACTTTCTCGCAAGCTGCTTCATTTTTAGCTTAGTGCCGGCTCTGCTGCCACGATACCGCCTTCTTACCTCGTTGGGTAAATAGGGAACTACACTGGCACTGGCATTTGTTCTCAGTGCTCGAAGTTGAGTACTTGAATAGACGAGTCTCAGCGTGTAAAAATCCATGCCCACGTTGTAAAAGTAAATGTGTACAGGGAACGAATCCACATAAAATTAAGTGATAGGACTGATCAATAAAAAAGAGAAAAATAAAAGTAGAAAAATAAAGTCGTACACGGAGCTCCTGAAAAGGCTGCCACTCTCAGTGGCGCCTGAGTCATACATGATTTATTTATTTTCATACATGATACATTTATTTCATGATGTCTTAGTGTAAAACAAATGGGGTGGTTAAGGCAACTTAGAAAATGGTGAAGCCTCTGGCTGCTAAAAAGCTGTTTAGATTATAGGCCTTTGTAACCCTGACTGGTGTCATTGCATGAAGAACAGACAAAGTCCAAAGAAAAGTTGGGGTGCTGACATGGCTACCCCTCTTAATAATAACTCAACAACAAAAAATGGCTACCCTGTTTAATAATAAAAAATATGGACTTTCTTAAATAAAAAATAAACAAGCACTCAATGGCACAAGCACAAAACAAAGAAATAAGTAGCAGCCACTGATGTTCTTCGCTACAGAGCTGCTTATGGAGTTCTGTCCTGCTGTAGGTTTGGGTCGAGACTAAGATGCCACATTCTGGGAGCAGCATTTCAGTCTCAAAGTTGTGGTGGGAAAAGACAAGACTGTTAGTGACAGCGCCCCCTCTCGTCTTGAAGTAGCATTGCACACCTGAGTTATACCAGTAAGGTAATCCACAGACAGGCATGCAAGACACTGGTCTAAATACAAAAGCTGCTAAAAACCTACTTTTCCTCATTGTTATATACTGCCTCTTATGTATTTTGAACAACTTAACAGTGGTATAGGCAATGTGTTTAATTCTGAGTGTGAAGCGGATGTTTTTATGTTTTGCTGCTGTTGCTCATTCCCTCTTCCCCATTAACTTAGTACTTTGTATTTATGTTAAAGAGCAGACAAAAGCATGAATTCCATTGTACTTATTACATGTGAAATTCAAAACTAAAAGTGAATTGATTCTAAATACTGTTCACCTATTTTCAGAATTTATTTAATCCAAATTCATGGTCACAGACAAGCCAGAGGCTATCCTGACATGACCAGGGGTCTCATTTAAAAACTTTTTTTCCGTGGATTCAAGCATGAAAATAAAGTATGTGAACAGCAAAACTGGAAAATTTATAAAACTGTTGTATGCACATTTCTACACAATTTATAGCCTTAAACTGCCTTGAGCATGGGAAAAGTGCTATATAAATAAAATGTATTATTATTATTAGTAGTAGTATTAATCACAATCATTTTATAAATGTTTGCATGTGAATATGCCTCAAATTCCGTCTGGTTGCTGCACTGAAACAACCTTACATGGACTTTGCTAATTAACTTTGTACCTATGCAATCATGATGCTCTAGAACCTCATTGGCTGATAGAGCAGCCTCCCTCCTGATGCATCTGGACCCCTTCACCTGCATTCAAGAGTATCTGGCTGAACTCCGCAACTGACTGCTCAAGATTATGCACTGCATTAAATCACCTCTCCTCTGCATTCTTCGGATTGGTGAAAGGCATAATGCATCAGCATTTGAGCAGGTAGTAGCTGTTACCTGGCACATAAAATTGCATGATTGCTGTTACAATGAATAGTACAGACCATATGAAAAACTAAGGATTAGGCCAGTTATCTAGCTGTAACAAGCTAGGTGCCAAGTACAGTACCATCATGTGTGCCAAAACTACTTTGCGTCAAAATAAATAAATCACAGGTTGACCCTGGGTCACCAAGCTGGTTCTTTTGTCAGTTTCATCTTGGCATCACTGATGACTTGTGTATTAATGTAATGTATCTGCTAACTGCTAACAAAAGCAGCTTTATTCTTACTAGGTGCCCTTATTACAATAGGAGTATAATAAATTGCTCCAACTACATTAGGAGAACCAGACACTGCTGCAAATTGCCTTATTATGTTGACATAAACCTGTTATGTTTTATATACATATTTATGTACAACAACACCATACAAAAACTGGATTTAGTACCTTACCAGTCTATCAATGGCTTCCAGAACAGCAGGCATGGTGGAGTGAAGCCTGGCTAAGATACTCCTGACTTGTTGGCAAGTTCCCTGAGAAGTGACAACGGTTAGCCTATATAAACTGACAAAAAAAAACAAAAAAGTTCTTCAGTGCAATATGTAGCATGGGCCCTCTTAACAGGTAACCAACACAGTGTAGGTACCTCATAATTATCATGTCTGAGGTGTAATATGTTTGTCACGTCAACATACATGCTAATAACAGCTCGGTTATCTGATTCTGATATGCGTGAGTGGTCATTTAGCTGGTTTGGCTGCATTTCCCTACTTTCTTGAAGGTGCCATCATTTCCCAGTTTCTCCGAAATGCTGCATACACATAGCTCAGCTTTGTGGGAAATATTCACTCTTTACCCCATCAGGTTTTCTATTATAAATACCGACGTTTAAGTGGAAAGCTGCGCACACACATTTCAGGCCTCTTCTTTGCATGTATGCAAGTTTTATAAATCTGCACATGACTATGACTGGACACCAACCCGCTATAGGGTAGGATTGTTAAGAGAATAATTCTGCTTCTATCCCTGGTCAATATACTGCAAGAAAATTAATGCTAACTATAAAAAGAAAAAAATCTGAAAAATATGTGATTAATGTGTTCAAGGTAAATAAAGTTTATTATCTTTTATGTTCAGCAAAGGAAACGACAACATAACCTGCTTTTTCAGCTTTGTTTATAAACTCTAATAGGGTCATTATTTGTATCTGTCTATTTACTCCTTCATTTTTTCAACCTACATTATTCAGTATAAGACTGCAGGAAGATTAATTATTGTTATATTTGCAAAATATAATTGCCCTTTAGAGAAATGTCCTATTGGTTGTTAATTATTGTTTATTTTGTACTTCTGGTGGGAGGTTGACAGATAACATAACTCCAAGGAAATCTTAATTGTTTTGGTTTGACCTTCAACCATTGCAAAAATAGCCAGGCCATAAAGGCCATTCACAAAGACAACAGAAAAGTGTTTAATGGCTGGGCCTTTTCCAGAATCTGTAGAGAAAGAGAAAGTTACTTAGCTGACGAACTTGGCATAGAAGTTCAACAAAAATGGTGAGAGTAGTGGCATACTGAATGACATATTTTAAGTGCTTGTGGTTGCCCATAAATATTCAATGAAATTTGCACTTCACATAAGCCTGAGTATGTTGCACAGAGCTGTAACACAATCTTGATTAGCATTAGAATCATTATCTAGCATCATTTGTATATTATTTATCATTAGCAAAACCGTGACTCCAAAAAGTGCCGTTAAAGACACCCACTCCAACCAGACCATATTAGAATAGAGAAGGTGGTGAAATGAAGAGTTATACAAGTTAGCCTATGAACTTGATAAATGGTTTAGCCTTCTCAAGAGCGTCCCCGGCTAACAATGCACTTTACCACATGGAATAGGTTACTGGAAGCAAGAGAACCACCAGGATGTTACTGGGTGACCCTGTAGTTCTTTCTTATGCCAGTCTGACAACACAGGGGGCACTATTTTGTGAATCTGCATGTGCTGAATGCCCTGAAAAACAGCAATGGGCAGGAGCAGTGCTGTTTCCTGGTATACTGCAAGCAAGCTAAGTGACAACTTTGGGGTCCTCTTATATGTAAAATGTATTATTGCGTATGGATGGAAAGGAAGGGAGGGCTCAAAATAGGTAGAACATGTAGGGCCCCCAAAAGGTTGGAAACAAACATGGTAGAAGCACTGTGTGCTAAAAGGCAGAAATTCCTCATTCATGATACAGAAAGAGTATAAGCCTAGGGAGATCAAACAAAAACTTGCAAGGCCCCATTCGTTTTCTTCTTTATAAGTCGAGGGAAGAGTGTGTAGAGTGACACTAACCAGAAATCTCCTGGAGACTCGATGACCATTTAGCCTATGTAGTCATATGGCAGTGTGGTGTCGCTTTAACAAAGCACATAGTATGGAAGCTGCCTACAAAGTCTACAGTAGGCCTTTAAGAGGATGTGACATCTCAGCCCTGTACTTTTGGACATCCTTAGCATTTATTCTGTGTACACTTGGCTGGGACAGGAGCCCCCTCCTATTATAACATTTATGTTTGTTATCCCCTCGGTTTACCCCTTTACTAAGTCTTACCACTCTTACGTTGTTGTTGTTTTACTTTTCCTACTTTTCCTACTCCTCCTCCGTCACCTACCACTTCTTCCTCTTCATCTTATTGTCACCTTCTCCTTGCTCATCTTTCTTGTTCCTCAGGAACTATGTCCTGTTCTCTTCCATGTTTCAGGAACATCCTCCTCCTGGATTTGAACCTGTACAATGAGATTACATGATTTATTGAGAGTTGCACTTACCTCTACACCATCTGAGTTGGTGTTGTAAACCCAAATGATTTTTCAGTTTTTCTGCAGATCACTCACTGTACTGTACTGTAAATTTCAGTATAAGTACACTGTACATCAATGGACACATTCCATTTTACACATTTCCATTTTTTTATAACCCAGGATCATAAACCTGATTACATTCCAAATGTTAATAAAAACCTCAATATTTTGCTTTGTCTCTTGGCATTCCTATTTTTGTTTAGAAGTTCACACTAGAATAATAGGCAATGCCTGATAACAAAGAACAATACAAATTCACTATATACTGTAAATTGATAGATACTTCAAAAACAAAATAGAATATACATACATCATGTCCAGGAACTGAACCCACAACTTCTCCTTTAAGGGCAGATATGCTAACCACTACACTATCGGCCAGTTGCGGATAGTTGACACAGACTGCTCAGCCAATCAGAGCGCAGCAGGCCTGCCGTGCCACAGAGACTAGTGTTCGATTCCCCGCTGGGGAGAAAGTGTTATTTTTTTTTTCTTTTTAACCTCAAACGGACATAAAATTTATAAATTGGTATGCACTGTCAGTTAATGAGATCGTTATATTTTCATGTGGGATGCTCCTTTTAAAACCTTTTTTAAAAATTGAGACTGCAATTAACATGAACAAGTGTCCTTATAACTGTTATTTTTAAGATCCATAAGACATGCATTATTTTTAAGATCCATAACACACAGACAGACAGAGCACTGCGTAATAGAGAGTCAGACAGACAGAGAAGTCATTAGATATATAAATAAACAGGGAAGGCATTGTATAATAGATATATAAAAAAACAGCTAAGAGGATAGATATATGGATAGATAGGAAGATGGGCAGACAGGGAAGCTGCTATATAATAATAAAATTACTGTTATTACTATATAGATAGACAGGGCATTCACTGTATAAAAGACAGACAGAGAAAGCAATACTAAATGAAAAATGGTACAGCCTTTTTATTAATCAACAGATACTTTAGGAAGGCAAGGAGATAGTGAGAGTACACGTAGATGTGAAAAGCACTGGACAGACAGAAAAAAGCAGGGTATACAGTAAATAATATACAGGCAGAGAAGCCACTAGATAGGTAGATAGATAGACAGACATGAAAGGCATTATATAAGACAGATAGATAGGAAAGGCACTATATAAAAGGCAGAAAGGGAAACCATAAAGTAATAATACTATTATTACTACATAGACAGATAGACAGGGAATTCACTGTATAATAGGCAGACAGTGAAGGCAAAGAAAACAGAGAAAGCACTATACAGATAGATATCAGCATTAGCAATATATTAGTTTTATTATATATATATGCAGTATTTATATATATATATATATATATATATATATATATATATATATATATATATATATACAGTATATGTATGTGTGTGTGTATCTGAGAATTATGTCAATAAAATAAATGAAAAATTATTCAGTCTCTTTATTATTCAACACACGCTGCAGGAAAGCAAGAAGGCCGTTAGAGTACATATAGATCTGAAAGTGACTAGATAGACAGATAAATAGGAAAGTCACTGTATAATAGATGTGGGATTCTCTTTTTAAAAAATTTAAAAATTGAGACTGCAATTAACATGAATAAGTGTCCCTATAACTGTTCTTATTTTTAAGTTCTGTAAGACATACACTGTCAGACAGATCACTGAATAATGCACAGAGAAGTTACTAGATAGATAAACTGGGAAGCCACTGTATAATAGAAGATATAAAACTGTCAGGAGAAAAAAACAGATAGATAGATAGATAGATAGATAGATAGATAGATAGATAGATAGATAGATAGATAGATAGATAGATAGATAGATAGATAGATAGATAGATAGATAGATAGAGGCACTATATGACAGGTGCTGCAGAAAGGCAAGCAGGCAGTGAGAGTACATTCACATGTGAAAGGCACTAGATAAATGGATAGATAGGGAAGGCACTTATATAATAGGCAGACAGAGAAGGCACTAGACAGATAGATCAGTATTAGCTATATAGTAGTTTCGTTTTATATATAATATATATGTACTTTACAACTCGGAGAATTATATCAAAAAGAAATACATTAAATCATATATCAATCGACACACGCTACACGCAGGCAAGCGGGCAGTGAGAGCGGAGATAGATGTGAAAGATGCTAGATACATTGTATACAACAGGCAAAAATAGTGACCACTTGATAACAGTATTAGCTATAATCAATGAAAGTATGAATCAATCAACGGAAATAATGGCGATCAACGTTTTAAACTTAACGATTTACTTAAGAAAAAAAAGAAAAATGCCCCAGCACATCTATGAAGGCGGGCAGGCAGACAGGCAGGCAAAGCGGCGAAAAGCGCAGAACAGCGCCCCCCAAAACGGACATGGCAGAAAATAGATCGCATCGGTAGTGGTTTAGCACTACCATATAGAATGAATGGGAAACGGTGGTGGAGCGTATCCAGGGACATATAAAAAAGGCCACCTTCCAACAGTCATGGAGCTGGTGTCGGAAGGAAGCAGACCAGGCTTCAGAGAGTGGAGAGAAGGCAGCCCGAAGAGAACCAGTGAGAGGTCCGAAAGAGTGCTGTATAGTGCTGGAGTACTGTGTGCTGTGCGGGACTGTGGTGAACACTGTACATAGTGTAAATAAATCGTGTGTGGTATGAAGAACGGTGTTTGTCAGTCTGTGGTCGGGCTGGCTTTCACACCAGTTTTAACGGTAGCATAGTGGATAGGATACACATCTATGAACCAACGCCTCTGAGTTCAATTCCCACAGATGACCAACAACGCTTTCTTTCCTTGAGTTAAACAAAAAAAAAAACCTCATCTATATTTGTCAATCCTCCGTGACACTCCGTTTTAGGTTTTCTGTATCTCATTTGATTATGCTTTGTTTTTCAGTCAAGACTTAGTCAATTCCACATACAAAATATGTTCTTCATTACCTCATTAAAGGCTTCACCAATCCACATTTATGTGTCCACTCCTGATATTCACATTGAGAACCCAGAAGAACAAATCATCACCAACATCTCTCATAGTTAAAAAAACAGCAAAGTGTAATATGTTCAGATTAAACACCTGTAATGTTAAGTGTTAAGCTGCTGGAATCCATGTTGTATTACAGTACAACCTGGTAAACATTACAGCTTTATTTAATTGTCATATATTAGAAGACAATATTTCAGCAGTTGATCAAGAAATAGTATTCTTATAACCTTCTTCCATCCTCCTCTGCATGATTTTGATTTCTTCAGTGATTACTTTCACAACTCCATGTTCACAAACAAACCAGTTTAAATAGCATAGTGGAAAGGGAGCACAGTTGTTAATTCAGGGGCCAGGTTTCAGTTCTTGCATGATACATGCACATTTGATAAACACAGTAACTTTTCATTTTTTTTATTAAGATTATAATAAAGTAAGATTTTCCCCCAAATTCAAAAGATAATGCAATTTCACAACATGTTGCTCTTTTCTGGCCTTTCCTCTCATGCACTCTTCTCTCTGGTCACTTCTTCAACTGTACAGTCTGTCTCCTGTTGGATGACCCCATGCTCTGCCACCATCCATACCTTCTTCTTCTTCTTTTGGCCGCTCCCATTAGAGTTTGCAACAGTAGACCATCCTTTTTCTAGGACTATTTCATTTATGTTAGGTAGAATGCCCAAAGGGGACTGGGCGGTCTCGTGGCCTGGAACCCCTACAGATTTTATTTTTTTCTCCAGCTTTCTGGAGTTTTTTTTTGTTTTTTCTGTCCACCCTGGCCATCAGACCTTACTCCTTATTATGTTAACTAAGGTTGTCTTATTTTAATTTCTTTTTTGTCTTTTATTCTTTTTTTCTTCATTATGTAAAGCACTTTGAGCTACTTTTTGTATGAAAATGTGCTATATAAATAAATGTTGTTGTTGTTGTTGTTGTTTTTCATATCATCCTGTCTTCTGCATCTTGCTCTGTTACACCCATCACCTGCATGTCCTCTCTCACCACATCCATAAATATTCTCTTAGGCCTCTCTCTTTTCCTTTTCCCTGGCAGCTCTATCCTTAGCATCTTTCTCCCAATATACCCAGCATCTCTCCTCTGCACATGTCCAAACCAACGCAATCTCACCTCTCTGATTTTGTCTCCCAACCTTCCAACCTGAGCTGACCCTCTAATGTCCTCATTTCTAATCCTGTCCATCCTTGTCACACTCATACAAGTACTATAAATATACACCGGCTGTTACAGACGCAAATCAAATGTATGTGTTTATTGTATAATAATAACAATAAGAGCAACTCACTACTCAAAATGGTAAATTTGGGGGTAGCCAGGATCGATCTGCCGACCTCTTCATTACAAGTCAGCAGTTCTTACTGCGGCACCACAGAAGCTGTTGTATTACACTTGTGGCTTTTATGAAAGTGTATATTTGATATTTGGACTTCAGGCTTCACACATTATACATTTCATGTCTACATTTTGTCATTTATTACTAAAACATGAAAAACATATGTTTACATAGATTGTTGTAGACACGGAACACACATGAAATGTATGTATTCCAAATAACGATATATTATTTACCCTCTACAACTTCAGCACTTCACTCCAAGATAAACACTGAGCACTGAGAACCTTCTTTGTGAATTGAGCTGGAGTGGTGGGTGAGGGGATGGGATAGCAGGCTGCTTGTGTTGATCGGCACATTTACAAGACAAAAGACGCTGACGGAGAGGTGCGAAGGGATTAAAGGTGGGCTGGGACTACGAGTTTTGTCGTAGGCTTTGGTAATTCTAGTGTTAAACATGGAGTTCTTTTACATCACTATACTGTTGTTAAATCTAAGGAAATCCATTTTACCTTCTCTCACCCTCTCAAGCTACAGGTCACCATGCGATCAAGTTTAAAAGAAGAGGTGACATACATCCATCTTGAATCATCTGCATTTGTGACTGAATTATAAATGCCAGGTTACCAATAACAAATGAATGAGCAGATGGCATCTGAAAGACGTTGATTTAAAAGTATCTCTTTACTGCATAGATAACAATTAATCAGCTAAATTATTTGTATTTATCAGATCATTCCAGGAGATTTATTAGTGCCAAAGGAAAACTACTCAAATAACATCTCCCACTGGATTTATTTCCCCACATTAATTGCCTCTATGCATATGCTACTTATTGTGGAATTTAAATCACTTAAATGCTGCAAGATTTTGAGCTCTTTTCAGACATGCTAATGCAATTTACAGGAAATTCTTTTTTAAATTAAATGGCATATTAGGGTGCATGCAGTACAAAATTCTTCATAATACTTCTATAATTCATTATAAGAAAGTATTCTTTACTTTTATATAATTCTCTGTTATTTATTTATTTGCTTATTTTTACAAAGGGTGGTACAGTGGCTAGTGCTTCGGCCACAGAGAGGTTAGAGTTCTGGGTTCAAATCCAGTCTGAGCTTTGCCAGTGTAGAGTTTACACGGTCTTCCTAGCAGCCCCAAAGTAATATTTCTTGGGTTAAATGCAGAATGCATATTAGCCCAGTGTCATGTGATAGACAGGCATCTTGACCAGTGTTGTCACTTTCCATGTGCCCAGTGCTGCTGGGATAGGTATTGACTCCAAATCACCTTGAAATAGAAAGAAGATAACTGTATACAAGAAATAAATAATTGTTTAGAATAAAAATAGCAGCATACAGTATTTACTGAATATCTTCAAAATGTATATACAATACCTTTTAATGAAAATATCCACTCATTATTGATTATAAATTCATGATGGATTCAAAACTTAATGTACCTCTAAGCAGTGGAACATATGCTTAACAGATGGCATTAGTCACAGTCAAAAAGCTGAAATGACTTCCCCTTGATTCAGACTCTAATTTATAATGACAGAGCTGGATAAACCAAAGAGGAAGTGTTCAGCATCCGCCTCATTCACCTGATTTTAGTCCAGTTGACTTAGTTGTCAATTTATTAAAAGGCTTCAGGGTAAAAACAGCAAATGTCTAAGAATGCTGACATGAAACTGAACATTATGGACAGCTGTTGTTTCAAATCTGATACTTATTTGTCACCATCAATAGCTCCTAGAGGTTCAAAGTGGTCGCTTTCATTAATTGTGTTCAAGGGTGGCACAGTGGTTTGAGCATCTGCCTCACAGCTTCACGGTTCAAATCCCAGTCCTGTTATTAACATGGTGATGTTTGCATGCTATGTTCATGCTGGTTTTCTTCCACATTCCAAAGAAGATTAGGCTGATTGGAAACTTTTAACTGTCTCTGTAGGCTCCAGCTCCCTGTGACACCATTATGGAATAAGTGGTTTCAGAAGATGGATGAGAGATAGTTCAGTGTGATCCACAAACTAATGCTTCTACACACAAAATGCTAAACTCTTTCTGAGTTATATAATGGATATTTTTTTGTTGATTGCAAAACATATTTTATCAATAACTATCATTAAACATTGTTATTCACGTGCGCATGGGAAAAAACTTGTGGGCTCATCAGATAGTAATTCCCCCCTGATTCAAGGATTGGTTCTATTGCCTAATGCTTCTTCTCCTTTCTCCTGAATAGCTCTGATAATTGGCAGCACCAGTGATGTCACATCCGGGTCACAAACCCCCTGAGCCCACCTCTTCTGCCCTGTCTTCCTATTAAGGGGTTCCACCACCATGTTGAGTCAGTCTAGCTGTGGACTCCTGCCTGAAAAGACATCTTTTTGCTGTTTGAAACCTCTTTTCTGCTTTTATCATGTAGAGAAAAGCCAAGCAAAATGACACCTTTTATTGGCTAACTAAAAAGATTACAATATGCAGGCTTTCAAGGCAACTCAGGCCTCTTCTTCAGGCAAGATGTAATCTGAAGGGGCCTGAGTTGCCTCGAAAGCCTGCATATTGTAATCTTTTTAGTTAGCCAATAAAAGGTGTCATTTTGCTTAGCTTTTCTCTACATTCATAATGGCTAACACAGGAGATAGATACTTTATTAATCCCAAGGGGAAATTCACATACTCCAGCAGCACCTTACTGATACAAAAAACAATATTAAATTAAAGATTGATAATAATGCAGGTAAAAACAGACAAAAACTTTGTATAATGTTAATGTTTACACCCCGGTACAACACCCTAGTACTACTGCTTGTATCATGAAATGTATGGGGTTCACCATCCCAGGGTCTCAACTCTTCATAATCTCTCTGTGTTATTTCTTACAGAATAAAAGTGATAAGTATTCTGTCTAACAGACAACTTTTAAGAATGTGGATTTTAACATTGAATCAGACTTGTTTATGTAAGGTTGGAGCCAGGTACAAGACTCAAAAAAGTTAACAGCTTATAAAATAAATTTAACAGTAATGCAAATATTAGTACAAAAATGAGTTTTATCTATTAACCTTTGAATTAATTAATGGATAAATTTTACATCAAATAAATGAATAAATACTTTAAGTTGGGCGGCACGGTGGCGCAGTGGGTAGTGCTGCTGCCTCGCAGTTGGGAGATCTGGGGACCCGGGTTCGCTTCCCGGGTCCTCCCTGCGTGGAGTTTGCATGTTCTCCCCGTGTCTGCGTGGGTTTCCTCCGGGCGCTCCGGTTTCCTCCCACAGTCCAAAGACATGCAGGTTAGGTGGATTGGCGATTCTAAATTGGCCCTAGTGTGTGCTTGGTGTGTGGGTGTGTTTGTGTGTGTCCTGCGGTGGGTTGGCACCCTGCCCAGGATTGTTTCCTGCCTTGTGCCCTGTGTTGGCTGGGATTGGCTCCAGCAGACCCCCGTGGCCCTGTGTTCGGATTCAGCGGGTTGGAAAATGGATGGATGGATACTTTAAGTTTTGTATGTCAATTCCCTGTAGATATTGTGGTCACTTCCTAAGGTCTAAACACATGCTATCAATTGACTAGCAGCTCTAAATTGCTTTTGTAGAGGGGCTCTCAAGTTCAGTCCTGGAGGGCTACAGTGACTGCAGGTTTTTGTTCTAGCCTAGCTACTTAATTAGAAGTTGATCCTCGCTGATAACGGACCTTGTCATCTAATTTAATGGCTTGTTACTGTTTTCATTCTCCCACGTCAAGCCACTCTTTTATTGCAAATTTTTCCTTTCCGTGGCTATCATACAAATGACTTGTGGCTCACAGAGGATTAGTAATTCTCAGTCCATCACTTTTTTCTGTTCCACTTTTTTCAAATATTTTATTTAAGGAGTGTATGCAGGATGCTTTAAGCTTTTCAACTGACAGTTTTCAGGTAAAGGGCAGAGGGCTTAAAGACTTGTCAAGCTGAACAAGACTGAAGTGTGTTCTGGGAAAGCTGAAAGACAATGTAGAACCTTAGAATGGTTTGTACAGCTAGCCAGTTTGCCGCTGAGTGCAGCTTTTCATTCCCATTGGAATCGACCTTCGGCTTGTGCTGTAACATTCCTGTGTTTTGAGAAACTGTAAAAGAGTCTGCCTGCTCTTCTAGTGGATAGTATGTCAGGGGTGTGTTCTGAATTTGGATGAAAAAAGGAGAGAAAGAGTCTCCATTTAGTTTTTCATTTGAGTTTTTAGGTTAGCTTTAGTTCAATTAGTGTTTTGTTGCAAGAGTAGAGTGTTTGGTTCTATTGCTGACCTTCTGACACTTTGAGAGGAGATACGGACATTCAACTGGATCTTGCTAACTGCTAAGTTGCTGGACACCTGCAACAGAGCTCTGTTCTCCAGCAAGAAATCATACTTGTCACTTTTTGATTAAAGATATATGATCTGTAATCTTCCCTCAGTCCAAAGACATGCAGGTTAGGTGCATTGGCAATTCTAAATTATCCCTAGTGTGTGCTTGGTGTGTGTGTGTGCGTGCACCCTGCGGTGGGCTGGCGCCCTGCCATGGGGTTTGTTTCCTGCCTTGCACCCTGTGTTGGCTGGGATTGGCTCCAGCAGACCCCTGTGACCCTGTAGTTAGGATATAGCGGGTTGGATAATGGATGGATCTGTAATCTAAAGAAGTGTCATTTAGGACTAACTGAAGGATGTATGAACCCACCCAGGTTGTATAACTCATCGTATTGCTTATATTTATTGCTATTGGTTATTATGCAAATAAATATCATTTTTAAGCAAAAGCTTAAACTCAATGTCTCTACAATTATCGATTACTGGAATTGTGAAGTGCTGGATTGCCATTCTTCGTCAAGCTGCAGTCCCTTAAGGGCACAAAGGACGCCTTGTGGAATCCTCTATTGGTGGTAAAGTGGGCTGAAATAAATAAGTGAAAATAAAAGATGGTGCCAGCCAGTTAAATAGCCTGCCATCAGAGGTTCCTAGGTTTGAATACATGGTGTGAAAGGTAAGAGGTTAAAGGTAACAGTTAAATAGCTGGTTTTGACATTACAATCCCCAATTAAGAAAAGAACCTAGGAGGTTAGTTGGTACCTTTTGTGTTAGATGCACTTCACAGGTAATCTGACAACACAATAAAAAGGAGATACTTCAAGTGTGTATGGGACTACTTTAGGAGATGAGCTGGTGGCTTCTTTGTCATTTGCATGTCATTGATATAATGAATAAGAACAAAGGAGAATTTAACAACAGCAAATGCAGCTGTTTTCAGACTAAAAGAAGAAATTAAGGGTTGGGTATCTTGTCTTAACTAAAATCACGTGGAAAAATTCTGTTTCAGTAGCAACACTTGGCTTTATAATAACAAACTAGGCTGCAGTTACTGTGGGCCTCTAGAGCCGAACCAGTGAACCCCTACTTTGTTGTATATACTGTATGTGTATTACTGTGATTGTTAGTGTATGTTTGTGTGTCCCATTGCTATAATAACATAACATTCTCAAACCCACTTAATTCATTTCAAAGTTATTGTCAGATGAATCCCCTTATGGTAGCTTTAGCTGTAAGGTATGAACATGGCATTGGACCATCCCAAGGCCCACTACTTGCATGGAAGGCCAACTTTGAATCAACAGTCAAGCTGCATGTGTTTGGAGTTGTGGAACAGAAAATCCAAACAGAAATGGAGAGAATGTGCAGATCTCATTAGAGCGATGACAAGGTTAGGGGTTCAAACCAAAGCCACTGAATCTGTGAAATGGTAGCACTTACCACTGCACCACTATGCAGTGCTATAATAATTGTATTAAATGCAAAATGTTATTAAAAGTAAGAAAACTGATTAAACCTGTAAAGGATCTACAAATCTCTATGAATGTTTCTGTCGGTTTTAGAATCTGTTAATTCAGTAACGTTTTAATGGCAGTGGGAATTATGGCACATAGCGGGCATGACAGTTTATCAAGATCTGTGAAATATTAAGCTCTGTTAGGTTAGGGTTAGGCACTTCTTACTCTTCCTTAATGTTCTACATTCTGATTCAACAGATCATAGCAGTAATTTGTGTGCTCCATTTATTGCAAATGCTTAATGGGAAAAGTTTCAAACCCCTTGTTTAATCAGACTGAGGCTTTTGAGTGCATTCACTGAAACTGTCTGTCAGCAGTTTGGATGATGGTTTGTCAAGAGATTGCAGTCAAAGGAATTAACATCTTTCCAGTTTCCTGTGTTTTAATTACATCCATCTGTTTATTTTCAAAGACATGTCATCCAGTTTGGGGCTGCAGTGAAGTCAGAGCCTGCAGTATCTTGTAAGTCATGGGGCAAAACATAATTTAAACCTGCTTTATGTAAACCCACAAACAGAAACAGACTTGGGTACAGTAAATGGATGAAGACAAGACTTGGGGGGAAAATAGCTTTAAAACTAAATTTGTGCACCATTTGTTGCAGATTGTGATCGGGAGGGGGATTTATGCAACCCTTAACATCCAAATAAACACCACCAAATAAAAAAGACAGTGTTTTTATTAAAAGAAAATGTGAAAGAGGCAATCAATGGGAAAACCTACTAAAAACCACTATGTCAGTACAAAATCAACTAAGAAAACACAAACTTTATATTTTATTACATAATAACATTTGTTCTTTTGGCCAATCTCTGTGCAACATAAACATTGTTTCTATGTTGTTATTCTTAAGTCACAACTTTTACTATATATATTACACTGTATAAAAAATACCATAGGATGGCATGATGGCCCAGTGGTTAGGCATCCAGGAGTGCCTTATGTTTGACCTCGCCAATGGATGTTGGATTAAGGAGTGTTAGGAAATCACTGTATGTATGTTTATTTATTAAAGAATATAAAAAATAGAAAAGAAACTTTACAAACTGGGAGTAAAAATAACATAGTTGGAGGAATTAATCTAATGGCTGGACAGAGCAATCTACACAAAACATTCCTTTTCATGGCTGTCAAGGAAGTTGTCAGATAATGTCTAGACAAACCGACTAAAGAATGAACGAGGTCACATGCAGGATGTTAGGTTATCGGGAGCATCCACCTAATGGCTTTCATAATATTAATAAGTTGTGATGTTTTCCACAGTCAAAAAGAATAATAAATTTGTATTAAATCAAGACTGTTAACCAAACTAGGCAGCACAACATTTTTTACTAAATATGATCAAGATTTGCAAATTATTCTTCAATTTTGAGTAAATACGTACATACAATAATGTCGGAGTTCTTCGAGTGTTATACTGATCTGGAAAACTGACTTGTTTTTATGGGAAGTTTGCTAGTGGCTTTAATTTATAGTTCATTATTTATTTATAGTTGTCACACTGGTAGGAGGTCAGATAACAAAGCGCCACAAAGTCTTAATAGTTTCATTTTGACCTTTGAACATTGGAACTGTGGTCATGAAGTCTGATCACAGAAAAGAAGAAAAGAATTTAGAAGTATTGTGTGTGTGTGTTTTTTATTTTTCAAAAAACTGTACAAAAAAATAACAGAGGGTTTAGGAGTTCAACTGAAATATGGTGTGCCTGTATTTTGAATTGTGTAATTTAAGAAATGTGTCTCTTTGTGTCCAATATTGTCACTTCAAACTCTCACTTTCATTTTGTTTTAACCATGAATATTAACTTCTATTTCTTTTTTATGACATTGATTAGTGAGCCTGTAAATGTTAATAAAAACAACTCCATATTGACGCCAGATCATTTGGGCTATGAAGGAGGAAGCAGTGGATAACACTGACAGAAGAATCCAAAAACATTACACAAGAGGGTGATAATTAAAGCAGTCTGTCATTAGGTTAGTTTATGAGCCAAGTCTTTGGTTTCAGGGGGCCAGGGTCTATAACAGCACTATAGACCACAACTTAGGGAACAACCTTAGACAGGATGCCATTTCTTAGTGTGGCACGTTCATGTACAACCCTATCCACTGACAAGGAGCTCATCTGCTAAGCATTTCACTCTGCTCTCTAAACATGACAATAATGAACATATAAACCTTTATAACAAAATGAACAACCTCCAAAACTGAGTCTACCACCTTTCCATACAGTACCCTGCTTGATACATAATGTGGCCAAGGAAAGTACTGATGCTTTCTTGATTTTTCCCTGAAGTGGAGATCTGTAAATGAGCTCCACGCAATTTTCCCTGCACCTCCACTTAAGAACCTAGACAGCTAACTTTTTGCCTTTAATCATTTTTATATACTTTGGAAGACTTAAACTTCTGTCACAAAAAGTAAGAAAATTGGTTTTAAATGGTTGTAAAATTTTAGTAGAAGGCAATCTACAATAATGTATATTATTTAGTAATTTTTGCATGTGCATATTTGACTGTTGGGTATGTTCCTTGCATTCTGAAGATGGAACCCCAAGAAATGGGCCAATATTATGGTTTATTAGATTTTTGCTTGTTTTCACAGATTCTGGTTTCTGGATTACAGACTGCACTACTTGGCCTTGGAGTTCCTTTTCAGGCGTACACCTTTGCCTTATTTTGGCCTTTTTGACCATTTTTGTGTTTCCTTTATTTAACACTAGAATTACCAGAGCCTACGAAAAAACTCGCAGATCCGGTCCACCTTAAATCCCATCGCACCTCTCCGTCAACGTCTTTTGTCCCATCCATCCATTTTCCAACCCTCTGAATCCGAACACAGGGTCACGGGGGTCTGCTGGAGCCAATCCCAGCCAACACAGGGTGCAAGGCAGGAACCAATCCCGGGCAGGGCGCCAACCCACCACAGGACACACACACACACACCCACACACCAAGCACACACTAGTGCCAATTTAGAATCGCCAATCCACCTAACCTGCATGTCTTTGGACTGTGGGAGGAAACTGGAGCACCCGGAGGAAACCCACGCATGTAATACATTTCCAGTGATCAAAATCTTCACTTCACATATTCATTCACTCACAACCTGCTTGTTCCAATAAAGCATCGTAGAAGGTGTGAGCCTGTCTTGATAGTAAAGAGCATGTTTGTGAATACAGATGCGGACTAAAGACTGCATTTAGCTACACCACCGATAAAACACAATTTCAAAAGTGATATTGATGAATTTAGTACATGACATTGAATTAAAAAGTGCTGCAAGTCACAGAATGATATGCATGCTCTCTATAATGGTTTCAGTGCCTCACTCACAAAGCTGTACCTTTATATATTAAATTATGTTGTTAAATGGACTGATATTCAATTTTCTTCAACTCAATATTGTTTGTTACTCCATAAATCCCCTGTTTAATTGCCTGACTGTAGTTTCTCCTTTTTGGTGTTTGTATTTTCTTGAATTGATGGCATGGATTTCTCTTAGGGAGTCTGCCCACTTATAATCAACTAAATAAGTGCATTGAGGCAGAAGTCTCTTGATTAGCGCGCTGTGATTGATTGAGTGTGCCCTACTCTGAAAGGAGCTGGTGACCCGTTCAGAGCTGGGTACTGTCATTGTTATAACTATAACTATAAGGCTTGGCTCCACGTAATTTTCCCCACATGTTGTATTGTCTTTATATTTCATTCATGTTTAACAAATGAAAATGTTTATGTAAACAATAAAACTGAATGGTCTGTCTCGATTACTAAAAAGAATAACTAGGTAAGATTCAGTCTGTATAGATTTGACAGTGTGGATCCTAAGACAGACTAATAACGACATTCAGGTGCATATAATCACAGAAAATGGGACCAACTCTATGGAATCTTGGTGGGTTAAGTTAATAAGTACCACTTTCAGAGTTTTAGTGACTTGAGTAAGCTAAAAATCACCAAATTCTAATAATTTAAAAAACAGGATATTAATCAATGAAGACAAACTGTATATCCATCAATGAAACTGATGATTACAAATTTCAACTTTACAAGGAAACAAAACATTTTTATCAAGCTCAACAGAAGATAATGTGTGTTTAAACATTTTCTTTTTCAACAATAAAAACAGAGTAAGAGGAAAGAAATAACTGATACATTAAGAAACAGCAATAATGATATGGTAAACTTTGAAAAAGTCTTTACTACATAGAAAGACAGCACAACAAAGACTTATGCTTGTTGAAAAAACATACCTTTGAGGAAGAGGAAATACAAAATGACAAAACAGAAAGATTTCGACACAAAACACGTTCTAATTTAGGTGATAAATGAATATATTTCAAAAACATATTAAACAATATACAAAGCAGATGAATAAACACGTTATACAATTTAAAAAAATACTGACCTGGGGCCTCATGCATAATGCCGTGCGTAGAATTCACACTAAAACATGGTGCATGGGCAAAGCAGAAATGTGTGTACACACAAAAAAATCCAGATGCATAAATTTGTGCATATGCCAACTTCCACATTCTTCGGCTACATAAATCCCGGGCAGCATGAAAACTAACGCACATGCACGCACCTGCTGCCACTCCCCAACTCCTCCCAGAATTAAAGTATGTTATTAAACATGGGAACACGGTGGCACAGTGATAGTGACGAGCTGGCGCCTTGTCCAGAGATTGTTCCTGCCTCACGCAAGATGCTTGCTGCGCGACCTTCAATGAAATAATTTATTGCAGCAGTACAGTCTCCAATTTCTGTCCTTCCTCTTCTTTCTCCAAATACCCAATCGCCACACAATCAGCTCTGTAATAAATGTAAAGCCATCTATAAGCTGAAAACACTGATTCTTCAAAACTTAAGGAACATTGAAATATCTTCGTAGTACATTTTATTATTCTATTCATCTATCAATCCAGGGTCATGCCAGTCCCAGCAAGCATACAGCACGAGGCAGGAACAATACCTGAACAGGGTGCCAGCTCGTCGCTACCGCTGTCCACCATGTCCTCACATGTTTAATTATTAACAATATAGATTATTTAAATGATGTTAACATTTTATCTGTATAATTTAATAAAGATATTTTGCTTCAGTTCATCTTAAAAATGATATTGTCATCATGGTGAATACGCGCTTTATAAAGTGGCTCAGGTTGTGCAGTATTATAACTGTATCGCAGGTTTAAAGTGAGGTAATTGCACTTATAAGTACAAACAGTTCTACCAGGAGCACTTGATGGACTAATTGAGTGTGTTTATAGTTCTTGGGATGAAACTGTTTCTGAACCGCAAGGTCCATACAGGAAAGGCCATGAAGCGTTTGTCGTATGAGAGCAGTTCAGTAGACAGTGCGCATGGCTGAGGCAGTGTGTGCTTGATGCTTTTTCCAATAATTCTCTTTCCAATCAGTTGCTGGTGCTGCTATCAAAAAAAAAAAAAATTCCAAGAAAACCCACAAAAAACAATTTTAAAACCCTTAGAGATGCAAGGAAGAAATAAATTGGATGTCTCATGCAAAAGTAAGAGTAGCTACATGTACATGTATAAAGATTTTAAAATAAAGGAGTTAGATGTGCTTTGGGCATTGGTGGATTAAGGCTGACAAATACTTTGTGTCTGATGGAGTTTAACCAGCAGTACTGAGAGAAATGAAGGACATTATTAATTAAGCTTTAGCAAGCATTTCCCAGCAATCAGTATCAGCACATGCTCCTAACCTCCAGCCTCCTCCTCCAGTTTAGGTAGGAGAAGTGACAGATGACTGGAAAGTGGCCAACATTTCTCCAGTCCGCAAGAAGAAAGACAAAATGAATCCCAGTAATTATAGATTAACTAGCTAACATAGCTGAAATACCTGGCATTGCTCGGGATGAAAATAAAGTGTATTTTTTTTTTAATTGTTTGAGAAAAACATAATTAAAAATAAACACAACTTTAAAAATAAAAATAAATTAACAAACAATGAAGACTCACTAATGTGCTTGTCTTGCGGTCTTGTATGCATGTTATCATCCAGTTGATGCTCGGAACGGGCCAACTCTATGTAATTTCAATGTGGTGCTCAAACATAAAGAATGCTGGCAGTCACCTCCAATTCCTGCTCTGGTGGTCGTTCCGAGTGTCAACTGGATGATAACTTGCATACAAGACCGCAAGACCACCCTCACCCTACCCAGAAGGGGGTGGGTTAGGGTTGATTTCACCCTACATTATTTTTAGTCGATCAATGAGAAACATGTGTACCAAGTTTCATGAAAATTGCTCCAGCCGTTCGAAAGTAATGCTGGAACATACATACTTATACACACACATACATTGACTTTTATATATATAGATTAGCATTTCTTCTGTCCTAAGTAATTGTTAAGAGTATAATGAAATACCAAATGGAATGCTACCTGAATGACAGTAACAGCCAGAATGGATTTATCAGAGGAAGACCATGCCAAACCAGTCTTAGGATTTTTTGTACAGGCAACTAGAATAGTCAATAAAAGCAAAATGTACAGCACACTTGAGTTAGTTTATCAAAAAGATTTTTTTCTTATATTTCCAGATGAAACATCTGTTCTGAAGCTAAAAAAATTTACATCAAATGGAACCTTTGTAAATAATAATAATAATAATAATACATTTTACTTATATAGCACCTTTCCCATGCATTAGGCACTTACAGAATATAAGAAAGAATGGCAGGGTATACAGTATATAGCGTTGTACAAACCAGATAAATAAATAAAGAAGATTACGACAGTGAATTCAAAGAAAAAGCCTAACAGACAACATAATTAATGGTCTAGCACACACACATACAGGTTACATGAGCATCTTGACAGAGAGGTAAACTGAGAGAAGGGTAATAAAAAAGCCAGAAAGAAGGATTTCAGGTAAGAGGAAGCTCCAAAATTGTGTAAACTCTATAGTAGCAGCTCTCTGGGATATGTGTTAGGACAGTTACTATGAGTACATTTTATATGTAACATCAAAACTGGAGAACCACGAAATATTGAGAAGTGCGCAAATGCAATGAACCAGAGCCAACACTTAAAACCAATTCACTCAAAATTGAGTTAAACGTAAAATTCTGAATTGAAAGGAAAACTTACATCCAGGTAACAAATTCTAGAAAGGATCTGGGGATTTATGTTCACATAACATTCTCATCCTCCAGGCAATGAGCAGAAGCGACCAAGTTAGCATATATTGTAAAAGTATATTGAATGTATATTGAATTTACACTGAGCTACTTAAAGTTCAGCTTTACATGTTACATTGTACAGAGTACAATGAAATTCTGACTTACAGATTTGACCAACACACATCACCACTCACCAGGGCCATGGTCAGCAAGTACTACAAGTCAAATATGGACTTTACCTTAAAACTAGGGCAGCACAGTGGCGCAGTGGTAGCACAGCTGCCTCACAGTAAGGACACCTGGGTTAGCTTCTCAGGTCCTCCCAGCGTGGAGTATGCATGTTCTCCCAGTGTCTGGGTGGGTTTCCTCCAGGTGCTCCGGTTTCCTCCCACAGTCCAAAGACATGCAGCTTAGATGCATTGGCGATCCTAAATTGTCCCTAGTGTGTGCTTGTGTGTGTGTGTCCTGCGGTGGGCTGGTGCCCTGCCCACAATTTGTTCCTGCCTTGCACCCTGTGCTGGCTGGGATTGGCTCCAGCAGACCCCCATGACCCTGTGTTAGGATATAGCAGGTTGAAAATGACTGACTGACTGACTGACCTTAAAACTACTGCATTCCTGTTTTTCATTAACACTTCAGGTGGGGTAATGTGTGCAGTTATAGTAATCCTACTACAAAACAGTCATAATTGCTACAGGAGTGATGAATAAAAAACAACATCTGTGTCCTCCTTTGACAGGCTAGTCCAATTAAACCTGTTTAGTTCTGAATAGAAAAGACTAAAGCAGACTGTCACAGAAAATACTGAGCAATTAAAAAACAGCCTTGAGTGATCATTATGTGCGAAATTCAAACATGGCCATTCTTTATTTGCATCTATAGGTGTAGGCCCCATGTGTCTTGTTCAAAATGTTATGGCATCCTGAAGTAATCTAACAGAAAGCTTCTATTTATATAATACATTTTAAAATATTTTGATTTTCACCAATCTGCTTTGGATAAATGGTATAGTCCAAAGACACTCCTCTGAATCAAGTATGTAAAGTCCCAAACTAGTTAAACATAATTAAAGTCCTAAGTATAAGAAATAAGACTTCTCTCTGTTTAGAGAGAAAAGTACATATTTAAATATTATATCATTTTCTAATCTAAAATGTGTTGGTACAAATGAAGTCAGGATTCTAGACAGACACCAACAGGGGTGAATCTACTGTGAAACTAATGAAACTTAAGCTTCAAGGCCTCTAATTCTGTAGGGGCATCAGAAGCGACTTTATTTCAACATTGCTTAAACGTTGTGGCTGTCTACTGTGTAAGAAGGATTTAAAAAAATATATTTATAGTATATTGTAATTCAACACAAAATAATAGTTAAAATTAAAATGATATTAAAGCATTATGTAGGCTAGCCATAAACAAAAAAATCTTTCAAATTAAGGATCTTTTCATTCTAAATATATTTAATGTAAAGTGATTATAAATAATTTAAAACACTATTAAAATTTTTATTAAAATTATTTATTTCAGGTTAGCCATAATTAAAAAAATGAAAGGATATTTTGTTGCTTATGGTCATTGTAAAAGATAGCATTTCAGTAACTTTTCATTTTCATGAATAATCCTATAAAACCAGTAACTTTGACATGTGCGATAATCCAGTACAGCAACTTTAATCAAAATTTGAGATGCCTAGTTAAATTTATAAAATAAAAGCTCACTTGTTTTGCTATACTTGTACCTTTTGTGAAAGTGTTTCTTGGATATTTGGACTTCAGGCTTCACTCATTATACACTTCATGTCTACATTTTGTCATTTATTACTAAAACATGAAAAATGTTTCTGTTTTAATGATGTGTTTACATAGATTGTTGTAGACACGGAACACATGTGAAATGTATGTATTCCAAATGACGATGTATTATTTACTCTCTACAACTCCAGGGGGGTATTTTTCGTACGTGGATTAGTCGTTTAGCCGGATGTAATTGTTGACGATCTGTCGGTTTTTCAAAACTCTTGCTGGAAGTGTTGTCATAGCAACACATCCTAATCCTCAAACCTGCTCGGAGCAGGTTTGTTCTACGTAAACAAGGATTAGTTTACACAATCAGCGACGGTGCGTGGAAGTCATCCAGTCATGGCTTCACCGTTCATGAATGAGTGACCAATTGATATTGGTGCACAAATTATACGAAGAGAATTTTATATAGAGAGGGTTTTGTGCGATCGGCAAGATCCTTTATTGCTCCCAGAGGAAATTCTTTTCAAAAGATACCGCTTTAGCCGAGAGGGAATATTGTACCTCAAAAATTTATTACCACCTTATATTCGAAGTCAGACTAGGCGAAGTCGGGCTCTTACAACCACACAGACAGTATGCATTGCTTTGAGGTTTTTTGCAATCGGCACTTTTTTATATACTGTAGGCAATGCGGAAAATCTATCCAAAAGTGCAGTTTGCCAGGCAATTCGTAAAGTCTGTTTGGCTCTGAAATGTTTCCTTCATGTTTTCATAGTGTTTCCTGGACACCTGCGTGTGCAGACAATAAAAGAGGTGTTTCATGCCATTGCAGGTAGGTAATACACAGGCAAAAACACCCACAGTTCCATAAAGAATCTCACAATCAGCCTAACATTCTCATTACCCAGGGTTTCCAAATGTGACTGGGGCACATGGGACTGATCAGAGTGGAGTTTTATCAAACATTATTTGGAAAATGTACCTCTCCTCCTGATGAATAATCAGACACAGTGTCTTCATCAAATATTTGACCTTTGTCAATATCTCGTTGGTCAGACACAAGTTCTAGGGATATGACATTCCCTGCAACTGACCCAACAAAAAAAAGAGGGCTACATGGAACATACCTATGGCACACTTTGAGGACAAATATATGCAATGACCATCCTTTACCTGAAATGAAGTGACCACTGCATCCTGCCACTGGTTCTGAGGAGGAACATCCCCCTGGAATGACCTCAGAATCAGGGCGATGGGGATTTTGCTGGAGAGCCAACTCTTCTGCAGGGGTTAGGTCTGGACCGCGTGGACCTCCACCTGTTTTTTGCTTGTCTGCCTTCTTATTAGCTTTAAAATTAATGTTTTTAATATTATATATGATTATTTATGTCAACAATTCTTTAAATAGTTATATACCAATATTTACCAGTTTGAAGTATATTCTTGTACATCACTTTAACCTGTGGCCATGTTCTCCTTGTGCTCACATTTGATCTGGAATTATGACATATTAAAAAATAATTAATCTGACACATAGGAAATGAAAAGCTGCATTCAGTAAGTACAATGCACACTACTTAGCGTTTAATTTGTCGGCCACTTTTTGCCAGATGTCTTTTCTGGTTTGGGCTGCTTTTGCAGTGCTACCCCTTGTGCATATTAAATCTTGAAATTCTTCATATCCTGCTCCGCTTGTGTGAAAAAAAAATGCACCTGTTCTTTCGTCATTTTGTTACAGCCTATCAAAGACTTGCTGATCATGTTTTCTAGACTCAATATATATGGGCTTTTCACTCAGCGCGCACATTCATCTTGGATGATTAGATCCACCTAGACTAATCTACTACATGGCTGCGTTTGAAAAACCGACTTATCCCGGATGAGTTTCACTGGCATTAACTTATCCAAGATGAAGCATCTGATCTCGGATGATTTAAGCAATGTATGGAAAATACCCCCCAGACATTTCCCTCCAAGATAAACACTGGGCACTGAGAACCTTCTTTGCGAATTGAGCTACGGCGGTCGGCGGTGGGCAGTGGGCGGTGGGCGGTGGGGATGGGGATAGCATTCTCGACGCATTTACAACACAAAAGACGCTGATGGAGAGGTGCGAAGGGATTTAAGGTGGGGCGGGATTACAAGTTTCTTCGTAGGCTTCAGTAATTCTAGTGTTAAAAAAATTGTGGTGATCTGTAAAGGAACAACTCCATTGAAGAAGACAATAGTGGTTCCCCAAACCTCATTGCTTGTTGTGAAGGGGCCCCAATAACATTTCAATTTTCAGGACCCCAAAAATGTAGGTTGGCAACTGGACACCAATAAACATTTCTCCACACAAAAGAGCAACAAAACCCAGAGTCATATAGTCAAAATGGAACCTTGTCAGCGTCTTAAAAATATTAGGACAACTTACAGTAGTTACTAGCTAACTAAATGAGTTTGGTCTGCTGAATGGTTTCCACTTGTTTGCCAAAATTTGCAGCTTGAAACAAAAGAATTTTAATGAAATTGTGTTAAATACCTACATGTTTTATAATGCAAAATATGAATTAGATGAGTTGTGGTTTTATTTTATGATAATAAGTAAAACAAATGTTTAACGTATCTCTAACAAATCAAAAACATAAATAACATAAAGCTAAAATATAAAAACATAAAAAACATATTTTATTTATTTATATATATATATTATTATATACTGTAAAATATAAAAAAACATGAAGCTAAAATAAATGGGTCTGTTTCTTTTTTCAAACCTTTTATCACATTCTGTTTCTCCTGTTCTGTTTAATATAATTAGAGAAATTAATCTACAATCAACTGACAGTTGGCCATTCACAATTAAATTTAAATCTTAAACCATTATATTAAGGCTACTGACATCCAATGACGTCCCAGGTTAATCTATACAGCGAGAAAGAGCAGCACAGATTTTGAAATAAACTACAATGGGAGGTAATCATGCTATTACTTCTGCCCTCGTATGCTGTAGATGCACAGGGGGCATGTGGAGAATGACATGATATGTACAAGTAAGGAGGGCATATGGCTCTTTTGCAATCTGTTTTAGTCTGCATTGTCGCACACTCATTTTTTCATTTCTGCAGAAAGCAATTTCATGAATCTGAATAACTATAATCTCTGAGACATAATAATATATGGTATTACTGGTATATGAAAGTTATCAAAATTTAAAGCAGAGCGAGTGATAAAAAAGAGAAATGACCTTCTTCTTTCTGGTAACTAATGTTAATGCTTCAGTCTCAATCTGTATGTTAAAGAAATCCTTGTGAAGTAAAGTCAAGCTGAGGAGCGTACAAATGGATTTGTAACTTCATGTAGAGCAATCAGACTCAAGCAGCCCCTGGAGCCTGATGTTTGTACTGAGTGATCACATATTAGGTCTTATTCAGAACACGGGTTACTAAAGAATATTCTTTTTGTAAACGACTCTTTCCCATATGTTAGAATGAATTTGTTGGTAAATAAATCATTCTTAACTGTCTTTGAGATTTATATCAGTTTAGAATTTATTTTTTCCCCAATTCCACTGATAGTGAGTGGTATACAGTAAAAATTAGGGTTGTGTCTCTTTGTCAAAATAAATCTGTGTAATATGCTGGCTGCATTGTATTATTCTCAAAAATGATTTAGTGGTTTAGAATTAATTTTTTCCCAATTCCACTGATAGTGAGTGGTATACAGTAAAAATTAAGGTTGTGTCTCTATGTCAAAGTAATTCTGTGTAATATGCTGGCTGCATTGTATTATTCTTAAGAGAGATTTAATGGTTTTCATATACAGGGAAACGTTATCATGAATATTCCAATCCTATATACAGTAAACTGAACAAAAGGAAAAATTTACTCAATATGTAAGATTGCTCTTTTCAAATAAAGTTTAAAATAAATATATTAGTGTCTACTTGACTATTATTTGGTATTTCCATTCAGACATCTGTTCTAGGGCAGCAGGGTGTTACAAGGGGTAGTGTTGCAGTCTCACCGCTTCAGAGTTTTAGGTTCAAATCCTGTTCCTGGCACTGTAGTTCTCTGGTCCATATCTGCTTAGGATTTCCTCCAGGAACTCTATTATACCTCAGCCCCAGAAGAAAGCACTTGCTCCTTCTAGAGGTAGGAATTATACATTATTGATTAATGAGGGAGAAAGTAATCCAGGTGTTTTATTTAGGGAAGTGAAGTGACTGAGTGAGATGGAAGGATGCCCAAGCAGAATGATTTAGCACCACTTAGAGCATTGGACCACTGCCTGAGTCTGTTAGTAGTATAGTATAGCTTGATTAATAGATTATACTTTAAAAAATGATGCTGAAAATATAAATCATTTTATAACATGAATTGCTTACTGATGTCAAGATCTATAATTTCCTTGGAATGCAGAACTTTATATATTTGCTATGTTGACAGCTACTTTGGCCAATGTTCTCGGAAAGTGAATAATTAAATAACGGAACATTCAAATTAGCTTTATCCACAGTTACTGGGGCTGTTGAAGCCTGTCCTGGAAATATTGCTCACAAGGCAACCTGCACTGAGAAGGACACGGGCCCTTCCCAGGGCCCTCTCAGGCACATACTCACCCTCACACTCACACAGGACAAATCTGAAATTGTCAACTAACCTGACATGCACATCTTTGGGGATGTAGTAGGAAAACCTAATTAGCCCGTGAAAAAGGCACTATATAGGCGCCCAACTGGCACAGATTCACACTGAGGCACATGTAAAATAAACAAACTATTTATTTTTGTCTTCACCTGTTGGTGCATGTCTTCCCAGTGTCCCACAGGCAGTACACAGTCCCTAAGCACCAACACCAAGTAAAACACACAAATAAGCACTCTCTCTTCCGCCACCACTCCTCCCTGGCAACCTTGTCCTCTTCCTCCCGATTCTGGCTCCTGGAGTGGTGGCTGCTGGCCACTTTTATAGTTCACCTGGAAGTGCTCCAGGTGCTTGATTGCTGTGTTCTGGCTGCACGTCTGGGTGTGGTCAATATTTTGCCCATACGGGCTCAGGAGTCCCAGCTGCAGCACCCCCTGGTGGTGCCTGCGGGACCCAACAGGGCTGCACCCAACTCCAATTCCCATGGAGCCCTGTGGGAAACCGAGGCACCACTCTAACCCAGGGTGGCGGCCATCTAGCGTCCAGGGGGAGGTATTGCACCGTCCAGGGCTGCTCCCCCTGAATATAAAGTGCAGGGACGTCCCGGCTGGGCATGGACCCCAACCCCCTGCCACAAGCCAGAGAAAAATCACTCAAACATTTCATAATTGTGGAAACTGTACATGGTGTCAAGCACGAGTGATTAAGGGCCATCTTTAGGGCTCTGAAACGGTAAGCAATACCACCCCGAGTTGAGAGGAGGCACTGTTGGTAACATCTTCCTTTTCACTGACAGTTCAAAGGGACACCAGCTGGAAAAAGAGTAACATTATTTCCAAATCCTCCACCAAGGCTATTATAAAGATCCAGAGGCCACTGGAAGTTGGAGCTCATTGTCGGACTTGCATCTCAAAATTGCAGGCCTCTGAGAAGGGCTTTTCTTTTTCTTATCTATGTGGGTTTAGCCATTTCTCTTTTGCACTCTCATGAGGTGTTTATTTTTCATCCATTGAATGGGGTTACCCTGCTGGTACCCCAATACTTTTTGCTGACCCTCTTCATTTTTACAATGGACAATGACCAGGCACAGCATTTGAACAAAAACAAAAACACTAGCTACTGCACCACTGTGCCACCCAAGTGAATAACACCATATTTAAAATAAGATATAAACATGTGACACTAATTGAAATTGTCCGAGTGTATTCAGCTTGCCTTATATTGTATCTAGAAGGTTGTATTGTTAGTTTAACTCAAATTTCCTTGTGAAACAAGTAAAGACAGATTGAAAATCATTATTTATGCAGTCAAATGCCATAAAAAAATGAGCTTTCATGGTTGTTAAAGAATGAAATCCATCAATTTTTTGTATCACAGGGTTGTGCAGCAGCACATACAACTACTGCCACGACAACTACTACTATCGTGGGCTGCATCAGGAGTGGGCAGGAGGAGTATAGGAACCTAATCAAGGACTTAGTTAAATGGTGCAACTCAAACCACCTACAACTGAACACCAGCAAAACCAAGGAGCTGGTGGTGGATTTTAGGTGGACCAGGCCCCTCATGGACCCCGTGATCATCAGAGGTGACTGTGTGCAGAGGGTGCAGACCTATAAATATCTGGGAGTGCAGCTGGATGATAAATTGGACTGGACTGCCAATACTGATGCTCTGTGCAAGAAAGGACAGAGCCGACTATACTTCCTTAGAAGGCTGGCGTCCTTCAACATCTGCAATAAGATGCTGCAGATGTTCTATCAGACGGTTGTGGCAAGTGCCCTCTTCTACACGGTGGTGTGCTGAGGAAGCTGCACAAAGAAGAGAGACGCCTCACGCCTGGACAAACTGGTGAGGAAGGCAGGCTCTATTGTAGGCATGGAGCTGGACAGTTTGATATCTGTGGCAGAGCGACGGGCACTGAGCAGACTCCTGTCAATAATGGAGAATCCACTGCATCCACTGAACAGTATCATCTCAAGACAGAGGAGCAGCTTAAGCGATGGACTGCTGTCACTGTCCTGCTCCACTGACAGACTGAGGAGATCGTTCCTCCCCCACACTATGCGACTCTTCAATTCCACCCAGGGGAAATTATACAAAGTTATTGTCTGCCTGTTATACATGCATTGTTATCACTCTTTAATTTAATATTGTTCTTTATCAGTATGCTGCTGCTGGAGTATGTGAATTTCCCCTTGGGATTAAGAAAGTATCTATCTATCTATCTATCTATTACTACTATTTACAGCCGTCTTTTGGTAAAATATTCAAAATGATGTTCCATTTTCTCCTTGAGAGCCCCAGTTTCCTCCTAGACCAGTGGTTCTTACACTTTATTTTCTCATGACCCAATTTGCCTTTTTTGTGTCTTCAAGACCCAGAATCACTGCCAGCAGTCATCCCACGGGGATGGGAATACCCCCTTGGAGAATCGCTGCTGATAGTCATCAATGGGAATAGATTCCAAACCCTTGGAGAAACACCCGATAGTCATCCCATCCACCTTGGAATAAAGCCAACACAGGTTGTGGCGGAACAATGGCATTTGCTTAAACTGACTGCAGAGACCCATCACAAGACACTCCGCAAAAGAGTACTATTGTGAATCTTGACTCTGTATGACCCAAATTTAGACAGGGCACAACCCATAGTTTATGACCCTACAGTATGTCTTCGACCAAACGTATACTTACAGATGGTCTAATGTTCAAATTAAGTGAGTCTGGTTGAGTCTATGAGTTTTATATGAATTAGTACTCTGCCTCAGGATACTTCCTGGCTTCAAAGTCCTTTTCAAATGGGACATTCTCACAGTTCCCTCAATGTTGTGCTGAAATAAAACAGAGTGGAAGCTGATTTTGACACAGTGTGTGGCATGATGGGTAAAGTCTTTCTCAACAGTTTTTTTGGTTCCTACTTTTTTTCATTGCCTTTTTTTCTGAAGATTCCTGAAATCACCTTGTGAATTTCATGTCTCCAGCTTTAAGCTCATAGTTGCTCCTTCACTAAGGCCTTAGTGCTCTTGTAGTGTCTGATTGATTTTGGCCAGTACTGTTCTATTTTTTCAGTGTTGTCAAGATTAAAAAACAGTGCAGATTAGCTGACAGTGCTACCATGTCACACTTTAAACCAAATATAAAGTTATCAAAGTGATGAGCGAAACAATTTTTACAAAAATTTAATTTACATTGAAACCACAGTTTCGCTCTGCAAAAAAAATTCCAAAACAAATTGCGTTTGGTTGCAAGTTTCACCATTTGTACATATTTTTTCATCCCATATGCAGCATTTTTCTCATTGTGAAAAGACATGGCAAAATGTATTCTGGGGCAGAGTGTGATGAGAGGATAACACGTACAGATCGGCTTATGGACTTGGGGAAAGAAAACACAGATGGTGTAACCTCAGCCATATATGATCGGTGCAAGGCAGAACTGAAGTGCAGGAAAACAACGTATGAAGGAGAAGAGAGCTCATGGAGCCACATAGAAGGGCCTGTAGAAGATCAGGGTGGAATTAGTGGGTGGCTAAGGAAGGAGTTAACAGTTTAGACTGGGGAATAACATTTAGGAAGCAATATGCCTTGCTTTCTATATCCAAAATAAAATTTTAAAAACCCCAACAAACTGCGAGTTTTACATTTTACAATTATATGCAAAACAAACTTTAAGGGCAAGTTCACTAGACTGCATGCTGTTTTGTTCATCACTAGTTATCAATGAATGCTGAGAATATTTTGATTCTTTAGATACTGAAGATTTAAACAGTATCACACTTTTTCTTAGGAGACTGCATTCTTTTATTGTGGGAAGTGACTTCCATCACATCTCATACAAATCTGTGATGCCCAGTGCAATTTTCCATGCTATGGTGTGCTGGGATGGGAACATCTTTTCAAGAAAGGCTTACTGAATGAATGAACAAGTTAATTAATCGTGCCAGCTCGGTTATGGGATGAAAGATGGATTCCTAGGAGGAAGTAGCATGGTAGAGAATTAAAATAAAACTGAGTGCCATTAAGAACAATGCTGCACATCCTCTGACTCACTAACACCAAGAACTTTCAGTCAATGAATTATTCAGCAGAAGTGTGTCAAGGAAAAATCTATTAACTGCAGTTACCACCAAACACCATGACTCCATCATCATACTAAGACATTTCAACTGTCAGAAACTCGACTCAGAGTTTTGGGGGAGCCACCCGTATAATTGATTTCTTGGCTGCAAAGTTGAGCAAATAAATACAGCACTGCTGTGCACAAAACCGAGTCCAAAACAGAACTGAGGAAATAAGGAAAAGGTGCAGGCTTTTAAAGGGGAAGACAGGAAGTGAGATCATAGGGGTCGGGCTCATGAAGGTCTTCAGCCATTAGTTCGAGCCTGGACGTAACATCACAAGGGCCGGAGCCGGCAAGGTCTCCTTCCATAGGCTCGGTCCCGGAAGTGATGTCAAGAGAGCCAGGTGGAATCTCCCGTGAATGGTCTACAGGAAAGGGAGAAAAAGAGTCAGTGCACTCTGCCACATCCCAGTATGCCTCAGAACTGCCCTTACTCAAGCCCTTTAGCTGCCTCCTATGTGCATGTGTGTGACACAACTCATTTCTGTGCCATTTCCTCTGATTCTCACTTAGTCACTTGAAATGGGAAATGGACTTCTGTAAAACATCATAAAAGCAGTAATACAAGGAGTAAGAAGAACTCCTTGTTGATGAGAATGTCTTTCTTAACAAGAAAAGTTTGTTCAAAAGGAGCATAGAGAACCTGGAAGAATTCTGTGTAGCCCCACAATAAGTGCAACCTATATTAGGCCCTTCCATTAGCTACTTCTATGCAACAAGACATTAACAAACACTTTGCTTGCTCTTAATAAGACTTATAGTATTAAGAACCACTTTAAAATAGGAACTACCAATATTAGTCACTAACTGCTATGTAAAGAAGCTTTAAGGAAGGTTTTGTGTTACTTATCCATAAGTGACTAACAAATGCAATGAAGCCCTTATTCTAAAATATTCCCTGTTTTTGTAATTAAACAAATTTACAAGAATCCATCCAAGGTGGTAAATATCAACAAATAAAAGGTAAAGCTTTGTAAAGTGTTTTTTCACTCTGAGGTTCGCTCTAAGGTTCACTAAGGTTAAGGTTTTCTAAGGGTAAGATTCACTAAGGTTCGCTCTTCACGCTAAGGTTTGCTCTTTCACTCCTTAATTCCTTGAGCTGGATGGCTCAGTAAACACAAAAATGGTGTCCAGCTTTAAATCCTTCAGCTTTATTTCATGCAGACTTATATGCTTATGTTGTATTAGCTTGATAATTTGCAGTTTAAAATTTAATCTTGGTTTCCCCCTTTTTTTGTTGGGGATAAAAAACATTTTCTTATCATCAAGATACGCTCCAGGGATCCCGAGGGAGAGGATGAGATTTTATTACAAAATGGTTTAGCTCAATTTGCCCTTAGCTCAACTTGGACCACAGAATCATTCTTAATAGTCAGTCTAAGTATGCAATTTTCTGCTTCATGCCAAGTTTGCCTCATGGCATGTTCTGTCAGGTATTTCCAAGCATTAAAAACAGCATTTTGAAAATGATAATAAAATGTACCCAATGTGCCCTATGTAACTCATACTAGGAGGTTGCCCCAACTGCCCCCCCCCCCCCATTCTATCTTCAATATAGAGACACATATGCCATGACACTAAGAACACTGAGAAAACAGTCCTTTGCTGTTGTATTACACTTTCCTTATATTAGTTTTCAAATATTATAAACATCTTAAGAAATGCTTACAAGTATCACTGTGTTTTCATCATTTTCAGCACTGATTAATGTCATATTCTTCCAGATTTATTTTATAAAATAACTACTGAAAAGGCTGTGCTCTGTGCACAGCTGCACATTTTAATCTTTGTGAGCAAAATTGAGAATATAGTGATTAGTGTTGTGAAATTTGGCAAAGCATTTTTCTCAGATAATATGCTGCGTTCAACAGTGATCTTATTTGCTAAATATTTACCTAGAAATTCCCCTTGAGATGGTTTAGTGAAACATTTTTTGCCAGTGCCCCATGAAGCTTTTCTAGGCCAAAGTGGCATCAAAGAGCAGTAGTAGCCTGGCGCAAAACATTCATGTAGGCCTATTGTAAAGATAACTGCAATGACAACCCAATCATTACTCTGCCAGATTTCCAGCCCACATGTGATTTAAAAAAAAAGCAAATTTGAGTGGTACAGTAGCTAAATGTTTGGGTCAAGGGACCGCAGGTCAACTGTGTGATATGTTTCCCTGTTTCTAAGTGAGTTTATTTTACAAAAGAGGACACCCCCTCACCCCACTCTTCCAGTAGTGCGTGCTTCACCAAGGGGGACCCAACAACCCCTCTTTACCAATCACACTTGTTTCACCAAGGGGGAGGTTTGCATTGACTGCTAGTGGATCATCAATAAATTAAAAAATGCAAAACTGGGTCATGGGAACATAAAGGTTGAGAAACATTAAATTTGATGACCATAGTGTGAAATGTTATGAGTACTATCACAGGATATATAACAACAATCCCTGTGCACTGGTAGTGTAGCATCGTATGGATAATTTTCATGCCTAATTAGGCAGGTGCCCAGTCACAATCCCAAAACAAGCCTTAAAAAATCGCTCCCACTCCTACTCTCATGTCAGAATGAGATCTAATGAATAATAATAATATTAATTATTAAGAAAAAATTATTAATATTTGCAAAGAATTTCTTTCATTTTGATGGATGTGAGACCAGGAGGACAGAGAGTGTGTAACATTCTTTAAATAGCACCAATAATTTGTTGTACCAATGTGAAGTATTGTAAAGAGGAACAGATGTCAATCAATAAATACTTAATGCAGTTGGCACATGGGAAAGCCAGTGAGGAAAATGATTCAAAATCAGAAGGCTTGGAAGGGAGAAGAGCAGACTTAGTCCAATTGATTTTGTACCCAGACAGGGGTTTGAAAGAACTAAATAAGCTGAGGACACGGGAAGGTCGGATAGGGTGTGTTTTCCATTAAAAAGTTTAAAATGTCAAATGCAAATTAAATGAAAAACTTCTAATTCATATGATCAGAAGCCTCTTTGGCATCTAAAGAAAGCAGAGTTGGAGACTGTGGAAAATTTGGAGCAGTATTAATAATGTGCACCTTAACAATAATGAATAAAACCTGTCTGATCAAGATGAATTAATTTGAAGATTACTAGCTAAAGGTGTCTTGACAGAAGTTTGGCCAACATCAGTTTTGGAGTTCATCAGAGAAATATGGTGATATTCTGGACAGTTTATTGGCTCTTTGTCTTGTTTTAACTAGGAGTTGGCCAATCCAGTGAATGGAGAAAGCTCTTGATAGAGTGGTGTTGATAATTGAGAGGAGTTCTGGTGGTAACCCATCTGGGCCAGGTGTCTTCCCACTCTGTAAAGAATCAGTAACAGAAACATTAGCATCCACTATGGAGGCTACATCCATGGAAAGTCTGGAGACGGTTAGTTTAGATTGAAAGGAATCAATTTCCTCATGGGATAGTTCAGAGTGTTCATAAAATAATTTAGTAAAGAATTCCTCAAAGCCCTTATTAATTTCATTTGGGTTATTAGGTAGGTGTCCGAATTTACTGAAAATGGGTGATACGTTGGCAAATTAATCACATTTACACAAGTATAAGAGCCAGCAACTTACTAGGCCTAGCTCTGGCAACATATATCCTAACTTGCCTGCGATGAACTATAAATTCAGCCCTTTGCAAAAGAATCAATGTTGGTTTTGTGGACCAATTAGAAATCAAACGTTCATAACTAGGATCATTCAAATGAGGATGGGCACCCTTAAGAGCAGTGAGATGAGAGTTCAGGTCAGTAGTCTTTTATTTACAGGACAGTGCTAGACCGGAGGCATAGCTAATGGAAAAATCACGAATTTACCCTTTGATTGCCAAACAGTCAAAAGCAGGCTACTCCACAGGGCCAAAACTGATTTTAAGAAACATTTCCAGAACAGAAGAAAACTTCTGAAAAAATACTGGGTCCCAAAGCAGAGATGAGTTCAAAGCGGGGTGGAAAAAAAGAGAAGTTTGGACAAAGCACATATGTGGTCCGTGAAAGATGTTGAGGCCAGCCAGTTGTTACACAGAAATAAAGCAAGTAAGCAAGAATCAAAAATATTTTTTAGTCTGGAGTAAGAGTAGTGTTGGGCAGAGCAAAATGACAATCTTTTAGTGGAGGGATTGAGCAACCTAAATGAGTCATACAAGTTTAACTCAGATGAAAAGAGAGCGAGTGGAGTGAGGAACATGTTGATGCAGCAGTTCATATAGGAATTTGTATACATGCCAGTAATAAGCTGATAACTGGAAAGGTTTAGTAAATTAGTAAATTCAAACTCATCAAAGAATTTTAATTGGAAGGTCATGTTGTGTTACATTGGCCATTGCAGATTTTTTGGACTGGCCACAAGACAAGGCAAACACTTAGGGCTTATTCAATCTCAGGCCACAAATGTCCAAAGAGACTATGGTAATATCAGCCATGTAACAGAAAATGAAGAAAAACATGCAGACATAACAGAAAGCAGTGCTGTGCTGAGCTGTGCTATCCCATCTCCTCCATGAGTTTGGTTTGCTCAACTTTCACCACTGCTAGATCTCTGTAAAGTAGAGCCAAATCCTTTGTAAAACACTTTTGAATTGAGTCCCACATTGTGGTGAGCTGTCAATAATGAAGCACTTTATGTTTCAGAAGAAGGATTTATGCCATATTGCCCTTTCCAAGAAGATGACATCTTTACTTTTTGGGGTAAATGTAGAATATTTAACAAGTCTAGTTGTACTATTTAAAGGGAATTTATAGTTAAGAAAAAGAAAAAATAATGGATGGTGCTGAGAACCACAAAATCACACATCCATTTGCAACAGATGTCAGTGCAATCTTCAACTTAGGGGGCGATTAATAACTTGTTGCCATATGCCCACATTGGACTCTCTGGCTTACACTTGATGCAGCTGGGTTCATCTCCTGTTCTAACCTCCACTAAATTAGAGTAAACAGGTTTGGGAATTCAAGGGTAGGTAATTGTAGTTTAATGTGTTTTAGTTCATTATTTTCAACAAGAATTAATGACAGGATCTTTCAGTCATTAGATATGATTTTCAAGAAACAAGCCTACTTATTTTAACTGGATGTTAATGTTAATGTTTTAATTGCCTGAGAAATAACATGAAATGCAATTTGTTCTTTGACTTATGTAATAATCAGCACTACAAATGAGAAAAAGCAAGAATGAAAATAATCAAAAAAGTGTTAACTGTAACTGGGGACTTGTATTGAAGTAAAAAAGGTATGTGGAATCTATTGAACGACAGCAGTGTTGTTATAACTGTTAAAAATGCATTGATGTTCTCCCATGGAAGTTTGAATGAGTTTAAATCTCACCTATCTGAGAGCTCAGGTTGGTTCCATGCCACATCCCTTCATCCCCACAGTCGGTTTTCTTTCTTCGCACCTTTGCCTTACTGTTCAGTCTTGCTTTCTAGTATTGCTGCCATACATAATTCTCATTTACAACATTTACTCCCTCCAGGACTATATTTACACAGACTCAGTACTTCTGATATTCTTGTTTTGATCTTCCTGTTTTATGGTCACCCTGAACTTGAACCTAACTCTATCCCCCTGAAACCCCCACCTCCAAAATGTATTCCATTTCAGTAGGTAAAAATCTATGAAAGAGACAAGCAGTAATTTCTGTTTTTCACTTTGAAATACTACCACAGACCAAACAGCACCAGCGACCTTGTGAGGAGGATGTTGTTTTAGCCTAATAAATTAATGGGCTATTGTGGAGCTCAAGCTGAATGTGATGAAGACAACCAGGATGGGAAACACAGCAGTAGTTTGGCTCAGTTATTATCCCCATAAAAATCTTTGACCCACAGTGAAGTTGGCTGGTAAGCGTTATACAATACAATAATTAGTCTTACTATACCACCTTTTTAGAGTACTATAATGTATAATTTGGTGTCTCTGTGAAATCAATATAACAAAATAAAGCAATAAAATAATTGGCAATACATATATATGTAATTTAACAAAGTCATTTACAAATATATGCTTATCATTCATACTATTTTTTATGCCAGATGGGATACAAGATCTACACTCTAAAAGCCCAATTACTTAATTTAATTACAGATACAATTTTGTTTTACTGAAGTCCTCTCATATTTATAAAGTGACTTTGTGCCAGTACTCTCTAGCAATAAACAAGATGTTGTTGGCTGTTTTAGAATATAATTACTGGAATTTACAGTAGGTGACTTTTGACAGCCACTGCCGCAGAGAGGTGGCAAAGTGGTTAGCACTCAGCTTCAAGTGTGTTGACTTTGCACATTGTCTTTGTGAGCACTCCAGTTCTTCTCTTAAATTCCAAAGTTTTGTTTGATTGGGAACTCTAAACCAGTCCTCTCTGAGGGACTGAGATTATGCTTTGTGATAAACAGAAGTGCCATCATAAGTTGGTTTCCACTCTAATCCTCCAAGAAAGGATTTGGTTTCTGGTGGACTTGTGGTTGGATAATATTGTTCATAAAAGTGGTGGATGGACAGAGATGTATCACTGCAATGCATCTTGTATAAAGAGTTAAAAAGTGATAACAATGTCCCAGGTTGTGTTTGACTAATGTGAAAATAAGTATTGGAACGCCCAAGAGGAGCAACAATTGCCATTTTCCCAGTAATATAATTTGAGTACATAGAATTTCCATGTATTTATTTACAGTATACAGTGTTACAACTGTCTATAAAATGTAATAAGAGAGCATCCCCTTGTGTGTCTCCACAATCAGAATAACACCAAGAGAACAATGAATCTCAATGTTTTTATTGAAGAATTGGGCACACAAAGGTGGGATGAATAAAGGAAACAAAAACACTTTAAGCCTTTCTGCACAGGCACTTGCCCTGCCTGTTCAGTATGGGGGCTTCCCTGCTCTCCCACTTGTCAATTCTGCTAATCCTCACTCTGCATTTCAAGTCCTTTCTCTTGCTCTTTCTCTCTGTCTGTAATTCAAGCCTCCTTCTTCACTAACAATGCACCTTCATTGTGTTCCGCCTCCTAACTCTGCATCATTTTAGCACTGTCAATGGAAGGCCTTTAAGCCCGACCTTGGGTTGATTCCCTGCAAAGCTCTAGAATCATCTGCAAGGTGAGTTGTCCTATACCACTACATAACTGCTAGCTTACATTGGCCTTTTAAAAGGAGTACACATCCTCAGCAGATTACAGACTGTTGTGTTTTTGTTTTTTTGTGCAAGAAGATCCTACTTGCTCCAAGCGGGATATCTCTGCTGCCACCTATTAGCCTGGAGGAATTTTTTGGCATAAAGCTAGTCTTCATTACCCTCTCTCAGACTCTAAAAGATCATGAACCCTTTGCAGGAAAAGGGTTGTCTGCCCTTAGTTCCTTAGGGAGGTTTTACAAACTATATATATTAGTATACACCCTGTCTGAGCAAATTATTATGAAATTTATACTAATACTGGGTAGACCCTCCTTTTTCTCTCAAATCAGACTCGGATCTCAATGGCATGGGTTCCACAAGAGGCTGGAAATATTCTTTTGAGATTCTAGCATCTTGCAGTTTTAGATTTGTCAGATTTTACACATTCATACTGTGAATCTCCCATGGAACCACATCCCAATGGTAGTTCTGGTAACTGGGAAGACCACTGAAGAACGTTGAATTCACTGTAATGTTCATGAAGTCAGTTTGAGATGACTTTTGGTTTGTGACAGGTGCGTTATCATGCTGTAAGCACATGCTCAGCAACAATACTCAAATTGGCCATGGCATTCAAGCAATTATTGAGTGGTATTAAAGGGTCCAAAGTGTGCCAAGAAAACAATTCCCCACCCTATTGCACCACCACCACTACCAGCCTGAACTGTTGTCAGAAGGCAGGTTGGGTGCATGGATTCATGCTGTTGGCACCAAATTCTGACCCATCATATTAGCGCCTAAGCAGACATTGAGATTCATCTGACCACACTGCAAAAAATTCATAAGCAAAAACTAGACAAAAATAAGTTTCAATGGGAGTTGTGTTGCTTTTGTTTAGCAAAAATATCTGCCGATGTGGCAAGCAAAATTTACTTGACAAGATTCTTAAAGTAAGCTAAATAATCATAAATCATAAATATTCACTTTTTGATAAGTCAATAATTCTTACACTAAGGAAAACAAGATTTCCTGTATTGATATAAGTACTTTTCATCTGCTTAGATTTCATTTTTTGCAGTGCAGTCCATGTTTTTCCAGTCTTTAACTGTCCAGTTTTGGAGAGCCCACTGCAACCTCAACTTTCTGTTCATGTCTGACAGGAGTGGAAACCATTGTGGCCTTCTGCTCTTATAGCCAATCCACCTCAAAGTTTAATGTGCTGTGCATTCCGAGATGCTGTTTCTGTTGTACAGAGTGGGTAACTTTCTTACTGTAGCCTTTCTGTAAACTCAAACCAGTCTGGCCATTCTCCTATTACCTCCTTGATCAAAAGGGCTTTTCCATCCGTAGAACTGCTGCTCACTGGGTGTTTTTGGTTTTTCGTCCCATTTTGAGTAAACCCTAGAGACTGTTGTGCTTGAAAATCCCAGGAGATCAGCAGTTATGGAAATATTCATTCCAGGCCTTCTGCCACCAACAGTCATGCCACAGTCAAAATCACTGAGATTACATTTTTTCCGCATTGTGTTGTTTGTTGTGAACATTAACTGAAGCTCCTGAACAGTATCTGCATGATTTTATGCACTGTGTTGCTTTGACATAATTAGATAATTGAATGGATAATCAGGTGTACAGATGTTCTTAATAATTTGTTTAGTGTGTGTATATAATGTAATTCACAACAATGTTATTTAATTGGGTTTTTTTTTTCAAAATCATTTAGAATTTTCTCCACAAGGATTCAGAATAATAGCAGCATAACTAAACACAAGTAGGCAGCACATCCCATAATCTGATTTGTGTTTTTGTGATGACAGAGGTGTTTTTGTTTTGCACTTTAGCTCCTGCTTGTTAAGTTTCCTCATCGCTTTACTCATCTCGGTTATGTCATTAAAGGTTAAAGCGCTGCAGCTAACCTGGACCATCACAGTTTTCTTTTTAAATAATATGAAAGTATGAATTTTAATATATATATATCATAGCACTGGAGAGTGATGATGTGTTGCATGTTGGTTGGACGTGCAAGTTAGAATTTCAGTGTTCTTAACTTCACAGGTACTGTATGAAGAGTGAGGTGCCATGTCCTATGTGAGTTCTCTCTCCCTCTCATGTAGACCACCGGCTGACCTTGGCTCTTTCTCGTTCAGCACAAATACCATCCGTGTCCCATCAAATTCCCTTGATAGCTTGGCCAATTTCCTATAATTTTTTCAGGTGAAGTAAGGTGTAGAAATTGTACATCATTGGCATGAATTTAACTGGCCAACTTAGGGGTAACAGTATGATTCCTTAATCAATGACTCTTGGTGCCTGTCATAAAATGAATGAAACATATTATGCTCATGATTTTATTCATTCTCACAGCATATGCCAAATAGAAGTGCAATTAACAGTTACTGCAGAAAACAGATAATCTGATGGTTCCTTGGTAGTATGGTGACCTTTAGAGCAATCAGACACAGTAATTGAACTCTCTTCGTGATACCATTGAAAAGAATGATTTTCTTGATTTCTGCCACCTCTATCTGTGAAATAAGCCACAGACTGATATTATGGGTAATCGTTACTCTGACTATTAATAGAAAATGAGAACACAGGAAAAAGGACAAACTGTGCTCTATCTTTGAAGATATAAATCAACACTCTCTAGGCTCCCAGTTTAATAACATAGATTTAAAGCTGCTCATTCACAAGAAATGATTTTGGGGTTTGTACCTAACCTTATATTTCAACAATGTGTTCTTTTTAAATGCAAAATGTGTCGTGTAATTCAGTTATTTAACATTTACATCAACTTTCACTATTTTTCATTAGTGAATGTAATGTGGTTTAACTGTCAAGGGTGCCTGTGTGGTCTTGTTAAACATTTGTTATTTGTGTGCTATTGCATTCCACATAAGTGCAGGCATGTAATTAGAAATCTTTATTGATGTACATTAGAGAATAGTTGTGCACATGACAGAATAAATAGTTTAAAATACCATAAACTACTGCCACTCACAATCAAACTGGTTTGTCTTCTTGCTGGGATCAAGTAGCACATGACAATCTTGAACTGTAATTTTGAATTTCCATTTGTAAAGCATCAGTACAGCTTTATTAAATGATTTACATTGGTGACACTGCCTGGACAAAGCAAATATCTGCACTTTATAAAAAAAGACAGACTTGTGATCAGTTTTAATTCTGAAACCTTATTAATTCCCAAAATCCAGCTAAATTGCAAAATAGACTCATGCATTCATGATCACAAATGCTTTCAAAGCAGTGTACTGTAAGTTATCGATGCCTATTAACTGCAGTACATGCTTTTTGACTTTGACAAAGCCAAATGTCGGGAATAAGACTTAATCCTACAATAAGTGGGTAGCCTTACTAGACTCTGCATTGTAAAGCAGGCTGTGAAAGTATTATTTATATATATATATTTTAATAATCTAGTGGTAAACCTGTAAATGGATTTATGTAACCGAATAGCAGCCAGGGTATAAAGTGATGGTTAATTGTGTATTTGAATAATGCATGCAGCCGGCTCATCAGATTGAGTGCATCTACTTAACTATTCACCATATTTTTAGGTACATTTAATTGCTTATGACAATAATTTTCTTCACTGTTACAATGTTACTACAAATAGTGCCCATGTCTTGTCAGTTGCTTACGTCTTTCTCTATCATATTAATTTCCTCTCTGCTCTCAGGTTCAGTCACCTCTTTTATAAAATCCTTTGTGTGGACAAAATTTGTGTCTATTTTTTTCCATCCTTTGTTCGCTATCCCCATACAATTTTGCTTGCTTTATGACGATGCAAGACAAAGCAGTCAAAAATTCAGTTTCTTGCTATTTGCCAGATTCTGTGTTTTAGGAGAAATGGATAAATTAGCAAAATAAGCTTAGTAAAAAAAAATATATATATATATGATAGTGGACATGAGGAAGGAGAGGAGACCTCACCAGACACTGTTCATCTGAGGGCTGGAAGTGGAGAGGGTGAGAAACATTAAATAAATGGGTGTCTACATCAGTGAGGACCTCACTTGGACACTTAACACCACATAGCTGGTCAAGAAGGCTCAACAACAGCTGTACTTTCTGAGGAGGCTGAGGAAGTTTGGTATGTCGACTAAGATCCTCTGCAACTTTTACAGCTGCATTATTGAGAGCATTTTGACCAGCTGCATCACCGTGCGGTAGGGCAACACTACTGCTATGGACCACAAATGCCTGCAGAGAGTGGTAAAGACTGCTGAGAAGATCACCAGGACCCCATTGCCCTCTCTGCAGAGCATCTACAACTACAAAGTCCGCTGGAGAACTGCCTCGATCTTCAGGGACGATCTTCAGGGACCCCACCCACCCCCAACACAAACTGTTCACACTTCTACCCTCAGGACTTCCAGGCTAAAGAACTCTTTCTTTCCCAAGGCCATTAGACTTCTAAATAACTGACTGGAGTTTATAACCATGGTTCACCTCATTCTATTTACCTCACACAACTGTATTTGACTTGTCCATCACACACCTACCTGCACAATTACACTTTATACTTCTATTCTGTTTTTATACTTTATGCTGCCTCTGTTACTTATCATCTATCTGCTATTTATTATTTATGTTTATCTTTATACGTTGGTTTTGTCATTTGATGTGGACAGCAAAGAAAGTGATTCCTTACTGTGCACATGACAATAAACTTTGAAATTGAACTTAATATGTATCAAGCAGTTATATGGGAGTAATGTATTTTTTTTTTTAACAATATTTTCATCTTGATTTTCATTCTATTTTTGCTGGGTGTTGTAATTGTTTAATTAATTCATTATTTTCTAATTAGTGGGTCTAACGCTAAAGTAGTTGTTGTAGCCTTTGATTATTCAGTGTTGTTTGCCTGGCTGTCTGCTCTGCTGGTTGTCATTATTAAGATACAATGAAGGGAGCAAACTGCACAGTGAAAGGGCAAATATAATGAAGTCAACAAAAGGGAGTTAAGCATTTAAATCTCTAGGAAAAAATGGAAATATTCCTAAATGCCTTATAAATGTAAAAATCATGCTGTGGTGCTTTCTTAATGTAGAATAAGAGAAGAGAAAAAAAATACCAGCTAATTAATTGAGCTCAGTGTTATCGGGTGTTGTGTCTGATTATGAATCTGGTTGGAACAAAAACCTGAAGCCACAGTTGGGCCCCTAGGACTGACATTGAGAACCCCTGGTCTAGATAAAGTACAGTAATCCCTCCTCCATCGCGGGGGTTGCGTTCCAGACCCACCCGCGAAATAAGAAAATCCGTGAAGTAGAAACCATATGTTTATATGGTTATTTTTATATTGTCATGCTTGGGTCACAGATTTGCGCAGAAACACAGGAGGTTGTAGAGAGACAGGAACGTTATTCAAACACTGCAAACAAACATTTGTCTCTTTTTCAAAAGTTTAAACTGTGCTCCATGACAAGACAGAGATGACAGTTCAGTCTCACAATTAAAAGAATGCAAACATATCTTCCTCTTCAAAGGAGTGCGCGTCAGGAGCACAGGCTGTCAGAAACAGAGAGGAAAACAAACAAATCAATAGGGCTGTTTGGCTTTTAAGTATGCGAAGCACCGCCGGTACAAAGCTGTTGAAGGCGGCAGCTCACACCCCCTCCGTCAGGAGCAGGGTGAGAGAGAGAGAGAGAGAGAGAGAGAAGGTAGCAACGTGAAGATAATCTTTCAGCATTTTTAGACGAGCGTCCTATCGTCTAGGTGTGCGAACAGCCCCCCTGCTCACACCCCCTACGCCAGGATCAGAGAAAGTCAGCGCAAGAGAGACAGAGAAAAGTAAGTTGGGTAGCTTCTCAGCCATCTGCCAATAGCGTCCCTTGTATGAAATCAACTGGGCAAACCAACTGAGGAAGCATGTACCAGAAATTAAAAGACCCATTGTCCTCAGAAATCCGCGAACCAGCAAAAAATCCGCGATATATATTTAAATATGCTTACATATAAAATCCGCGATAGAGTGAAGCCGCAAAAGGCGAAGCGCGATATAGTGAGGGATAACTGTATATTGAATGCAGTATCATGTAATCATCAAAAGATCAAAAGTGATGCAAATACAGCAGTATTTCAGTAATTGACATTATTAATTCATTTTATAATAATATAATATTCTCAAACCCATTTAATCCAATGCACAGTTTTTGGAGAGTCAGAGATTTTTCCAGCAGCATCGTATCAGCTTCAACCCTGTACAGTGTGCCAGTCCATCAACTAACCTGTGTTACCCTGTGCCTGCAGGAGGACGTCAAACCCAATGAAGAATCTGAAAAAGCTACATAGCAAAGCAGCAGTCTCTTTTCTCATCCACAGTGCTGAGAAAATTCCCCATAAGAAGCAAATGACCCCACCCCTTCCAGTCGGAGTCCTATAAAAGGCACCCACTCCAGAAGATGGGGTCACCTTTGAACCAGAGCTGACAGTGAGATGGAGCTCAACCAAGCCAGATCTGTTCTATTGAGCCAATGAATCTGTTGATCGGCAATCATTGTCCACTATTTTGTGTTGTTTTGCACCTCTGTGTACCTGTTGTCTTTTGTGCTGAAGCCAACAAATTAAATATGTTGACCTGGCTGATATCCCAGCAATTTTTGAACTTTCTTGTGTATCCACTCGACCACATTAGATATATATTTTTGGAATGTTATAGGAAAATTATAATATCCAGAAAAAAAAAATCATCCAATAGTTTGAAGAAGGTACCAACTCTACAAAGACTGCAACCCAAGATACTGGATCAACACAGTAATATCACTAACCTAATACTGCACTGTGACAACCTAATTTTGAAAATATCTTTTTTTTTTACACTTAGACCAGATTCTTCTGTAAAAATCTTAATTTTTGAATATTGGAATAGAATTGTAAATCATGTGACTAGCATCTTTTGGTTTTGAAGAAATAATTTGAAGCCACGTTTATGTTCTAATAAACATCCTATCAATTAAAAGTGTTTTTGGATTAAAATAAATAAATAAATAAAACGTACAGACTGAGAGAAAACTGGACACTTTAGTTAGTGTTACTCCAGGATTTCAGTCAAGATTTTTCAGTATTGTATTTAATTTCATAAACAGGAATTCTAAAGGTATCAAAAAAGTTCAGCTGAGGAAGAAATTGTGAAAACCTGGGCATCTCAGTTAAATGAAATGTAAAATAACTGAATGCATGATATTACGTCAGCAGTGAATTTTATTACGCTTTATGCTTCCTAGCTTTACAAGCCATTCATCTGAAGAAAATGATAGTTGAAGTCCACATTTGCTAAAATAGCTGAGTGCCATTTGGCTGTGCCTTAGAGTAAATGTGCACTGTAGCGATGGACAACCCGGGTAGGGAAAGAGGTCTGACCATTTTATGATAATATCTGGAAAATAAATGGAAAAGAATGTTACTATCTGGTATGTGAAATGCAGCATTTTCAAAAAAAACATATACAGTAGCAACACTTTTAATTCAGTTTAAAAGCTCATGAGGTCTTATAAAGTTGTTATATTTTCTTTTACTGTCAGTTATACGTTTCTGGAGGCTACAGCTTACCAGTTACATTGATTACTGTGGAACATTTCTGACAAGTTCAATACCAAATGTCTGATGATGTAGGTATTGACTTTTAAATATCTCATTATGGTGATGTGTTCCTGGGAGTCGGCCTTTGGACTTAATCATCAAAATCCACCTTGATCTAGCAACTTGTCAGAAAGATTCTCCTACACAGCCCCTGAGGCTGCTGACTATGCAGATTCTCAACCTCAGTTTTTTTATTTATCTTACCGAAGATGGCAGTGAAAATCCAAATATTTTGTTTATGTCTTATTTCAAAAGAGTATGGATACGTTTATAGCTATAACAGATTTTAGCACTTAAATAATCATTTTTCTCATTGAATTATCAGTTCAGTTTTAACTCGTCTTATTTTTATCTAGCAATATACCAATTTACAAGCTATGTTACACATTTACAAATAAGAAACAAAATGACATTTAATGAAATGATCCACAATATGAAACAAGAGTAATAACAGTAGTAAATAGTAATGAATAAATACATTAAGACCATCTGGAAACAGTGTATAGGAAAAACAAAACCTACTGCCTATGCAGTTTCCATAAAAAACTCATCTCGTGTGCCTATGGTTATTAGGCAAAGGACCAAAGTAGATCTAGTAATCTAGGCTGACTGCCAACTTCCAAAAATTAGCATTGATCATATTGTCAAAAATCAACAGAAATCTAATGCTGTCTTTCAGTGATGTTATTAATGTTATAACATTAGTGAATAAGAGTGGCCTTTGGTTAAGGAAATTGATTCATACAGAACTCAGGATTCTCATATCCTTAGCACACATGTCACCTTCACTTTCTAGATGAATATGCCTCCAAAGACAATAGATAACAGACATCCCTGACTCTGACACTACCTTATATGTTCATTCTCTCTCTAATTACATAGCCGGATGCAGGTCTGAAAAGAGCAATCATACTTTAACCTGTAGGAAGCAAAAGAGAGGAAATTCATGACAATAAGTTACATTATGAGTTCTTTTTCTAAGTATCTTGCTTTATTCATGTCGTGAAAGCTCTTGATTTGTGTATATCAGGTGGCAGACACAGGATACAGTCAAAAACGCCCAATATGCATGAGCACTCAGAATGACCTGGTGGTATAAGGGAGCCAGCTGGCATAGGAAATAAAATCTCCCAGGGGCTGAGGTAGAAATGCCGTAACTATGGCAACTCCTGAAGTTAACAAGAACAAATATTGGCTGAAACTTACAAAAAGGTGTAAACCGAGTCTGTCAGAAAGCAATTGATCCCATAATATGCAAGCTAAATTCAACTTGGAACTCAGGTGCCTGTGCCTAATATTCTGTGTTTGTAAAAGCTAACACCAGGCAATCCATGAGAACCAGAGCATGTAGTCTGGGCTATATAATTCAACATTATATTATACTGTGGTGTGGAATCCATGTGCTTCCAGAAAAACAAATTTAGATGACTTTATACTCTGCCTTTTTAGTAAGCTTTATTCCAGAGCTCCAGATCACCTTACAAAATTACTACTACAACTTAATTAAGTTTTTTCCTGGACCAAACTAATTATGCAGTATTGAATTCTTTCATAAAAAGTCTTTCTTGGCAAATAAAACTGCACAGCACATAAACCACACAACTCAATTTCGATCTCACAGTTTGGGCACAGTAAGGCTCAGGTACTTGATTACAGTCCCACTAGAGCAAGTAATAGACATTCTCTGGCAGCCCTGTGAAGTGAGTCCAACTCCGTGATCATCAGGCTTCACTGAATAGTCACCACTGATTCTAAATCTTTCTAATAGTTTAAAATTATCAACAGAAACTGCAGTTCAATTTGAATGGGGGGGGGCAAGCATTTTGAGATACCATGAAAGCATTAGCATAGATGTGGGAAGTACTAGGGTGTTGTATCGTGTTAGCCATTGTACATGTAGTGAGAAGTCAAGCAAAATGACACCTTTTATTGGCTAACTAAAAAGATTACAATATGCAAGCTTGTTACAGCCTGCCTGAAGAAGGGGCCTGAGTTGCCTCGAAAGCTTGCATATTGTAATCTTTTTAGTTAGCCAATAAAAGGTGTCATTTTGCGTGACATCTCACTACATAGATGTGGGAACAATAGGATCTGCTATGCTTTGTGTGTGGGGGTGTGTGAGAGAAAAAGAGAGAAAGAAAGATGACGCCATGGAAGTCAAGCGCTTGCCCCAAGTGTCTTGCCTCAGTGGACAAATGAAGAAAAGGTTTGAACTCCAGGACTGTATGCCTTTGACCATAGGAGGTAGATCTCCACTCTGTATTTACTGCTTATAATCCAAGACCTTTAGCAGTCCAAGCTACAATCTTCAAGGCTAGGTGGAAAACATCTACTCTGGAGGAAACTACGCTATTCCGGCTTTGTAACAGCAAAAGCACATGATTAGTAAAGGTCCTTTGCCTCTGCAATGCAGAATCCAGTGTAGAGGTTTGTGAATTTTGACACTAATGCTTTGAAGTAATTCTGGAGAAACATGGGATGAAGTTAAATTGTACAGATTAGTTAGGAGTATAGATGGGAGAAAAATAGTGATTGTGACAGTCTCACAGAGGGAAAGTGGGGAGAAGAGTGAGGAGGCAAAGGGCCAAAGAGGAGTCCTTGAGAGACTGGCCCACCATTTCCACACCTTAAATTATAATTGATGTACAGTTTAGTGTAAATATACTATGTATAGATTGTCAAGCATGCATGTCTGGAGATTACCCTCCTGGCTCTGGTGAGGTAAGCAGTTCCATGCCGGGACAAGAGGAGGCACTGACGCTAACATTATCTTATCCTTCCTTCTCCACAGGCCCAGGAGGACGACTCACCTTGCCCCACCTGCCACTCAGAGTCTCAGCCTTATGAAGCCGGCCTATGCACTGAACGTGGCATCAGATACCCAACTGACCCTTTTGTGAAGGACAGAGGTCAAGTTGGACGGTTGAGAGACAAAGTCAGAGAGGCGAGATTGCATTGGTTTGGACATGTGCAGAGGAGAGATGCTGGGTATATTGGGAGAAGGATATTAAAGATAGAGCTGCCAGGGAAGAGGAAAAGAGGAAGGCCTAAGTGAAGTTTTATGGATGTAGTGAGAGAGGACATGCAGGTGATGGGTGTAACAGAACAAGATGCAGAGGACAGAAAGATATGGAAGAAGATGATCCGCTGTGGCAACCCCTAACGAGAGCAGCCGAAAGAAGAAGAAGAAGAAGAAGAAGAAGAGCTCCTGAATGCTTGCCCATGTGATTTAAGCCTCATATTGCTTTTCTTTTTGAGTTGTCTGTCGGCTGTATTTTCTGTTAATATTAAAAGGGGTTGTCAGGGCGGCACCCCAACCTTTCCTTGTCATTTTAAGTTATCTGCTTTCCCAGCCACCATTACAACACACATACACACAAACACACACAATTTAGTGAAGTCATCAGGCACTCATTTCACTCGGCCACATATTATGGGCTTGGCCCACATGCAGACCGCATTGAGAAAAAAATCTTTGCTTACATATCCTTGGAAGCACAATCATCCTCACAGCAGTACTCTGAGTATGATTCAATGAGATGATGTTGAATATTGAAAATATCTCTGAAGATGTCTTACATTATATTGTATCCTTGTCCCCTCATCTTTTTTAATTGACAGAATCTTGATCAACCCATTAAAACATACTGGGAAAATGACATACTGTACTATTCTATTTCAAATAAAAAAATAAATAATAATTTGAAGAATTGTTGAAAGCTTGTTTAGAAATTATAAATGTTTTTCTTACATAAGTATACTGGACCTTTGTCAGCCTAGATACTTCACTATCTCTGAGAGACTACTAAATGTTAGGTTATTCAGATTCACAGCTCCCCTAATGGGTTAAAACTGAATTTGATGTAAAGCTTGGTAATATTAAATGTTGTCCTTACATTACATCTTTGCATTGATATTTTATTTATATAAGCTTCACACCAAGTCAAATTAGTCAAGCTCACTTAAAAGCTGTACTGTCGTCATAAAGACAGTACTATTTTTTTCTTCATTATTTTTGTTATCCAAACTTTTGCTACAGTATATACACTAAGATCTATGACTGTGTTTGATAGCCAGTGCCTGCCTCGTGCCAAAGCACTTTGGTGTTAACTGAATGAAGCCAGCTAGAAAGGTTCAGCTTCTTCAGTGATAAAATCTGTATCTGAAAAAATTATGTTATTCTGCAGTTTTGTTTAACACAATTTTTATTGCACATTTCATTACATTTAAGGCATTTAACCAAACAAATACTGGAATTACAATACCAGGTAAAAATACAAAATATGGTGATGCAGACGGCTAGCATGTTTCTTCAAACAAGAAGATTATTCAGATGCTATAAACATGCTTTTCTGAAAATACTTTACAGTAGTTCATAATGTGTTACAAGAATCATTTCCCAGTGAATAATTTTAACTGAACAGGCATTTTTTAAAGTTTTCTTACTGTTTTTATTGCACTTCTATCATTCTGTTGTAATTCAAATCGTGATTCCACTTCCTTATTTTGAAACCAGCTCTGGCTGTGAACCTGACATGAACAGTCTCAACAAAATCCCATAAATGACATGCAGTGAGGAATTGTAATTGAGCCTACCTTTATTACCTATTCCACAACACAACAGGATTTAATAAGCACAGCATTCGGAGCTTAATGTCAGGAACATATGCAGAATATAGCACTGAGATTCCTAGCAAGCAGAATGAATGTGGTGAAGCTGCGAGTTTTTCTGGAACAAGTTCATTCAGTTTTAGAAATGCCTTGCTACACTCTTCATTTTACTACATTTTTCTGATAATGGTTGTACAGATAGCTGCTGCCTCCAGTGTTCTGGGTTCAGACCCTTTACCCATGGCTTACCGTGTGTAGCTTGTATATTCTTCATGTATGTGGAGTGTTACCCTCCTACATTACCAATACAGATATGAAATGTATCAATTGGCAGTTCCAAACTGGCCCAGTGTGCATGTGGGTATTTGAGTGGTCCCTGCAGTGAACTGGATCACCATTTAGAAATGATTCCTGCTTTATACTTGATGATGTGCAGATAGGCTCACATGACCCTGAACTGGATGAACTGGCTTTGTGAATCTAATTGTAAAAATGGCATCTGCATCTGGACCCAGCCAGCTCTTAAATGTTTTTAATTTTTGTTGATATTTCTTAAGAATGTATGCATCAAAGGTGAAGATTTTTCCTCAAATGTAAAGAAAAAGTCATTTTATGCCTAAAAAATGTTTACTTCACAGTAATCGGTCACTTTTATTAGAAGTAATTGCATGTTCTTTATAGAAAAGAGGAGGCCAACACAGCCATAAGCAGTGTAATGAGGAGTCTCCTTACAGAAGAATGAGATCCGGTCAGGAGATGCTTGATGCATGGACGACTCCACTGCTTGTATTTTCAGATTATGGATTTGAGTGAACTAAAGCTGATATATACCTATAGATTCAAAGAAAAATGTTTTTAAGCAATGTACATGTTCTCATAGTTTGACGACTGGACTCTCTTGAAAAGCATACACATCCTATGCATGGTGCAGGAGAACTTCTTCATGAAACTGTTTTTAAGTGTATCATATTTCCTTATAGGTTTTGAAGGTTTAACTCTGCTGTTTTCTTTATATGTTTCTTAAAATCACTCTTTTAATACCAAACTGAATATCAGATTCAAATAATATTGCATCTCTAGTGGATGGGCAAAATCAAAAGTGGAAACTTATGGTGATGCCTCATGCATTGTTACCACTGCAAGAAAAACTGGTGAGCAAACACAAGTGAGATCAGGTTTGGACTATACATGAGGCAAAAAGCAGCATTTGGCTAAATGACCAGGAAGAGATGAACAAAGAGAGGACTCAATGTAATCTTGGAAAGAGACAAAAAAAAGACATCCCTTTGGACGGTACTACACAGGTTTCATTCTAACTATCTAGAAGGTTGGCTACCCAGTTTCCCACATTTAAAGTACTTTGCCATTACGAATTCTGCATCTCACACTCTCTCTCTTATTGCCTTTCTTCATGTTTCCTCCTGTGTGCGTGTGAGCCGCAATCTGTCATCTGCAGACTCGGTTTTATAGTGGTTGGGTACAACATTTAAACCCCTCCTAGGGTTTAATTTACAGTAGATATATTCCTATGAATGCTTCCGGTGTCAGTGGCAGGTTTGTAATGTTATTAGGAAACAGTGCACTGCTGGTCCTTCAGCCCCAAATTACCCATAAAAGGCCTGGCACGTTTGGTGCCTTTTTACAGCTGCTGCCACCTACTGTCCTGGAGGAGTTTCACTAGCCTGTCCCCTGCATACCCAATGCCATAGACAACGGGTTTTTGTGGAAACTATTTATTGACAAAGGTTGCTGTTCTACCTCCTCGCTCTCTTTTGAGCAGTTTCTGTCTAGATATAGTCCCCTTTTACATCTGGAGCACAAAGAGGCTGTAAAGATTCTTGGCAACCTCCGTAAGCTCGCATCAGCGTGTAGAGGTGCTCTGTAACTGCCTTTCTCTTGGAATTCTGCTTAAAGATAACCTTACCTTTATCCTATGCCATGGTGCTACCATCTTTGACCTGGCATGAAGTGGGCTGAGTTTTAAAAAGGAGAGCTGCAAAAACACTCCCAATGTTGCTCACTAGAGGGGGAAGCGCTATCAAAATACCCCGACTAGAATCCTAAAGGGTCGAGAGAAATCTTTATAAAAATAAAAGGTTTATTTTCACAAAAGCCTGTGCAGGCACAAAGCTTCGAAGAACCCAAAGAGTTGCCTGAAAGGCAATGTGAAATACAGTCCTAATACAGTATCCCAAAAATTGAAGGCAAGATGGAGCTGAGGTTCAAAAAAATCAGTTTCACAGTCCTAATACAAGAATGTAAGAGGTAAAGTCAAAATAAAGCACAGGGTCGAAAATCCAGAAAACACAAAGCAAAGCAAAAGCAAAGTAACTCACCAAAACACTCTCCACTCCGTCGCATTCAATGGACCGCCAGGAACCATGGGGGGGGGGGGGGGGGGCCTCCCTTGAATAGGGTGGAGGGCCTGTCCTGGCGGTGATGGGCAGGTGGCCCTACCCCTTATGGGACCACCCACAAAGCACAAGGGACATAACTAAAGCCATTCCCCTTTCCCAGCATAAAATTAGAAAGATGTGCACAATAAATGAAATAAGTAAATTGCATAACATAATGAAAAACCAACAAGAAATGACACTTTGAACCCCACCCTGGGAAGACATAGCAAATCCTTGCACATCAGTCTGCCTGTTCTAATTTCTGTAAAGTTTATTTTTTCCCCTGTTTAATGTTTGACATTTGATTCTGGTGATCAAATCCTAACTTTGATCATGGTCATGTTGTGGCAACTTCTGCTTGATAGCTTCTTGCAAATTCTTAAAATAGTAAAGAAGCCACATTCCAGATGGCTGGCATGAAGGATCTGCTCAAAGAGTTTATGAAAACGTTGGCTGCTATCTGTAGCTTTTTGCTGAATCCATGGTGGTCTTCAATGCTTCCAAACAAGATAAATCATTGATCCCAAAGTATGTCATAGTAGAAAGCGGCATCCTGCTGCTTTTCAGTGGGTGGCCATGGAAAGAAATTCATCATTACTTAATTACTCAGCAACTGGCATGCTTCTTATGGATCATCAGCTTTTCAAATGATTTTTAGAGTCTTGCCTAAAACTGCCACAACCGTAGTGACTCACAAGCATCGATGATTTTTTTAAGCCATGCACTGTATTAGTCATCTTTAATCCAATGAAAGTGGTGTTTTCGCATGTACTAATATTCCATCATGAATGAATTCTGTGAATAAGCCACTCTTGGAAATATGTGATACCATTACTTTCTGGCCTACATATATTTTAATAACTAACACATTAAGATTAGCTCTTTAGTTTTCAGTAAATCTGATCTGTGCCCATTTTTTAATTCAGTTTGTCTATTTCCTTATAAAACACATAACTATTCTCTGTTATATTCTGCATCTTTTATGATTAGTGAAGAAGACCGAGCTTTCGTTTTTTTAAATACCTTTCTTATTAATCTAATCTTCAACCCCAGACCAAACTCATCAGAAGAAAGTTTGTGGGTTTGTTCATCAGCAAGCCCTGCGATGCATGTTGTCTCTTTGCTCCATTATTGTGCCCTTTCCTAATTTTTTTCTACCCCAGAAAAAAAAAACAGAATGAGATGATGGAAGTAAGGAATAAAGGAGGGAGTGGAGCTACAAGAGCCTTTCATATGATCAACATTCTTGGTGTTCTACTTATGTTTGTTTCAGTGCATCACTCCATTGGGTGGTTTCTGCCTATTTCAACAAATTAAATCTAAAGAATCACAAATTTTATCTCCAGTTTACTGCCACAGTGTACTCGACCTCTCTGTGTGAATGTTCTGGAAGCACAAGGAAAAAACCTACACAAAAAAGGGGTTGGAAGCTGTAGGTACCTCAGAACCTGTTCTGCTCTTTTTATATCACATCCACAGGGGACAGAATATAATCCATGTTTAAGAGGGCCTGATTTGAACAAGCAGAAAGCAGAGGAAGATCACTTCTAGCCATGTCTGGAATGGGAGATTTATAAGGGAATAGAGGAACATGGAGGGCAGTTTGTTAGATGTCTACCCTGAAGCAGGGCTTCACTTTCGCTGCTAGTCTTGCAACCCTGTGGGAGATTCAAACACTTGTAAAGTGTTCCCTAACTGAAGAGATGGCTACAACTTTAGGGAAAACGAAAATAAAGCCAGCTACATGACTGGAATTAATAACGTACTGGTAGCTTTATGCCCTAGTGATCACAAAAAAACACTCTCATTGACTTTCTATCACATGATGTTGGACAATTCATGAATTATTAAAAACATTTGCAAAACATTCCAAATGTAGTAAAACTGTAATGAACCAAAGTATATGACATTGCAAAAAAAAACAAAAAAAAACAGCATGAAGTACATACTCCAGTGGTAATCAAATAAAGTGAACAGGAGCTTTCATTACAAAATTTCAATCTGAAAGAAAGTATCAAAGTTCTGGATATGCTCTACTGGTTTGAAGTGTGCCACTGTAATCTATGAAGTTTATTTCAAAGTCATTAATAAGCTGACAGAGTGAAACTTGCAAAGAAGATGGACAGAAATATGTGAAAGGATGACCCAGGCAGGCTATTTTAAAATGCTGATGTTTGTTAAGTGACCAAGGGCCACTGCCTGCAGAAACCATGAGTGACTAGAACAGGGGAAGGTGTTATTTGGGCACAATCCAGAAATAACATAGACAGCTCAGATGGCAGTTGCCCATACCTGGCAAGGTTCATAACAAATTCTATGAATATGTAAATATGTGAGTGTTTAAAATGGTAAGGATCCTTCACAAAGCCAGAAGCCGTCTCCACACCGTTGAACACCCTGCTGGACCAGGCTTGTATAGCTGTCAGCATTCCCCATTGAAGAAACAGAATGATGACTATACGTTCCATTGGCTTCTATCCAGCCTGGATATGTATTATATGTATTGCATATTTTGTATAAATATTTATTTGCATTGTATTTTGGGGGTGGAAGCTACATTTTAAAGCAAGTTAAATACATATATCTCTTTTTGTACCATATTGCTCTCGTCTGATTATTTCCACTACAGTTACTAAAAGGATGTGTATGACTCAAGATTATTCTGCATCAATAAAGAACACAATAACAGGGAGCAAACACTCCCTGCTGGATACAACATACCATGCTCAAATTTGGTTTGTCTGTAGATACATCATTTTGGCTGTATCCCTCTATTCTCTTAGAGGATAAATCAAGGTTTAGTGTCAAGGCCATAAGCAATTGCATTTTTGACAAATTCTTCTAATAATTCCTTATTGATCTATTTACCTACAGCTCTACAACACAGAAATCAAAGACTTTGGAAACAACATAAACTTATGTTACAAACTATAGCAAGTTCTGGTGTGGTAGGTATGTGAAAAAATACATAAATTGTAGAGACTACATGCAGCATATGACTCTATGATGCATCAGGGAGCTGGACGCTAACAACTGAGTTTTATCCACATAGTCTGTGCTGGCTGGTTAGCAGCACTCATGATTGCATGGAGCCATGGCTATTTCCATTTCTGGTTATCAGTTCACTGCTCTATTCATCTCCTTCACGTTATAAAAATGGTACAGAGTTCTATAATCCTTAAAATATTCATATTTTGTTGATTCAGTACTGTAACTTGCAGAATAGTTACTCAATACTGTTTGCTTCTTTAGACAAAAAAAACATTTGTAACTATAATAGCCTTGTTTTGAGCTGCATACACAAGATGGGAGGGTTAAAATAAATAAAAGAGTTTATGACTGATGAGTGACACTACAGCATTGTGTCCTGTGCCCTGTGAAACCCTTCAACTGGCTTCACTTGTGTTTAGTGCTTTTGGCCTTTTGTCTGCCATTTTGAATTCTCTTTATTTGTAGGGCTTTCGATGCCTTTCCTGTGGTGTAATTTGTTGTTTTCTGCCTTTTGTCCTACACGTTACCTATTTATAACCATACGTTTTGGTTTGGACTTCAATAATTATTACATTTTATGTAGCTTGTTAAGGCCCTGAAGTTGTCTCTTCTTGATCCTGTTCATGTTGTCAATGTGTGTTCTTCCAGAGTGGCAATTGTTAAGGTACTTCACAGTACCACGCCTGCTCTGTTGGTACACCTGTCATTCTTGTGCTCTTCTTTGCATACATGTTCTGGTTCTTTAATCACCATCTCCTCAAATGCTCAATTTAGGTCTAATAGCTAATAGGTCTTATAGGTCTAATATCCGTATTCATAGCTCTTGAACAATATGCATACTCCACACAAACGGTGCCCAGACCAGGATTTATCTGTTTTATCACCATTTAATTTCAAGGTGAGCAACAAGCAGAAACAGACCCCTATCCTCAAGTGTCAAAATTTCACTTTAGTTTAGGCACTGCAAAAATGCATCTATTGCTCATTTACTCTTATGTAGCAAGACTTTAACAAACACTTCTTGGGGTCTTCATAACACTTACAAAGCATCGGTAAAGTGTTTATTTATCTCTGTAATGTGACCTAGTAACAAAACTTCATTGAGGTCTCAGGTGACTTAACTGAGACAAATATTTCTCTTCTGATTACATATTTAGTACTAGCTGTCCCCCACAGCTCCACCTGCGTAGAAGTGAAACAGGACAGTGAGGAGGGCCCCGCCTGGCTCCCCACTCCTGAAGTCACGCTTCCCCCTCCCCTCGGCCCGCAGGCTCTTTCTCGGATTACTGCAAGTAAATCACTTCTGCAAGCGAACTATGATTCTTAGCACGATGAGAGAAGTCGCAAAATCAACCAGAATGTTCAAGCAAATTCTAGAAAAAAGCCCAACCTAAATCTGTTAAGTAGTTTTCTTGTTTGCTAGCTAAGTGGAGGCTGGCGCGTGAGTAAGGAAGGCCCCACCTCCCTTCCCTCGGCCCAGTCCATCTCTCTCAGATTCGCGAAAAATATATAGGTACCGTAGGTGAACTATAATACTTAGCATAATGAGAGAAGTTGGAAAATCAACCGGAATGTTCAAGCAAATTATAAATAAAAACCCAATCTAAATCCGTTAAGTAGTTCTCTCATGAAAAGCGGACATACTGTACATGCAGACAGACAGACGTTGGATTTTATACAGTATATATAGAGATAATAATCCTTCATATTAACAAGTAATTTACCATCATATCAAAAGGCCACACTGCACAGAGATGACATAACCTATCTACTCATGTTTTATAAGTGTCATGAAGACCCAAAGAAGTGTTTGTTAAGTCTTGTTGCATAAGAAAAAGTGAGTACCGGTAATAGATGCATTTTTGCAGTATCTAAACTAAAGTGTTACCTTTCACTTGAAAGTTCATGATTCTTACATGAACATGTGAACATATGGTAAGTATGCTTAACCAGGAATTCTCTGCTCATTTTTGTGCCCTTTGGCTTTTTGAAACAATGCAATCAAAATCAAACAGTAGATATATAAAATGTCATATGTGGTAAGAGTGTAACTGAATAAGTGTCATGGAAGTGTGGTAAACAGTACATCAGGTATGCTAATTTATGTGTTCTGTTAAATAAAGTGAAATTTTGTATACGTTGCTGCTTTTCATGCCAACAATGAGTGGAAACCTGTTATACAGTATTTTGGTTGGACATGAAAGTAAGAATTTCATTGTACTTTATATTACTATTTCTAATTTGCAGGGTTGTATAAACAAATTGCTCTTGTTTACTTTTTAGTAAACATATTCTGTAAAGTGGTAGAAAAGTAAGACAGTAGTTATTGTCATAAAAAGTGGATTGTTGTCATCTACATCAGATCAGATTTTGTTCTCAGTGGCCTAGAAGAAATGCAACCAAAAATAATAATAATTAAGTACATACCAATATAAAAATTAAGTTTAAGTGTAGAAAAAACACAGTGATTAACTATAATCCTACCCAGAGATGTTCCGCACCTTGCATATGTATAAATCTGTATAAGCCTAGAAAACTTGAAGCAATTAGATCTCTGAAGTCTAACTGATTACTTCATAAAAAGACACTTACTTCTGTATCTTAAAATGATGTTTTTTAGAAAACCCTTGGCACCGAGTTGAACCTATAATACCATGTATAGTAGATAACAAACTGATCTTTCAGGAACATACATGCTAAAATCCATGCTGATTTGATTTTCTTGCCTGCATTAAATAGCTCTTTAAAGCCTGCCAGCCAGATGACATTTGGAACAAAATCACTTTGTATCCTTTTGAAAGACCAGATAATAAAACTGGGTCATCAGTCTGCCAAAGGTTTTGTCTTAACGCCGAGAACAGTGTTATAATGTGAAGCTCACTCAGTTGGAACTAAGCTGAGGTCAAGCCGGCAAAATTTTAAATGAGCTACAGGCCAAGGTTGAATCGCTTCCATTTTCATAGGCCCCAGCATCATTGAGAAGAGAAGATGTCAGTACTGATGCAAATTCAGTTTTTGGGACAGAATAATAATGAGAATTTGTAGGCATTCGTATTAAATGGCCAGAGTTTACTTGTAAATGGATCTAAATTAACTTTCTGACCCATATTCTATTCTAGTAACATCAGGCTAAAATGTAATATTTCAGATATAGTGACCAGTATATTTTTTTACCTAACTGCTTCTCTTTAAACTATTTCAGGGTTTGTGTACATATATTATTGTGTGCTATAGACTGCTTCATGATTATTTAATTGACTTATTCGCCTCAACAAGTGTTTAAACATTTTATAATACAGTAGCACAAACATAGGCTGCTAAAAGAGAAATTACAATGAGCGATGTAATTTGGGCATTGACAGTTAACACAAGTTTATAAAATGTTGCACTGCATATACATTAGTAGTGATCTGGGATTTAAAAAAGTATTACAATCAAATACTGCAGTTAAGAACTTGTGACAGAGGCAGTAAACATGTAGCAAGTGGTAAGTGAACCCACTGTTAAGAATCTTCCTAACCACACAATGCAGTATTATTATTATTATTTCTCCTTATTTCTAGGCTATCATATTTTATGACATCCATTTACATGTTTCATACTGTATATAGACACTAAATAGGTTTGTCATATATCACAAGAATTCATGTGATTCCATAGCAAACATTTAAAATCAAGGATAAACATTGATCATTTATAAATATTAATATTTTCTTCCTTATTGTGGTAACCGACTCGGTTAGTTTTTGGACCATTGATGAAGTGGAAAATTTAGTAACTCTGCCTGTTGGACATTTGCCTTCAGAATAATGTTACTTGATTAGAACATGGATTGAAAAAGGATTAAAGTGTAACATGATGTGGAGCTCTCTCTACTCTTAAAATCTTCTTTTATCATATAGCACCGATTCTTGATTGAATTAAGTGCTAGCAACTGAAGAATTTATTTTGAATTGCTGGCACCATTTGATTTTTTGACTAGCTTTTTGGCATGGAGCATTTTTCTGTTGAAACACTTTATTCATAAATGGGTTCATTACCACAAAATGGGATGTCCTTGATTGAGGGTGCACCTAATATGCTGTGGTATTAAGTATATTAAAGGAGTGAATGTGTAGCTAGGAAAACACATTCCAAACTTTTGCACTTTTAACATCAGCAAGCTCTATTGATATACGTACCAATGAATACATTCATTTGTCTGCTCCCATAATCTATTAAAATGTGATTTAAATGAATTAATCTTTTTCTCTGATGCAAGTGATTTCGATTTTTTTTTGGACAACAGGATAACTGATGCATGAATGTTTTTTTTTCATTATTTTAAACAAATTTTATTTTACTTTAGTTAAAGAACTACAGAAGCTCTGAAAAAAATTATGGGATAGCCCTTATCTCGTACATACATGAAAATATCTTATACATATGGTATACTTTTATGTACATACAAGATTGTTTTCATGTACGTACGGGATACTTTTGCCTACTACAATGATGAAGTTAGATTAAAAAAAATATAAAAGTGCTATTTGGTTTTCATGTATGTACATAAAAGTATGCCAAACATATGTTAAAATGTGTTAGTGGTTATCCCATAATTGTTTTCATTGCGGGGTTCAGAACTTCTGTAACGTACAAAACTCACTAGCAAAACATATCCCAATAAAAAAATGCAATAATATGTTGTGAGGACAATGCATGAAATTTGGATTTCAACCCACTCCCAAACAAATTCTAAAAACGTTATAAATCGATCCTTGTAAGGAAAAATGTATTTTTTTTTTCAATTTGAAAAAAAGGTGCTTAATAACATTGTATGGATCATTCAAGAAAAAAATTTGCACAGACACACTCTCCATATTACAAGGGAAAGCCTAATGTTTTTCAAGTCTCTTTTTATTGTAACCAGGCCCACCAGAATGCACCAAGCTGCCTGTTATCACCTAGCATTTGACTGACTTCTTTTTCCAAGGTGACACAACATTTGAAACACGATTGGTTCCATTTCATTTGTTTTTTCAAATAGAGCACAGGCAAGTGAAGTGACTTGTTCACAGTCACACAGTGTCAGCAGCCGGATCTGAACCCACAACCTCAGGGTTTGAAGTTGAATGTCTTAACCACTACACCACACTATGCTGCCTGAACGCCATGCTAACATAGGCGAACATTAATACCACAGAGCAAAATGCAGAGCGGCAGTCAATGTTAGTTTGGCTTCTACAGTGCCTTTAGTAGTCACCTCCTTGGAAATTTCTATATTTTATTATATAACATTCAGTTACTATGGATTAGGTTAGATTTTTTGTCATTGACCAGCAGGAAAAGACTCTTTAATATCAAAGTGAAAACAGATCTCTGCAATACTCTAAATCATTTCAAATATAAAACACAAAATAGTTGAACACAAGTAATCATTCACTTTTCGAAGCCACAGAATTAGTTAAATGGACATCACCTATCTGTAGTCAGGTTTTCAACTGATTGTAATATGTCAATGTCAATGTCAATTTATTTATATAGCACATTTAAAACAACATAGCAATGCTGTGGCCAAAGTGCTTTACAATAATAGAATAAAAGAAAAACAAAACAATTAGCATAAAACATAAATAGAAATAAAATATATGAACATAAAATAAAATACATAATAAATAGAAGTAATGTTATATACATAAAAAATAGAAGTAATGTTATATAATCACAAAGAGGAAACCATCAGTATTACTGAAGGTCACGGAATGCAAGTAAATAGAAATGAGTCTTTAATCTTGTTTTAAACAGTTCAATTGTAGACGACTCCTTTATGTAATGAGGTAAAGAGTTCCACAGGTGAGGCGCAGCAGCTGCAAAAGCCCTGTCCTCCTCTGTTTTACACTTTGTATGAGGGACAACCAGAGACAGCTGACCAGAAGATCTAAGCACTCTGGATGGCTGGTGTAAAACACATAATTCGGATAAATAGGTAGGAGCAAGTCCATGTAAAGATTTAAAAACTAGCAGCAAGATTTTAAAATCAATTCGAAAACTGACAGGCAGCCAGTGTAAAGAAGCTAAAATAGGAGAAACAGAGTCATACATTGTTGCGCAAACCAGAAAGCGGCAGCATTTTGGACCAACTGTAACCTGTGTATCAGGGATTTGTTAATCCCAGAATACAGCGAGTTGCAGTAATCGAGGCGAGAAAAAATAAACGCATGAGTAGCTATCTCAAGATATAATACAACTGTATCATATGTGGAAGGCCCAGCTTGTGGTGAGTCAGTATCATGGCCTAACTTATTCCGTATCATGGCCTATAACCTATACAATGAAAACTAATGAATACCCCAAACAGCTCCATTAAAGGTGATTGAAAATGCACAAGTCAGGGGGTGGAGAGAAGAAAATATCCAAATCACTGAATATGCTTTGGAGTCCAGTTAAGTCAGTCATGAAGAAATGGAAAAAGTATGGCACAGCTGTAAATCTTCATAGAGCAGGCTGTTTGCAAAAACTGAGTGACCATGAAAGAAAAAGTCTAGTAAGGGAGCCAGCAAGAGACCCATAATATCTCTGAAGGGGCTACAAACTTGAAGATTGTGAGAGACTGGCTGAGATTTCTGTTGTCCCAGTGCTTCATCAGTTACAGCTTTATTTGAAAGTGGCACATGTGACATCTCAGCTAGAGTATGACAGAAGGTACATAGGAGACTCTGAAGTCAGTTGGAAGAAGGTTCTATGGTCTGATGAGACCAAAATTGAGTTTTATGACCATCAGACTAAATGGCATTTTTGACATTGCCATTGTTAAAGACACACCAACCCCACCATAAATTATGGTGGTGGTGACATCAGGCTGTGGCATGCTTTACTGCAGCAGGTCCTGAATGGCTTATAAAGGTAGAAGGTGAAATGAATGCAGCAAAATACAGGCAAATTGTGGAGGAAAGCCTGATGCAGTCTGCAAGAAACCTGAACCTTAGGAGAAGATTTGTTTTTATGGCAAGTCAATGACCCCAAGCATAAAGCCAAATCTACACAGAAATACCGTGAAAATCCAATTTAGAGTTTGTAGCTGGACATGCAAAAGGCTGTTCACTTATAATTCCCATGGTACCTGACAGAGCTGGGGCAGCTCTGCAAAGAAGAATGGGGGAAACTGGAGTATAGAGTGTAAAATGATCCAGACAACACAGGAAAGAGGTCTGGGGGCAGCCGCCTGTATACTTGAAATTGGCTGCCAAACCTGTATCAAAAGATGTGGTTCATTCAATTTCCCATGATCGGTCTGTCAATGGAAAGGAACCAGGATCAGTGCACTCTGCCGTCCCCTGGTTTGGCAAGGAATTACCATCTTTTGAGCCTTTAAGCTGCGTCCATGCGCACGTGTGTGACAATAGATACATTACCTGTTCATTCTGACTAAAGGGGGTCATGGCTGATAAAGGTGCACCTACTAAACACTGTCGGTGACTTGAAGGGGGTGAAAACTTACACGATTCATTATTTTGTGTTTTATAGTTTTAATTACTTTAGAGCACTTTGCAGAGATCTCTTTTCACTTTGACATTAAAGAATCTTTTCTAGAGATGAATCCACCATGATTTAATATTGTTATAACAATAAAATGTGAACATTTTTTATAGGGAATACTTTTTATAGGCTCTGAATCTTCTTGACAATGTTCACTTTAAAGGTTAAACCATTTAATACACCATATTAGTGTCTTTTCTTAGGGGGTCAGTCTTTCTCCTTGAGATGGCACTGCTGGATGAAATCTCAGGATCTTGAGAATACATGCAGCACCTTCTTCAACTGAACTGAACAGAGATCTCCATTTGTTTGAGAACAAAACTTGTTGCCTGTAAACCCAGTGATCTATGTTCAATCCCCACTACCACCAATTCGGGGAATATAGTAGCTTGGAGGAGGAGGACTGACATTCTGTATGAATTTCTCAGCTGAGATAAGAGGTTCTGTGACCTGGATTAGTGGAGGAATATGGCAAGTGTAAGCGGAGGTGTGCGTGCTGTGCTACTGAGGGAGAGGGAGGAAGCTGTGATGCAAAGCACTCCATGGCAGATGACACACAGATGAGATGGGCCTCTGGTTAAACACAGAGACCTCTCTTTAACTAAGCAGTATGACTTGCTGTTTGTCATTCCAGTGACCCTTATATCAGGTCGGAGTGATGCTGCCTCCAGGGATAGGTTCTGGATCCTTAAGTAACACCATGAGCAAAATCCTCAGCCTGAGACAATGATATACATAATGAATCTTCGATAATGTGGTAAATGTTTCAAAGCTTGTTGGAAGAGAATTTTAACTACACAAACTTATCAAGATTACAGGCGACTGCAGACTGAGAACAGATCACTGTGCTAAATGTTGCTAGCATTTTTTTTTTTGTTTTTCATATTGAATTCCAAAATAGGTATAAAACAGCAAGCTGTATTAAGAAATCTTTAAAAGTGAACCTGAAAATTAAGAATGTCTGCAAACAAGTACAGTGATTTAGCACTGGGTCAGAGTGGTTTTAAAGAGTCCCCGTTTCCTCTGTTCATTATCACCTGTCAAATGTGCTTAGTTGCAAGGCTTTCAGTAAGGGGTTTTAAAGGCCTCTGCAGCAGTGTAAAATTTCTGGTTAAGTTTTGATTAATCTTTTCCTACTGATTACTTTATCATCTCCACCATCACCAGTCTTGCCATAATCTGATGAAGCAGAACATCTGTTCATGGCTAATACCGGATAGGGCTGAGATTCATTTTTATAATACTGCGATTTGCTGGTTGCTGAAGACTTTTTTGCATATTACAGAGCATATTAGCAAGATCAGCAAAAGAACCAGGAAAAAGACAAATGTGAAATATTATTTCATATGTACACGTGGGACACAGGTGGTTTAAGCCTGAAATTTACAGAGTGCCCGTGGTAGTTTTCAATGTTTGAAGGAACCAAGCAAAGAAAGGACAGAGAATATTTCTGATTTACAGAATTATAGGTTATAATAAGAAGAATTTAACTCTGTCTCGTACCTTTATGCATTTTTTTGTATACTGTAGCAACCTCTACGTCAGGCTCGAAAAGAAAAAAACAGACAGACGTAGTAAAGTCTCACCAAAAAGTTTTTACTTGAACAATCAAGAAAAAGAACGCCAACCTCATAACCCCAGACACACACCCTTTTAAGCACCCTCTCCAACCCACCCCCCCACCCGTCCACCCGTCCACCCCCCCCACCCCCACTGCCTCATTCAATACCCCGCTGTCAGTCCTCTGTGCTGTACTTTGATGTCCCTCAATTGGACCTAACAGTCAGTCAAAAACAAGGCTTCAACCTGGCTGGGACACTACAATACATAACTGTTTTAGAGAAAAGCCAAGTGGTAATATGCTGGTGTAAAGATGTATGGGGGTGAGTGATAGGCTTTGTGCTTCTGCAAGTGAGTAGGCAATGGATACTGTAAGAACAGAAGGAATTGCTTTATTATTCTTAAGATGGGTTTAGTACAGGATAAAAAAAAAACAAATAACGACAGCATGCAAGCATTAACTAAGGAACGAGCACATCAACATATTGCAAAAAAGATGAAGTGGCATTAAAGATCACCTGGGGAAGAGCAACAAGATTCATTCTGAGCAGGTAAAAGACATCAGTAGCCTGAAAAAAAATTCATAAAGCAGCCAAATGTTAGTGGTTTCAATGGGCAGAAACTGTAAATAATAACAGATGCTTCTAAGACAAAAAGAGGAGAACGTGGCATCATTAAATACAAACATCTCTGCGAGATTGTCACATTACACATTAACACTTACCCTACCCTACATTTGTCAGACTTTTATTACATCTACCCTGAAGTTTTTATTATCCTGCTTGGTCACTCTTATTAATCCCAAGTTAATTTAACAATGGCATAAACCTTCTTGTTACTCTTTCAGTGTTAGAAAAAAGGTGCATGCGCCACATGATATTTCAAAAGCTATGCTTTGCACCCGTATTACACATCTTCTAGCTACTGTATTCAACTAATTCCAGAAATTCAAGATAAAGAGTAACCCCACTTGTCAAGCAGAGGCTGGGTTTGTCAAAATTAAGCACTACCACTCCTGGACACCGGTTGGGGGGGTATTCGCTAACCACCCTGTATTCTTTTCTACCAATGAGGGCAACTGACTCCGGCCCTTCTGGTCCAGAAGCTATAAAAATAGGGCACTCCTGGGAGGTGGCATCTCATTTGGAAGATGAAGATCCAGAAAGATGGTTGTCTGACAACAAGCCTGACAACTTTAAGCTCACAGTGTCATAAAAGCTGACAGCTAAATTTATTTCTGTTATATTTCTGGGACATTACATACATTATTTGTTTTAACCTTTCTCAAAATAAAGAGGTTGGCCTGGTTGGCATCCAGAAATTTTGTCTGTGTTCCTGTCCTTACTTCCAGTCCACAGCACAATATATTAAAGTTATAAAATGTACTTTAGGAAATGTTGTGGCAAGACGTGTAATAGCAACATAGTAAAAACATCACATTCCTTATGAATAAAAATGAACATCTAGAAAGTTGCAAGCATCTTTGATTTAACACTTTTTGCTGAATATGGGGAAATATCAATTTAAGTAAGGTTTCATATTATTGAGTCAACAGCAATGTAAATGGTAAGCGTGAGGCATAACATGCATAGTACATTAGACTGTGGGCAAGTTATGTCACTCAGTAACTTTAAGAATTTTTTTTCACATATAAAGTATCAATTAGGTAAAGTTTTCTTGACAATTGACTGATCTTTTCAAATAAGTCAATAAAACATGCATGCCAGCTTGTCATGTACAGTAACTGTGTCACATGGCTGGCGCATTTAATTGGCATAACATTATAGGACTCAAAGTAATTAAAATTAAAATGAAATGATAGAAAGAAAAAAATCAGAAGCTAAAGGTCACTTTCAACAGGGGTCAGTGAGATTGAGAAATCATAAATAATATATACAACAAAATCAATAATAAACAAGACAAGAAGTGGTATGCTTTGTGCAAACCTTAACAGTTAAGATAGATATTGCAGAAATCTAGTTAGAGTCAAAGAAACAATGAAAAGTCTTAGAGGTAACCTTTTTATTATCATTACTCAAGTAGGTCAAATAGGTTCAGGCTGGTCCTGAAAAGCTAACCACTGCTCCACCATGCCGCCCTTTTAAAGAGAAATTTTTATAAAATTCAAAGAAATTCATTTTTGATATCACCACAAAAGTAAAGACTGAGAGAGAGGTTGGGTTGCGCTGATAAAGGGAAAAATAGTAATCCTTCACCTTTTTGTGAAAACCGTGTTGACTTCATCATTACACCATTAATGGCTCATATTATGTTTTGTTCTATATTTTTATTGACTGTTCAGTCCAAAACACTGTTTCTCTATTTATTCTCTAGACAAATGCATTGCTTATATTGCTTGGCCTTGACCGACTTGGTGCCTTTGTGTTGCATGCTTGCTGAAATTATCTGATACACTTGTTTAAAAGGACTCAGGGGACTGAAATGAATTGCTTTTAAAACGTTTCTGAAGGTTTAGGAGCCTCACTAATTAAAAAAAAAAAAAAAAAAACAACAACTTTCTGCTGGTAATACATAATAAATAAAAGAGAATTGTCAGTATTTAAAACTCATTTATTTTTTAAAACAAACCTAAAGAGAGCTAAACATTATAACCATAATTATTTTAATTCTTACACTTCACCAGGATTCTTTCTGAATTGATATCAGCCCCTTAGCTTCTACTGTATGTAAATTGAAGTGTAATATTCTGTATGTGTAAGGTGTACAGTACAGGACCTATAGTCAATATAAAAGGCATTATGTGCAATAAAGAATAACTAAAGCTCATAAATATCTGAAAACGTTTTCATATCTGTTTAATGGTGCTGATGTCTGTAAAGAAAACAACAGTCTATGTGCTGCTAAATACGCAAACAAGCAAACAGCTGTGTTTCTTAAACTTGTTGGGACTGCAGAGCCTTATATGAAAAAATTCAATCCATGGAAGTATATATGAAAATACAACATACAGTATATTTATGTGAAATGATGTAATGGTAAAAACTGTATTATGTTTCAGGCATGATAAATGTAAATGAGAAGGTTGTGCTTCCATTGTATGACACAAATCATCAACATCTGGTGTAAGGTTTCTTAATGTAGGTCTCATATTTAACCGATTTTGATATTTTGTTTTTCTTGCAGTGACAATTTAAAATCTCTTACAAATATAAGTAGTGTAGAAACAAATGAGTAGGGTCCTAAATGATTACTTCTTTCGAAAACCTCATTCACAAGGATTTTTTCTGCTGAAAATGTATCAGGAAAAAAAAACAGTTATTCCAATTTTTTACATAATGGTTGACAAAAAATCGGTCATATCTTCTTCATTTGTAGAAAGATCATCTTTTACTTGTTCACTGATATTGAATTGATCCGGATCCCACAAAAGCCCTGACTTTAGGAAAATAGTCTTCAAATTTAACTAATGACATTTTTTAAATGATTAATTACAATACGTTTTAGTTCTTTAAAATTGTAATCTTCATTTCTTTTTCTGCCTCATTCATTTGGTCAGTTAATGTTTGAAGATATCAAAGAAGACATTCACTTTTCTTTGTATCCAATGATTAATTTTCATCTTTGTCTCTTCTAGGTTATTATAACAGTCAAATATTGTTCTATGTGTTTCCTGAAGTAATAAGTTAAACTTGTTCAAAAGCTGAAGTATGTTTGCAAGGTAATATAACTTAATGTTCCAATCTGTATAATTTCAAGAATTGTATAAGGCCACTGCTTTTGTTTGATAGGAATATAATTATTTCTGCTTTCATAAAAAATTGTTCTATAAATCTAACTTCTCAAAAACTATCAAACATCCATGTGTAATAGTAAAGATAAAGAAGTCTAACTTGAGTTGTTTATTCATATTGGTTAGAAAATTAAAAAAAAAACAACAACAAAACACCATCATATTACTATGTTCAGTTTAGTTAATGTACGGCAACACTACATGCATCAAACAACAGAGACAACAAGTAACTATCATGGCAGACAGCGGAACATCTGCTTTTGTATTTTAGTAAGATATTGAAATTAATTCACACTTTTGTTTTTAGTCAACTAGATTACTGGAATGCACTCCTAATAAGACTACGTAAGAATGACGTCAATCAGTAACATTTAGTCCAGAATGCTGGAGTAAATGATTCCTAGTCAGAAAAACAAAACATCAGAACACATCTCTCCAGTTTTAGCATTGTTGCATTGGTTACCAATGTCTTTTAGAATTTAAAATACTACTAATGGTATATAAAGATTTAAATAATATTGGTCCCTCCTATATTCTGAAGTGCCTATCCCCCTAAATTCTATGCCGTAACCTTAGATCTTCTAACAGTGGTCTGCTGTTCTGCACCATAAATCTGGAATACTTTACCAATAAAGATATGCCAGGCTAATATCATGAAACATTAAAAAAAAAACTCTTAAAAACCCAATTTCTTATATTGCCTTGTCATGACAACAATTTAGTTCTACCCATGATAAATCCATAGAATTATCGTACTCTTCAATAAACCTGCAATCTTTATTAATCGTTACTTTTCTCTGGTTTCTTCTCTGGTTCTTCTGTGATGGAATTCTGTTCTGTTCTGTGATGTTTGAATGAAAGTGGATACCCCAGCCTGCAGCAAGGCCCACTGCGTTGAATCCTCTCAGACAAAGCCTTAAAAAAACTACTCAGGAACATTTATGGTAGGCAGAATGCTCAGTCAGTCTTTTAACCTGGAACCCCCTACAAATTATTTTTTTTCTTCAGCTTAGCTTTACTTCTGGTTTTTTTTTTTGTTTTTTTAATCATAGGTCCATCATTTAGTGGATTAAAAAAACAATTCTATATTTAGGGGCTCTAGTTCTCTTAATTATATATCTTTTTTATATTCTATTTATGCAATATTGTAATTTTAATTTGTTTTTCTTTGCATGTAATTATTTCTTTGACATCCTGTAAAACACTTTTTGCTACATCATTTGTATGAAAATATGCTATAGAAATAAATGTTGTTGTTGTTGTGAGCTCACATCAGTGTGGCAAAAGACACAATCGGTGCTGCATCAAATTCAGGAGCCACAGCTGACACAAATGCATTATAACTCACTGAACTCCTACTGTTTAAGTGTTTCAAGAAACACAGTTTACAAACACTGCTGTACAGGTCTTAGAAGTACAGCATAAAATTGTATTCTAATAAAGACTATTGCACAGAAATTACTGCTTTGGAAATTGCATATTCTATTTATGTATCATTATGTTGTAGTACGAGCTGCAGTGGCCTAGTATGTAGGGATCACTTTTGGGCTGTTGTTGTCTTCACTTTGCAAACCTTTAACATGTGTTCTGGTCAGAAGTTTGCTTTACTTTCATAGACCAAAGGCATGTTATCCATTTTTAATCAATAAAGTGGATGTTTCTGTGTGTCCAGAAATGGGCTGCCATTTAGAGTGAGCTTGATTTTTGCCTGTTGTTTGATCTTTCTCCAAAACTGGAAAAACAAAAGCAAAATTGTAGTTGAAAACAAGCTAAGTTAAAAAATTAAATGTTTCCCTAATGAGTCATTTTAATTGGTTTCTCAAGCTCTAGTCTCCTGTGAGATTTTTCCTTTTGTATACTTAAAAGTGATGAGGGTGGCCATCTTATATATTATAACGACCCAGTGGATGCAAGAGATTGAGAAATGGATTCGGCCTTTGTCCACCTCTCCAATGGTTTGGCCCTGAAAAGGACTATTTGGTTTCTTCAACATCACCATACCTTCTCAGCTGCTTTGTCCTCTAAGTCTGCACACAAACACACACACAACTCACACCACTCAGTCCCGCTTTACTTCGCTAACTCAGGTTCAGAGGCAACCAGACTGCCACACTATCCCCACTATTCTGTGAACCAGCCTAAGGCCAGGACCTGTGTGAGGCTCACCAGCAGCCATACACATAGGCCTTTAGACAGAAAGACCTTCACTATAGTTCTGGATCTGCAAACCCATCCTCCATGCTGTTCATAGGCCACTTACATAGTCAGGTTCTCCTCTGTAGGTCACGGCTTCCTTGAGAACATGTCCCTCCCAGGTCCAGACCCAGGGTCGCTACAATATATTTCCACCATGATGTCAAAAGGTGTACGGTATGTGCAGCATGTTCCTAGCAACGATGTAACATCATAGCAACTAGACCCACAAAATGGCTGTGCCTGTGAAATGCAGTGATGCAAAATGGTGGTGCTCCTGAAAAACAAACACAGAAAATGACAACACAAGGTTAACTCAATAATGATACAAATATAAACCAATATACATCAAAATAAATTTTTTTTAGATCAATAAACAAATGTTAGTAACAATGTGTTTGGATTTTTGAGTACTTCTTGTCAAGAAATTACAAATTATAATAAATAGAATATGCATTTAAAATATACTACATTTGTATAAGTGGGACATGAATTATTAAGTAATCCATCATGGGCAAAGAAACTGAAACATAAAAGAGCAGCAGTCCTTTATGAATTAAGCTCCCACTCCATGGGGATTAAGTTTGTATTGAATATGGAAATAGTTATAAAACTGAAATATACAATATATCATAAAAGTGAATGCAATTTACTATCACTTACAAGGGTGCCATTTTTGAATATAAATGACCTATTTTCAGCCAGAAACCTCTAAATAATTGGAAGAAAGCACAGAGAGATAACAAAGACTCATTACCTGACAGTACTTGTGATCTGTTTATTAATGTTACATTCACATGAACACATTAAAATGATTGTAGGCTTTCTGCACTACACTACTCCATTGTCAATATTCCCTTTTATGTTTGTCTGTCTGTCTGTATAGTTAAAAACAAATGTAAAGTTTTGGGTTTTCTTTACAGTCAGTGTTTTTTTTTTCCCTGTTAAACAGTAAGAGCTTGATTAGGGAAAATATGAAACTCAATGAACGTTTTGCTACCTGTGTATCCATTTGGGTGTTTCAGGAGGCTGGAGCCTCTCCCATCAGTAATGAGTGCTAAGCAGATAACCCCCCAGTAATAATGCAAGCACACTGCGACACATGCATTAACACAGTTAAACACGTATACAGCAACGGAGCAGACCCATGGACTTCACAAATAGGGCACCACCATCAATATGTATTCTTCTGCCTGCGATCATCAAAACAAATAACACAAAACTCAAATATATTACAAAGAAAGGTCTATTAAGCCGAAACACATGATCTGTAACATGGAGGTGGTTATAGGGAGAACACAAACCAAATGAGAAAATACGAGGTGTAATGAAAAAATACGGTGAATGTTTTTAAAACGAAACGTTTATTGCAATAAAAGGTTTACAACTACTAGTCACCCTCAAAATACTCTCCTCCACTTCGAATGCAGTTATCCCAACACTCCTGCCACTTTGCGAAGCAGTTCTGGAAGTTTTCTTTCAAGAACGTTTTTAGTTGGGCTGTCGTGGCTGCCTGGATGTCCTCAATGGATTGAAATTGTTTGCCTTTCATGGTTATTTTCAATTTAGGGAACAGCCAGAAGTCGCACGGTGCCAGATACTGCGAATAAGGTAGATGCGAACACAGTGTAATGTTTTTATTCAACAGAAATTGTCATACTAGAAGGGATATGTGACAAGGAGCGTTGTCATGATGAAGAATGAAACCATTTCAACATTTTCCTCGGTTGTTGATGTTGAAGGACGTCCTGATCTTTTCTCATCTTCAACCGAGTCAGATCCATTATGAAATTGATCAAACCACTTGTAAACAGTCTCGGTGCAGTGTCACCATAAACCAATTTTAACATCTGATGGGTTTCCTGAGCTTTTTGCAGTTTGAAACAAACTTTCATGTTAATGCGTTACTCGACATCCATTATTAACAGCAAACTTGAAAAACACACTTGCACTCAACAGTGGCTCACAAATGCCTGAAAGTATCAAACAAGTTGAAACTTGTCACAAACTAGGCTCTAGGATGGACATGTCAGAACCTGCATTGAATTGTTTTGCATTGCTCGTAGATGGTGCTCTGCATCAACATTCACCGTACTTTTTGATCACATCTCATACACCCTCACCTAGTCTCCCTAGAAAAAAAACATTTTGCCTAACCACCAAACTCCTCTCCCATTCACATCCCAGTCTTTGTCATTCTCAGGATCTCTAACCACACCTTATCACTGAAAGTTGAACCTTCGCTTCTTGATGCAAAACTCAATGGGGCATTGGCATGACACAGACTTTCAAACACACTCATTCCATGGAGTATGAGCCTGTCATCATGCCCTAAAATGGACTTGTGATCAATCTAGGGCTGATTTGGGCATTGCACCCAGTGCTGTAAGTCTAAGATATGGCCAACACAATCATGTGATTGAATTTTGAGTAACAGAGAGATAAGTGGGCACACCTAGTACTGCTGGCTCACAGCTGCTGGCCTGGTCACTGGCATGTACTCTCTGTGTCTTTGTACATGGTCTTTCAGGAGAGTTCTTCTTCCTCCTATATCCTAAACCACTCCGCCACTCTGCCAGTGGTGGCTCTGAGGGTAATCGAAAGGTTGCCAGTTTGAATCCTGTAAACGCCAGAAGTGACTCTACTCCATTGGGCCCTTTGATCAAAGCCCTTAACCTGCAATTGCTCATCCTGGGTGAGGTGTCATCTGTTGCACGGCTGCACTCAAATCACTCAAATCGAGTGGTTTGTCATGTGGTGAGTACAGTAATGGTCAAGTCTTGTCTGTTATATTAGCTGGCAACTTACATCTAACACGGTGTGGGTCTCTCTGTGTAAGTGTGGTTTGTAAAGATCTGGGGGTCCAACACGAGACTGTTTAGTGTTTAGTGGTGCCGTAAAAAGTTATGGTTATCCGTGACCCTTAAATGAAACAGCTCATTCAAAGAAATGAGAAGAAGAATGTTTAGAATAAAGATGTGATTCTACTGAGATTGAGCACAATTTTATAATTAAATAACAATATTCTGCAACTGACCCAAGGCCTACAATGAGCTGAAACCATGGATACATGCATTAATCCTAACTCATAACAGACTTTCTAGGAGAAGTAACAAACTAGGGTTAAGGTTGTGCCACATTGCTGTACAAAAAGTTTGAGCTGGCAGACAGCAATTTTCAATGTTACACAAATATTAACACCACTCCACCATCTTGCTCTGTTCCCCACCCTTCTTGGCTATAAATGGTTAGAAACAAGATGTCATACATTATGAGTTTTAGTTTAGTCTCCTGAGAACAATTACGACATGGAAGGTACAGTGTATAGTTTCAAGGAAAATGGATATAAATATAAACATGAAAACTCCATCAAAGTGTAGCTTATTAAGGTATTGTGCTACAGGCATCATTGCCATTTAAACTGTTGAGTGAGTTGCATGATTGTGCCAGGTTTTACTGTTGCCTCTCAGATTATGTTTTGAGCCCTGGCCTGTCAGCTCCTTGTGATTTGTTTTCACATTCTGTCTGGGTACATTTTTCTCTGGTACTCTGGATTTCTTCCTATATTTGAAGCATGTGTAGATTAGGTTGACTGACAGCTCCAAATGGCATATACTGAGTGTGACCAGGGATGAACTGGTGCCACAGCCAGTGAAGGTCCCTGCCTTGCACCCAAAGCTGTTTCCTGCAACCCTGAGCTAAGAGGGTTGGAAAAAAGTTGGATGGAAATTCTTTAGGAGGAGCATTGCAGATAGAACATAAAGCCAATGCGTTCCAATTACTAGGTTAATGCAGACTGTTATATAATTGTTAATACTTTGGATTTACCTCATTTGCGAGGGCAGACCTTTAAACTCTTGAAATGTGGAATGAACATGGGGCACAGATGTATAATTGGACAGCATCAGAATCCCTGCATGAAAAGCCTCTTTTCTTTTGCTCCAATAAAACTGAAAAGAAGCTTTCAACTCCAATCAATGGCATGCCCATGTAATGTGCTCCTCATCTAAGGATTTTCATGTAGCCCGGTTGATTTTTATATAATCTACTTAGGAAATTAGTTCAATAGAATTTGAAGCTTTTCAGCAATGCCTCAATGAATTTCAGTCTTAATAGGTATATGCCTGAATATGGATGGAATTAATAAAGTTTATCTAATCTTATCTAATCAAATTAAAATACCAATCATTAAAATCGTTCAGCACAGAACTGTAATCCATTAATAAATCTGTTTCACCTGAAAAATCTGTTATTTCAGAAATTCTGACATTATTTGGGTTTATTATTTTGTTTGAACATGAGTGCTCTGTTTGCTTTAATGTATCTACTTCTTTCTTCAAAACCAAACTGGCGTCTAAGTTTACCCCCAAATATTTGTGTATGCCTTTAAAACATACTTCCACAGAAGAGAAATAAGGAGTGGGGTGGGTGCGCTGTTGGGTGAACTTTAAAACACTCCAAAGAATACCAGAAGAGTGGGAAGGTGCAGTGACTCTGCCACTTTCCCATCTCTAATTCTCTGTCATCTCCTCTTCTTTCTTTTCATTCTCCAGCCAAATTGCCTTCCAGAAAGCTGGACATCTGTTACAGGAAGACAAGATCATAATGTCCTCTGGCAATTAAAAATAACAGTGTGCCTCTGAGTCCCTTTCTTTGATCTACCGTTTTTATATCAACAGCAGGATTTGACTTGTCACAAGAGTATCACTTTTGTGGCCACCTGCTGGGATTGGAGCAACCTACCTGCTTTCTTGCCAGTGTGCCGTATAGTTAATTTTATTTTCATGCTCTTGAAGTATTTGCTTCATATATATTTACTAGGGGGCTTTTGCTTGCTTCGCTCGGTCACCCCCGCTAGCCATTTCGCAGATCTGGGGAAGGGAAGTGAATGGGAAGGCGGATGTACAATTTAAACAGATTGTTATTTTCATGGGAATTGTTACATATGCATAATAGAAGTAACTATTTTACATTACAGCAAGTAATTAACCATAGTAAAAAATAGCAAAACATAATAAATTGAAAGAAAATTATGTTTCATGTTGTGTTTGAGGTATTCATTGCATTATACATTTTCGTTCTGTTTGGCTTTGAAATTAACACGCAAATACTTTTTAAACTTACACTTTTCCTGTAAAACTTCAGTAAAAAAAATTTTTTGAATTAACTTTTTGCCAATATCGCATTGAATTTTGACTCCGTGTTTGGATTTTCATCATGACAACGCAATGTATAACTGCCCGTGAGTGAATATCGTTTCCTTCTCTCTAATAAATAAACAAACTTTTTTGAATGTTTGTCCCTGTGATTTGTTAATTGTCATAGTAAAAGATATTCTAACAGGAAACTGTAAACATTTTAATACAAATGGCATATCAAGATCTCCTTTGGTGTCTAATGTTATCCGTGGAAGATGTACTACATTACTTTTCTTGTCGCCTGTTAAAATATTACATGTCAGAATTGTTCAACCAATTTTGAATACATAGCCCATCACTCAGGCATAAATTATGCAATAACATTACGATACATCCTTCTTTCTACAGTAATTCATGTGGTGGAAGACCAGACGGTGTTAACGGTTGTAAATATTCTACGAGATATTGTAAGTTGATGTTTTCATCTTCCGGTTGATCACCACCAATTGTTTCAGCATAGTCTATTGATATGCATTTAACCAATTTGATGTGTAACTGATCGACAGTTTTCATGTTGCTTAATTTTTCTGTTGATAACCCTTTGGGATGAAATTCTTCAATAAGATTTAGACATAATAAGTGTTCATTAATTGGGAACTTAAAGTGAGGAAAACGTTTATAAGAGCTGAGAGCACAGGAACTGTGTCTGACAAAAGCATTCACAAGAATGACAGGTGAGAGGACCGTAGGCGTGGATGAAAATGGTTGAGAGGAGGGCGGGACTTGAAAAAATCTCTTGGCAATAGTCTTGTCTCAAGATTTTCTTTTATAATGGAGAGACATGCAATGATATATACACAGACATTTTCTATGCATACATACAGACACAAACATTCTATAGGCTCCTAACCCTTGAAAAGTGAAATGGAAAGTGTAGTGGTGCAGTGGATATGTATATTTCAGATTCTGGAAAAAATAAATGTCCGGGGACCATGCTTTGTAAAAAATATCTTGCTGATCAGCTCATCAATCACTAGTCTAAAATAAACTACATATTGCCGGCTAGTGGCCATGTGTAGCCTGCAAGTAGGATCTGCCATCAGTAACACCATCTGCTATGAAATGCTGAATCGAAGGCAGAAAGAAATTTCTGGTCAAAACAGCACACACTGCATCAGAGAATAAAAAACTTTAAAAAAAATGTCAGTCTTTATTTTCATAATTAACTGAGATGAGAATCCTAGTTTTATTCTTTGTCAAAACCCTTGAAGTAAATTACATAATTAACACAATCTTACAACATGAATATATTGTAGGTCTGTTTCAATAACTGATGCCTTCATCACAATTTACACGAAAACCATAAAATATGAAAAGCAAGCTAATGTGTGCAGCTTTAAATCTTTCAGTTTCAGCGTAATATCTTGTCAATAACATTTCAAGCTGAGAAGGTTCAAAGCCCCAAATGGATGCTTAAAGCCTCATTTCAACAGAAGGTTAAACGACAAGCTAAAATCCCAGTATGAGGACCTTTACTAATTTTATTTAATGATAACTGAGCAATGAAACATTTATAGTTAGTTTGTTGGTTTATTACCATATGTCACAGAGAACTCAGAATCTTCCGTCCCCATGTGCTCTTCCTAAATCAAGGAGACATTTATTAAATATAATACGTCCCACAACATACATTTCACAGCGAAGTCTCAGTACAGTAATGAATTGAATTTATGTTATTCAGCAGTCAGTTTTCAGTAGTACTGAGTTTGCTGTTACTGTTTTTAATAAATATTTGATTGAAGTCTAATGTATATCACCGGCAACAATCGTTCAGGGTGCTGCCCCCTCTGTTTCACATCCTCATACGGAGAGGAAATTCCCTGCCGTTCAGCTGGATATGCTGCCGATTACGGAGTCAGAGGTCCAAGGTTCATGGCAGGCCTCTTCTTCTGAGGATTTGAAATGGAGAGAGGTGGAGTCCTGAGCGATTTCTTACCGGTGACATTAGTAAAACCCCCAAGGAAGCCTCAGCTAAAAAAAGTTGTATAAGCCAGTTTCAGAAAGGAAACAGATATCATACCTTGTGCTCAAAATAATGTCGTTAGTGAGACCTGCTTTAATCCCTAATAATCAAATATTTAATATACTTTGTTGAATGCTTTGATCTGAAATAACTATTTTTATTTGGTTCTTTAGTAAGTTGAAAGTAATGAATAATGGCAATCCTTCTGGAATATTTGACATTGATTGGAAGTTAAATTATGCTCTGTATATGATAATCATCATTTTTATTCTTATTTACACACAGATACGAGGACACCGGTGTCTCTTGCACATTTGGAGGTTGTGCCAGAAGTGCAGACATGAAGACCGTGTTCAGTAATGTGGTACCTGAGAGCTACTAAGCAGCATTGTGTGTTTTAGCTCATCCTCTCAGTCCTAATGACAAGCAGACAGATTTCCAGCAAAAACAGTTTTCATTTAGCAGCTGGCCATTGGAGGCAGATAGACTATCACACTTGACAGGTTGGTGACCATTCCAGTTCATATTTGTCTGGACATCTCTCTACCTACCAAGTGGTGTGATAAACAGGTGTAAAAAAGAAAGGATGAAACAAAAAAAAATACACTCACATGCCTGAGCATGGAATTTCTTTAAAGGGACCTACTGTAATCTTTCAGAACCCCTCTGGCTGCTTTGTTCTTTCAGAACTTTTGGCTCCTACACCTTTACACTCTTTCAGCCTGAGAGTCTGAGATCAGAGCTGGTCAGTCCATGAGGTTTCAAACGTAGCCACCTAGGTGGCGTCATCTGTGGGGCACCATTTATAAAAAATAATAAATAATAATAATACATTTTATTTATTTGTAGGCGCCTTTCTAGACACTCAAGGACACTGAACAATAGATAAAACACAGATTATAAACAAAACTAGAATACAAAAATTAAAATCAGACAGAGTAATTGTAATCAAAGAGAAAAAGCAGTCTTAAAAAAATGAGTTTTAAGTTTAGATTTGAAAAGTGAAAATGATTCAATATTTCTAAGCTCAGATGGTAGTGAGTTCCAGAGCTGGTGGCAGAGCATAGTGGTAAGACAGACGAAGGGGACAGTCAAGTGGATGGAGGAAGAGGATCTAAGGGTGCGGGAGGGAATGGCAACATGGAGGAGGTCAGACAGATATGGAGGGGCAAGGTTGTGGAGAGCCTTAAAAGTTAACAGAAGAATTTTGAATTGAATGCGGAACTTAACAGGAAGCCAGTGAAGCTGCTGCAAAACAGGAGTGATATAGTGAACAGAAGGGGTTCTAGTAATGATGCGGGCAGCTGAATTCTGGACCATTTGAAGCTTGTAAAGAGATTTGCAAGTAAGACCAAAGAAAAGGGAATTGCAATAATCCAGACGAGAAGTGACAAGGCTATGAACAATGATAGCAGTGGTTTGGAGAGTGAGGGAGGGGCGAATACGATTAATGTTACGCAAGTGGAAATATGCAGACCGGGAGATGTTATTGATGTGAGACTGAAAGGATAAAGTTCTGTCAAGGATGACACCCAGACTCTTAACCTGTGGGGAAGGGGAGACAGAGGAATTATCAGTAACAAATGAAAAATGATCAGTTTTGGATATTGTTGATTTTGTACCAATGAGGGGAACCTCAGTTTTGTCACTATTTAATTTAAGAAAATTTGTAGAAAACCAGGATTTGATTTCTACTATGCAATCAATAAGCAAGGAGGGTGGAAAGGAAACAGGAGGTTTGCTAGTGAGACAGAGCTGGGTGTCATCAGCATAACAGTGGAAGCTAATGTTATATTTACAAAAGATATTTCCAAGGGGGCAGCACGGTGGGGCAGTGGGTAGCGCCCTGGGGCACACCTGAAGTAACGGCAGTGGGTTGGGATGTGAAAGTCTTAAGCTGAACAAACTGAGTGCGGCCTGAGAGGTAGGATCTGAACCAATCTAGTGGAGTGTGGGTAATGCCAATCGAAGATAATCTATTGAGAAGAGTAGTGTGACAAATAGTGTCAAAGGCTGTACTCAGATCAAGGAGGATGAGAATAGTAATTAAACCAGAATCAGCTGCCATAAGGAGGTCGTTAGTAATTTTTATAAGTGCATTTCTGTACTGTGGAGGGGACGAAAAACAGTCTGTGATGGTACTGAGTGGGTGCTGTTACCCGCTGGCTGTCAATTATAGAAGTAAAAGTTTGCATGGTTCATATACCAAGGGGTGTGTGCTCCTTAAAGTCTGCGGTATAAACAGAAAGAGAGGTCATTTGTGCACTCTGAACACCGAGAGGGACAAGCAGGTGATTAAAGTCTAATAACACTGTCTCCCACTATAGACAATGAGGTCCAAATGACCGGCACTGGTTGAGATTTTCTCACTCAAACTTCAACCATAAAGCAAAAAGAAACACATGGGCAGAAAGTTCTGTATGTCTGTATGCAAATCAGGGACTAGTGTTCAGGAGTGAGCATCAAGAACATCTAAAACTGTAGCTGGCAATGACAGCTGCAACCAAATCCTGACAAATGAGCACCTTAGACAGTCAAACACTGACATTAATGATGAGGAGCACCCTCCAAGGCCTCTCCTAAAACTGATTCTGTGACCAGGTTTGAACAAACAGTGCCCAGGTATTCAGTGCCTCTAAAACATGTTCACCTTATTGAAGTTTTCACGTTTTATTACTAACCAACATTTAATCACAGTGGCGTGGCTGCTTTGACACTGATCCACAGAAAAAAACTCTTTAATGTCAAAGTGAAAAGAGATCTGTGCAAAGTGGCCAAAAATAATAACAAATATAAAACACAAAATAATTAATCCACCCAGGATATAATGTTAGTCAGTCATCATCCAACCCACTATATCCAACAACACTGGGTCACGGGGGTCTGCTGGAGCCAATCCCAGCCAGCACAGGGCGCAAGGCAGGAACAAACACCAGGCAGGGCGCCAGCCCACCGCAGGGCACACACACACCAAGCACACACTAGGGACAATTTAGGATCCCCAATGCACCTAACCTGCATGTCTTTGGACTGTGGGAGGAAACCGGAGCACCCAAAGGAAACCCACACAGACACAGGGAGAACATGCAAACTCCACGCTGGGAGGACCCAGGAAGCGAACCCATATATAATATGGGTTATAATGCTGTTTAACAGAAAACATGCAAAACACCTGAGGTTGAATGCTTTTTATAGGTACTGTAGTAAACTGGTTATATATAATAAACAACATAATGTATTGACTTAAATAAAGAGGACAATTATGAAAGGAAAATAGGACATCCATTCTCATTTCTCAAACTGAAGCAGAGCCATTAGTACAAAACATTACCACATTGAAACTACAGCACATAAATTATGAAGTGTTGAAGGGTATGGCTACTTTGTTATGTAAGAAATGCATTAAAATGGTAATGAAAAAATAAAACAACCCTAATACAATATTCAGATGGGCCGTGATTTTAACTACAAGCGACTTAACAAGAAACTCAATCTTGTTACACATGAGTAAACCTTGATAAAAAAAAAAATCATACACAGTAGTTATGGCAGATGGCTTCATATTTACTCATGCATATGGAAAACCCTTATTTAGCCAGGGGAAAAACCACTGGTGTACATCTACTGTATGTTTATGTAATATAGTAAGGACATATGAATGTGAAGAAAATGAAACAGGCTACTTTAATAGAATGACAGAGAAAGGCAACATGAATGTGAGCTACTGTCTGTTGTAATTCCTTCTGCATTCTTTTTGCCATTTTCTATAAATATAAAATACTGTCAATATATACTGTATGCACTATATTTATATATATATATATAGTACTGTATATAATATTACTGAATATGTAGTATATAATATATATTTTTTTAAACTAACCTACAGGAGGGTCATCAAATTCAAAAACAATGAGCACCCAATTTTAGTGCTCGGAAAACAACAACTCAGAAGATTTGGACAAGCTCCAGAACTCGGTGAACACTTGGAAAATCCAGCTTAATGTAGAAAAGTGCAAAATGCTACATGTGGCCTAAAGGAATGTCAATTATAAATACAAGATGGGAGACGCTATTTTACAGGAAACAAGCTCTGAAACAGATTTTAGAGTTTATGCTGACAAAACATTTTCATTGACTAAGCAATGTGCAGAAGCAATTAAAAAGGCAAATAAAATATTAGGTTATATCGTAAAAATTGTTAAATATACTGTAAATCAAGGGGTATTATGCTCAGACTATATAAAACACTAATGAGACCACATCTGGAGTGTGCAGTTCTGGTCACCACACTACAAGAAAGACATAGCAGCACTGGAAGCTGTGCAAAGGGGAGCATCCCAGGACTTGAGGTCATTTCGTACTTGGACAGACTTAGAGAATTAAACCTGTTTATGTTTGAGCAGAGGAGGCTGCATGGGGACCTAATCCAAGTCTGCAAAATTCTCAAAGGCATTGATAAAGCAGATCCAGGCAAAAGCTTTTAACTAATCACATATCCAAGGACACCAGTGGATATTAAGGGGAAGTACATTAAGGACTAAAGCCAGGAAACACATCTTTACTCAAATAGTTGTGGGAATCTAGAACAAACTCCTGGGTCATGCAGTTGAAGCAGAAACCTTGACAACCTTTAAGAAGTATCTCAATGAGATACTGGGACAGCTCAGCTATGAGCTAAACACACAGGCTTGATGGACTGAATGGTCTCCTGTTGTTTATCAGTTTATTTTATGTTCTTATGGCCTCAACAATGGGCAGTGGCCAGGTGCCATTTATATTATAGCATTAAAAATAAACAGTGGTGGGCAGTTATGAACTCACCTAGAAGAGTATTTCCCACATGGCTTTGTCATTGAGATGAATGTGATAAACATATACGCTATTAATCTAACCAACACATGTCCAACCTCTCTCAGCAATAAGGTGGCAATCCAAAGCTTGAATTCCTCTGTCTTGAGTTGAGCTGTTTGAATCTGGCCTGAACTCACTTCTAACTCAGCTAGCCTCATGCTCCACAAGGCTTTGCTTTTCCAGGCAGTGAACGCACATGGCAGCCACACATAGTCGTTTTAAGTTCATTGGCCTGAATCTGCACTCACCAGAAAATGAATAAGAAAAGGTAAACTTATTAAGAAGGTTCTGAAATTGTACATATAAATTCTTTGTGGTAATGTCTGGCAATATACAATATATATTATATATAGCAATAGCAGAAAATTACTTCTGATCTTCTTGATACCTTTTTTTCCAATTTCCAGTATTCCACTATGCAAAGTTCAAATTGTTACTGTCACTGTCTTCAATTCATTTAGAGAGGGACATTGAGTCCAGGGCAAAACACGTGTTAATAGGGTTTTCTTGGTGACTATAATAAAAAAGGTGCTGGCAGCTCCCGCCTCATTTCATTTTCTAAAGTATGTAATATGAAAAATTCTGCACAATTCCTTCTTTTTTTCTCCAGATTTTTGTCTTGCTTTCATTAGTATTGTATTTCTCCGTGGTGCTTATTTACAGCTCATCTTGTTGCCTTATATATTCTGGAAATCTAGTTATTAAACAAAATCTGTTAAAAGCTAAGTAGGTATTGGCCAAAACATAAAATATTCCTGGTAATTCTTGTATGAACATATTCATAAGTGAACTAACTTCTTTTGTTCAGTACTTATGCTGTGTGTGTAATCTTAGAACTAAGACAAGTACAAATACAAATTCTGCCAGAAACAACACAGTTCCATTACATGTAAATTTTGAAAATGAAAATGTCCTCTTTATATTGTAAGATAATTAGATTAGATATACTTTATTTGTCCTAAAGGGGAAATTAAACTTTTACAGTAACTCAAGAGAAGAAAAGAATATATATATTCTACTGTATGTATTATAATAAACAAACAGCAACTCCCTAATTCATTCAAGTCTGAGGTTTCAATGTAATTCCTGTAAAAGTTGTCATACTTTGAAGTGACCGTGAAAACACATGTGCTTTAACTGGTGCCTCAGTGTCTGATACTGATGTCATGATTTGTTATGGACAGTGGAGGGAGAGCAGATTAGACGTCCCATAGCAGCATCACCAAGGCCTTGGTTCCTTGTGTGGTACGGTACAAGCTGAAGCAGAGGATATGATATCCAGCATTGTAATCATGAGAATATCATTGATTTTCACTAACTGCATGCCCACAGTATGACTGTAAGTTTGGGACCATTGCATTTAAAATCATGTGTTTCACTGTCGTCCACCTATTTATCGATCCTGTGATCCATTTCCTATAGGTAATGGGCACATAAGTTCCCATTACAGCGCTTTGTAATTTAAATTTCTGGAAATATGTATATTGTATTTTTTATATGGTTGTGGGTAAGTACACGGCAAAAAATGCATAAGCAAAAACTAGGCAAAAAACTTTAAATGAGAGTTGTTTTGCATTTTTTTAGCAAAACAAATCTGCCAGTGTCATAAGCAAAATTTACTTGACAGCATTTCTTAAGGTAAACTAAGTCATTGTATTTATAATTTTTTGACAAGTCAATAATTGTTACAATAAAGAAAACTACATTTAATGTCATGATGTAAATACTTTTCACTTACATAGATTACACTTTTTTCAGTATGCTATTTATTTTAATTTTCTCAACATACATGCCGTAAAATGGAAGGATAAACAGATTAAAACAAAGGGATGGGGCTTCAACCGGGAAGCACCATTTAATCTGAAGTTCAGATGGCTATAGAATGAAGGGAAAAGCTAATGACAGTGTTATAGCACTACAAACATCCCTCCAATTATAAAACTCAGCCACAGAAGGCTAGTCCACTCTTCCTGATGTCTTCTGGTCAAATGACGATGAATCAAGGAAGACATGAGTATTTATCTTTCCTGGCTGGGTCACTGCCATAGGCAACGTGGAAATGATGCCATTCTTCATCCATGTGGTGCTCCTTCATTTTAGAGAGAAGAAAAAAGTGGACAACTGTTCACCCTACTTTTATCCCTGTTCCTATAATAGAGTGACCAAGCTTTGTGTGAGAATGTATTAAAAATCACAATAACAACTTACTTCTGGAAATTCAGAAACGTAAAGCATTTTATAAAGGCAGCAGCAGCTTTGTTATGTTCATTTTAGAGGCATCGAGTGTTATTTTGCAAGCACATAGTATTTTGATTCTAAATAAAGTAACATTTAAAGAATTCCATCCATCCATCCATTTTCCAACCCGCTGAATCTGAACACAGGGTCACGGGGGTCTGCTGGAGCCAATCCCAGCCAACAGAGGGCACAAGGCAGGAAACAATCCTGGGCAGGGTGCCAACCCACCGCAGGACACACACAAATACACCCACACACCAGTTTAACTAATTTTTGTATGACACATTTTCCACTGTTACTTGTGACACTTTCATGTACACATTCAGAGACGCAAAATAAGGATAATAAAACATATTCGATAAAGCCATAAAAAACAAATAGGCAAATGGAAGCAACAACTTTGTGTAACGCTCATCTGCTTGATTTTACCTGAGGCTGAATTTTACAATATTGTTGTTGGTATATGGAGGTATTTATTTGCATATTGAGAGCCTGTGCTGACCACAAGAAGTCAGCATTTTCAGCTTAGCAGACTTGTTAGAGTGTTAATTTCTTTGCTTTTCCACTCTGTCAGATTGATGAAAATTTGGGTTTCCACATCAGGCTGTAACTGTGATTAGACTTTGGGAATTGTTCTTTTTGTGAAGCAATTGTGTCATCTCGCACTTAATTGTGGCACTTGAGCTGAACTCTACTTTCACGTCAACACTTTTTAAAATTTTCTCTTCATTAAACTCGTCTCTCTTTCAGCCAAGTCATTAAACTGAGGGGGCAGAGAGAGAGTTTACTGTACATTCACAGAAAATCCCATGTGTGCCCCAAGCCTGCAGTCTATTTGTTAATATTTACATTATTTTCTGGATAAAGTCAAATACTCAAAAATGCCAGTTAAGGTTTGAGATGATGTGGCACTGATCAGATCTCGTCAATAGACCAAAGCTTAATATGTCATTCATTGTTGTCTTGATCTACAAAGGTTTAATATCATTTTACCTACTAGGAACAGTGATGGTACACTGTATTTGTTTCTTCTCTAGCGACGTTGTCTTTTTTTTCACCGTACTGGTTTCCAGGGACACTTTCCTGTTGTTGTGCTCTAATCACTGACATGGCCATCGCTGTCTAATGTAAGTGTGTGATACGGCAGATGTACATCTATATCAGATTTCACTAAAAGAAAAACTAGTCTTCATGCAAGAAACAATTTCTAAGAATTTCAGGTGTATGAGTTAGCTCCCTCATGACAACAGACTTAGGTCCATCCTTTAAAAGAAGGGTCACAGAACTGATCAACTCTTGCCCATCTTATGCTATCTGATTAGGTTTAGTGTTTATAACCTTTGACTCTTTAGTCTTAAAAAATAAGAAACTAACAACATATATTTTTCATGATAAGACATGTGCTTTGGTTGCAACTGTCAGCATGGCTCTCATCATATAGAGTGGTCATGCATCCAGTATGTGTTCCTTCGAGGAGTATCACCAGTGTGGAATCGCTTAGAGTGACACTCCCATTCTTTCTCTCTCGTGTCATTCTCCCTGAGACAGCTGAAGTAATAAGTGTACGCAGGTCATTTGAATTACAAGCCATCATCTCTAGTGATGAATGAAAACTTCTGTCAAACAGTGGCAGTGGGCACTTAGTGGTGATAATGTTTCTCTTGGGCAGCATCAAGCTTCTGTCAGCATGATGTCAGTTACACTCCGTAAGGATGAGTTTACAGAGGTGATTGCTGCTGTCTTCATAAAGTCAATCTATTCCCTTGAAGAAGAGATACTGAACAATCATACCATCACAAACTTACACAGGCTCTGTAGATTTATAGTGAGACAGTCATATGACTTATCTTTGAGGTACAGTTCTTTAGTGGGCTTGTAGACAATATCTACATTTTTAGAACTACATCCATAAAATCATCCACTGTGAGCATAATAAGGCAGAGTTTACTCAAAATCTCCTAGAGCCTAGAGGGTCAGATACTCGTAGTAATGTTCTCAGTGATCTGCATCTTGGTAGGGATACTGCCAGAGGAGATACCATGTAGTGTTTCCAAAAAAAGCTTATATGCATAGGTAAAGAGATAAATGTAAATTAATTCAGACATTCAACATCCAAAGAAATTTGCTAGAGTCCATACTTTGCATTTGAAAAATATGAGCCAAACATGAGAGATCAATTTTAAGTGATTCACTCATATTAGTGATAGTAACTGGTACTGAATAAGAAGACATAGTTAAATGGATAGCAATCAATAGTTAATCAAAAAGACAAATGAGTTCAAAGAGCAGGTGAAGCTGTGGTGAACATTATAAGCAAACAGGTCAAACGTAGGACAAAACAAATGGAACAACAATGGAAAAGGATCACTGAAACACCGAAATTAAAAATCATAACCAGAAGGGTTCACAAGCAGGCCAAAGAAGGCGCACAAAAAGCTTTAATGACAGACATTTGGAATCTAATTAAATATAGTAAATGAGACAAAACAGCTTCTGTTATTGGCAGGTAATTGTGGTTGTCCGGTAACTTCACAAGGGGTAGAGCTAAAAACAAAAGTGTCATGAACTCCCCAGACTGCAGTTTATGTTTTGATTTTTAAATTTTACCTTTAAGCAACACTATTGTAGTCCGAGACTTTGCACCACTATTTTGTAGTTCATGCCCGTGTCATCTTGTTTGTGCCTTCTGCTCCCTTTCTAACTGTGTGATGTCTACATGAAGCTTTATGTAAGTTACACTTTGTATTTCAACTAGTGACGTGCGTTTAATTTCTTCCAAGATTCTGAACAACTGAAATCTTTAATGTTTTGTTGCAAAATCTCAGTATTTTAACTCACAATTAGAACCCTCCATTTTTAATTTTTTGACCTCTATGTTTTTGAACTATGCTTTGGTTTTGTTTGTGAGATCATTGTACTCTTTGACTTTGGCCCATGTCAGTAATAAACGATTCTTCATTGCTTCTTCATCCTCTGGCCCCTCTGTCTATTTTGTGCCCACCTTGGGTAGCCTTTACTCATCCCAAGTCATATTAAAGAGCACACAGTAAGTTATACCAGGGTTTCACTTAAAGACTTATAACATTGTATTTATTCATTAGATGTTCTTGTCTGTTTACAGTTTTGGATTTGTTTTGTGTTACTTGACAGAGCCAGTGTAACATCACCTGGAAGTTGTGTAATGACATCATGACACCCGCATTTAAAATTGCTATTATACAGTGGAACCTCAGTTTGCGATTATAATTCATTCCGAGAACATGCTCACAGTCCAAAGCACTCGTATATCAAAGTGAATTTCCCCGTAAGAAATAATGGAAACTCAGATGATTCGTTCCACAACCCAAAATTATTCATATAAAAATGATTAATACAAAATATAAAGTAAAAATACATAAAACAAATTAACCTGCACTTTACCTTTGAAAAGAATCATGGCTTGTGTGAGTGAGTTTCTAAACTCTTGTGGGATTTCACCCAACGTGCCGACACGTGGAAGAGCGTCCCAAAACAATCACAGTCTCCCAGCGCTGTAGCAGTTCGCCGTAAAAGTGAATTCAAAAAGATTGCGGACATGCTATAAGCGCCTGCCGTCGATCGGTGATACAAGGAACAAGGAACATTATAAATGCGCAGGGCACAGTACTACTTGCAACTGTAGCTGTAACTGTACTGTTGCTGTTTCAAGCTGAATAAAGCTGGTGTTGCTAAAGTACTGAGACTCAGCTTTGTGATTTGGGGTGCAAGACGGGGACTCGCACGTCACAACACACACACACACACACACACACAGAGTCACAATGCTGTAGTAAACAGTATACGCTCGTACGGATGTTGACTATATGAGTGAGGCACGCCGACTCAGACGGAGAATAGGAGACGATTACCCACAATCCCGCAGTGAGAGAGAGACAGAGAGAAGAACCATCAGCTCAGTTATGATCACATGACGCTCAACAGACAAAGCGTATACATACTACTCTTATTGCAAGATCCCGCTCGTTTATCAAGTCAAAATCTATTAAATATTTTAGCTCGTCTTGTAAAACACTAATAAACCAAGTTACTCGCAAACCGAGGTTCCACTGTACTTGTATAAATCCACAATTTAAAAACAAATACTACTGTGAAATTGTTTGTGAATTTTTCTTAGGCCCTTAAATTAGTGCTTACAGGTTGCAAATTGCATACAAATCTGCTTTGCACTTTCATTTTGTCGATTAAAAAGTTGTTTAAAGTTAGTGCTGTCTGATTATGAGTAACTTTCACATGAATGCAGTGTAATATTCATTTTGGGACTGCAGTTTAAACAAAAAAGGTAAGGCCAATGGTGTGTGATGGGCAAGTTTGAAAGTTGGGTGGGTTAAAATCGATGTTCTACTGCGGCAGGCTTTTCACAGTAGCCTAGGGACTACCCCCTTGATGGTTTGCTCTGCCTGCACATTTTGACACTCATTCATTGTTATATGACCATTTTCCTATGGCTATAATGGAATTTGTTTACATGCACATACAGCTGAAAGCACAGAGTCATCAGAAAGCACTTTCGCCTCTTTCTTTAGTTCTATTGCTCTTGGCCCAAACTGCTTATTCAGCAGGCGGATATTAATGGCTGTTTCTAGTGTACTTCTCCCATTACAGCACATGCTCATTTTTCATTCTGAACACTATACACAGTTTTGCAGCCTGGATGGATTAATTATTTTAATTTTTTAGCAGACACTTTTAAGATAAAAGCAAAAGATAAAAAACATTTTAATTCAGTTATCAATTCATTTTTTGTATGTACGTCCATTCATTATTATATTTTAATCAGATTTCCTCAGGTTTTTGCAATGATACCCTGGGGTCCTTTTTGTTCTCCACATAGGTTAATTAAGCTGTGTGTTCACCTTTTTTTTCTGGACACACTTAATATAAAAATTACCAATCAAAATTTAGCACAAATCATCTAAATAAATAAATAAAAATAACTGCCTGTACTGGGAGGTGTCTAGATTGTGCCTCTTCCCTACTAGAGACATACTTAGTCCACACAAAATTATTCAGGAAAATATAATACACTAGCTGTGTAAGGCCGTGCTGTAAAAGGCCTGGGGTCCTAGAAACTATTGAAATCATCAGAAAAAAACTGAAATGTAGAGATATCAGGTAATTAAAAGGAACTACTCTGGGCATCTCTCTCCTAGGAGGATTTGTTTTGCCAACATGCTCACATCGCTTGTGCATTGGCAGAGAGAGGAAAAGTATAAGGGATACCATTTTGTTGATGTTAGCAGCTAAGTGACTTTGTCTTTCTTCGGAGGTTTCATTTTGCTGACATGCTCGGCTCGCTTGTGTACTAGCAGCAGGAGGTATGGTAAAAGGGATATCGTTTTGTTGATGTTAGCGGCTAATCGACTTTGTCTTTCTTCTGAGGTTTTGTTTTACTGACGTGCTGGCCCCGCTTGTGTTATTAGCGGCTAAGCGAGTTTTCTGTTTCCTCGGAGGTGGAGCCCTTACCCCGACTCCACCTCTTACTTCCAGGCCGGGCAGACACACACACTTCCACATTAATATATAAAATATAAGTGGCAGGAATTTTTTACATTTTGCATTTGACCTGCGCAGACATTAACTGCTACTGTCTAGCTGGCCAGAAAAAAAATGTAATTCTTCTTTGTTGTTAGATTGCTTATTTTAGTTTCCATGTCATAGGTTAAGTAACTTAGATGTTAGCCAAATACAAAACAGCCTATAAATTTGTAGACATGACTGACTCTAAATTTGTGGAATGACCAATGTTTGAAATAAGAGACACAACGAACTTGTGCTGATATACTGTATGTGTCTTTTAGAGGACATACCAAACCTTGTTTAAGAGGGATAGCTTTTCAGTTGTTCGATTAACTCTTCTCAGACACTGAAAGAAATCCCTTTGCTTTACCCTTACACTAAGCAGCTTTCAGTACTTTTCTCACATTAAAATTGCTTTTAACTGGTTGAAGATTCTCTTTTGTAGGTATTCCAAGAACCAGTGTTTCCTGTGCTTCTTCCAGACATCTCAATTTGCTGTGATACACACCACTGAGTTTCTCTATTTAACATCTGCTGGTTGTTTATCAATCTTTTTTCTGCATTGTACATTCTTTTCCTCACCACATTTGTCAGGATCCCCAGCATCCCCAGAGAAGCAGTAGCACATGGGAAATGGCAAGCAGGTACCAGTTCCTCCATGGGTAAGAGAATGTCACCACTCTGTACATACCCAGAAAATTATACAGACTGGGGTGAGCATGTGAGGAAGCAGACAAGACTAAAAATAAAAGAGAAAAAGAGATATATTTATTAAAAAAAAAACATAATCCAAAAATACAGGCAGCAATCATACACAAAAAAGTGGTTCAGAACCAGAAAAGGACAAACCCAAACAACAGTAGTCATAATGTGAAACAAGATGTTCAAAAACAGGGATTAAGAAAAGAAATAAACTGCAATTCAAGCTCAAAACTCAAGAAAAACAAAAGGCAAAAGTCATAACAGCACACTAAAATTTAAACACAATTACAAAATCAAGGTAAGCCCCAGGAAAGTGCTGTCACAATGGCAAGACTGCAAAGGTTCAGTTGACACCAGCACCCTACACTCTTCTCTTTTAGTTCCTCAGCCTTCCATGACGTGACTGCCGCAGAGCAAACTTTGCTATGCAATAAACTCAGGAAGGAAGGGTGGGGGGGAGCAAAAGGTAGGTGAGCATACATGGATCCCTGAGTGGGCCAGGACCAGGATTCCAAATACCAGAGAGCCCTCATGAAAATTAGACCTACTAGACATCTGATGTCCCTCTCTCTAATAATAACTTCACACTGTTAATGAAGAAGAAAAGCCAGACAGAAGCTTCTGTAAGATACACCAACTGATTTATATTTTATAAATGATTCTATATTTCTCTGTGTGTTTTCTCCTATACTTAGTCCTGGGGATATGTCTTATCCCATATTTACCAGAAATTGATAGCTATAATGTTATTGCTTTTAGCTCTTCAGAAATGGTCAGGCACACCTCACTGCTGGCTGCAGTGTTGGATATTCAGAATGCAGTATGGGAGTGTCAGCAGCAGCCCTGGGTGTTAAACGTCGGCAAAATCCAGTTCTTCACCATTTGTTTGGAGTTAGTGAGGTAGTCTCATTTTAATCTGAACAGTGACTGTGATTTTATATTTTCTTGTGGGGAAGGAAGGGAGTCAAATGATGACTGCATTATTACCCAATTAAGTTATCGTGGTGTTTTGCTGCCTTTGCGTTTTATTATTAAATGCAAAGCATGCACAGTAGAGGCTATTATGTTTTTCACCAAATGCCAGCTTTTCATGTAAAGCACGCTAATCCCAAAGCAAATCACTGTTGTGTAAAATATTAAGCATGTGCTTTCTGCTCAGCTAGCGTGGTGAAGTTATTAGATTGGGTTTGATGTCCTATATATAGAAATAAACATCTGCATTTGATTGAATACCATACTTCATTCTATAGTTCTGGATGGTGCAGGCATTGAACAAAGGCACCCCAATGTTCTGTCAAGCCCAGTGGGTTCGCGATCTGTCCTTGTAGGTGAGAAGAAGGGCTAAGGGGTGTAGCCACAGACCATTCCTGAAAAAACTCCACTGCTGTTTCTCCCACTGCTTAATCTCTCCTTTTGTGTTCCTCCTGCCAAGCATGTTTTGCTTTGTTCTTCTTCAATTTAAATATAAAGCTTTTAAAGCAAATTTTGAGGTGCCAATCAATGTAACTTGTATGACGTTGGCATGTCACAGGAAACAGGAATATTAGGAGAACATCTGCACAAACTCGAAGAACAAAGGAGACCAGGCCAGGATCTGCACTCAGACCTTGGAGGCTTCACTGTTAACTACTCTAATGGTTTCCAATCCCCCAGTCCTGGGGGACACCTGTGGCTGCAGGGTTTTGTTCCAACCATTTTCACAATCAATAAGTTATTGTACAACTAATTCACCTTATTGTTTAATTAGCAGTCTTTTTTGTATATCTTTTTTCCATTTAGAGCCTGTAGGAAAGAACAGTAGTGTGAGTTTACATTCATAAAAATGTAGAAATATTCATATTTTAACCATAGTTTTCTAAGTTCCTGTGTCTCATTTTTTTCCCTGTTAATTCACATTTTTCTGTGTAGTTCATTTCAACAATCGTGCAACTTGTAAGACAATGAACAATGAGAGGCGTGAAAGGCTGCCGCTACTTCAGACCACATGCTTAGTCATTGGGAAATAATAATAATAATTCATTACATTTACTGCTTGGAAAAATGGAGTGAACTGCATAATGATAAACATGATGAAAATCTTAAAAAAACAAGTTACAAAAACACAATTATCTCCCTGAACACACATAAATGCTTGCTCGCTATATTCCAATAAAATTTAACAAACTCAGTTTTGAAATTTCTGGTGTCAAGCCCTTCCTCATTCTGTGTCTGAAGTCTACCTCGCTCATTGTTCATTGTCATTATTAGGATACACCTATGGGAGAAAACACATAAAAATGTGAAATAATTGAAACATTATGAAAGAGAGCTAAGAACTTTAAGCTATAGCCAAAATACAAAATATTTCGAAATTTCTCATATGCTGCTCTTTCTTAAATGCAGAATAATCGAATACTGAGATCAACTGTAGCTGGAATAAAAACTTGCAGCCACAGGGAATTGCCTGATTAACCTGCAACCTGAACAGTGAGCTATGTTTACAAATTATTTTGTTGAGAATATAATAAAATATTAATATCTTAATTTTAAAACATTATTAGTCTTAATGGCTGCTATGACAAAACATTTTCAAAAATAGCATAGAGGGCTTATTCATACCTTCATATGCAATGTTTCAGCGAAATCGGACTTGTGATGTCTTAGCACCAACTGAAAATAAAAAGCACAAGGACAGATATCACTATTTATTATGATGCACGTAAGAGATTACAGTACTAGTTTGCATCTAGAGTAATGCTCGACTGTTTACCAACTTTTACTGCTCCACAATGCGGCAAAGAAATACATTTGTCTATAATAAAGCAATAATGCATTACATGGGAAGAGCTCCATTCTTTCACATACTCAGAAGCATCACATACACATTTTCACAGTGTAACGTATGCTATGCACAGGTACCCTAAACTTGCAATTGTGGAAAAGAACCTGTAAAACAGATGAAAAATTTACCAATGCCTTCTATAATACTGGCATCACAAACTGTACACAACTCAATTAACATTCTACTTAAAAATTGCTTGTACAGACTATGCACTTTAGTCTCTTTTGAACCTTTTATCACATTCTTACACTTCAAAAAGCAACATATGTGCTGTCCTGGTTCAGTCTGCCTTCTGGAGTGGTTTAAGAGGAGCCTCAGATTTGATGCTTCTTTTTTCTCAGATAAAGATGATAGCTAGAGCTCCAAAGACAAACCTTTTTATAATGTTCGCTGAAACTGATGTAAGTTTGACAAAGATGACAGTGATGTGCAGGCTGGCCATTAGTGATGAGCGAATCCCATAGAGTCCGCGTTGCCTGTGAGTTTGGTGAAATCACAGGAGTGTTCGGGAACTTCACCAAATTATGTAAAATGTGTTAAAGTCAATGGGGAAGGAGGAACTGAACTAATTTTGATTAGCTTATAATGGTGCAATGGTCTTTTTAAGTACCCCTGAGGACTAAAGAAGCATTTTCTGGACTGATTACTGTGGCCAGTCATCAAACACATGAAATCTATGAATTTTTGGAAGCAGCTGATCAAAGGCTAACAAACCGAGGAAAGGTTTACAGTCAGTTTCCATGTCTTCAAAACATTTGCATGCCTAGTTAAGCCAATGCTTCTTTTTCCAGTTGAGCAATCCACTACTCTGTCCGTGTGAGTCCCTCTGCAAGCATAAGCAACTGAGCGCCACAGGGTGCCATGCAGTTGCATCAAGACTGTCCCTATGCCACAGGAAGAAGCATCAGAAGAAACTTTCAGTTGTCTGTTTGGGTCATACAAAGTGAGTACTGGTGTTTTGGTAGGTTATTTATTTCAGCAAGATATGTGTCTTCTGCTGCTTGCTACCCCAGTACTAATTTCTTTTTGACAACAAATCTCAAAGGGGTTTGTCTTTCTCTGCAAGATGTGGAATAAACTTTCCTAGCTGGTTCACTATGCCTAGAAAACTCCTCGGTTTACTCATGTTGTTTGGCTCTGGTATATCCTGAACTCCTTTAGTTTTGTATGGATCAGATGTCACTCCACTAGAAGAAATGATATAGCCAAGAAATTTTACTGCTAACTGTCATAATTCACATTTCACCATATTAAGTGTGAAACCAGCTTTCTGGATTCTTCCGAAGGGTGTAATAAATGCGGTGTATCTGGCAGATCTTTTTTTTTTTCAAGCTAAGCACCAGTTTAACTTTAAGTTTGGCTTCCTCATCACAGAACATCTGGCACCAATTGGTGTTTGAAATGTATTTTCTGTGATAGGCAGACACACACAGTTCCAACTTCAACACTTTATTGAACAACAAGTTAAGACATGTGCCGCTACCCCCTTTTCTTTTCCTGGCCTGCCCAAGTCCTCCCCGAAGGCTTATCCATTCTAATATAAGGGGTATATCTACTGCAATACACCATATTAGCTGGCAGCAGAAGGCAAATACCTTCCAAGATCTAACCCTCTAGCCTGTTGGATAAGAATATAAATAAGGAGCTGGTCAAGATTGCAGATGATACCAAGCTAGGCGGTTTGGCAGATAATCTCAAATCTGATGAATTGTTACAGAGGGACTTGGACAGCATGCAGACTTGGGCAGATTTGTGTCATTTGAAATTTAATGTAAGAAATGAAAAGTATTACATATAGGAAATCCAAATGTTAGGTCTGAATACACAATGGGAGGTCTGAAAATTGAAAATTCACCTTATGAGAAGGATTTATTGTAGGAGTTGTAGTGGGTTCTACATTATCAACCTCCATACAGTGTTCAGAAGCCAATAAAAAGACTAACAGAATGTTAGGTTATATAGCAAAATGTGTTGAGTACAAGTCCAAGGAGGTTAAGTTTTATAATGCACTGGTGAGGTCTCATCTGGAGTACTGTGTGCAGTTTAGGTCTCCAGACTACAAAAAGGACATAGAAGGGTGAGGAAAAAGTCCAGAGAAGAGAACTAGGTTGATTCATGAGATGAATTATTAAGAGCTGAGCCTATACAGTTTAAGCAAAAGAAGATTAAGAGGTGACATGATTGAAGTGTTTAAAATTATGAAGGAAATTAGTACAGTGGATGGAGACTGTTATTTTAAAATGAGTTCATCAAGAACAGATGGACACAGTTGGAAACTTCTCAAGGGTAAATTTAGCACAAACATTAGGGAGTTTTTCTTCATACAGAGAACCAAAGACACATGGAATAAGTTACTAAGCAGTGTGGCAGACAGTAGGACTTTTGAGACCCTCAAAGCTAGACTTGATGTTATTTTAGAAGAATTAAGTGGTGTCATACATGTGAGCATGGGAGACAGCTAGAGGGCTTAAATAATAGTAGTTCCATGTCAGACCAGGGGGTGGCAAGCTGCACTAACTTTCTCTCTCTGTCCTCTGCAGACTATCCTTGGGAAATCCCACTAGATACCGGCATAATTAATAACGTCATTTCCACTCCCGAAGACGCCACTTCCAGTACCAGCATTCCAGGTGACGTCACTTCTGATCTCAACAACATCACTTCTGGTTCTGGTCCAGATGATGTCACTTCCGGTCACGGCCTTTAAAGCCGCCATTTCACCAAACTCAAATCAGTTCTGTTTTGGACAATGTACCATTCACAACTCACTGAAAAATACCCATTTGGCAGCCAAGGATATTATACGGGTGGCTGCCCCAAACCTTTGATGTTTCCTGTGTCTTATTGTGACAGTGGATAGGACTGGCAAGCTTTGTTGGACTGAATAGTCTGTTGTCATCTAGATTGTTCTAATGTTCTGATGTTCTAATTCTGTGTGTTGGTGAAGATGATTTTTGTGTTGTATTACGGTTTTGACAAAAGATCAGAGTGATTCTCTGGTTTGGTCCTCAGTTCGTTTATTTTCACATTTCCCTATTCTGATCCATTTTGTCTGTCATTCTTTCTTGAATTACTTCATTCCTTTGGTATAACAGTATGTCTGTGACCCTGCCGATTTGAGAATGTTAAATAATGTTGTTCTAAATTTATTCTGTTGTATCTATAGCTGTTTGTTTTAATGTTCTGTATAATAATTTGAATATCTCTAATACTTACTCCTTTTAAAAAATACACCAATGTAATTGTGAATCTTTGGCTGTACACAAGATGGTGGTAGTTAAAATAATAAACAAAGTAAAATCTACAAGTACATAAATGCATAATAAAAAAATTAGTAAAAAAACAAAAAAGACAAAAGTAGAATGCTGAATGGGTGTAAGATATCTTAGTTATTATTTTTGATGAAGCTCAACAGATAAGTTAACCAAAACTATTTAAATAAATTACAAAAACAGATGTAGATTTGTTTTTTCTGTTTTACAAAGTTGAGAACCACAATGATTGTTAAAGGCTAAATACATAATTTCTTGTGAAATGAGATGAGAAATTTAGAAAACATTCAGAAATAAAAAAGGAAGTTCCTAGGTGTATGTAAATAGAATGGAATATGTAGCGCAGTTTTCAATAATGTTCCACACCAGAAGTCCTTCTTAGATACACAGACGTTGATGACTCCATAAATTATCAGTCAAAAGCAAATATTACAGCAACTGTATTCCTTTGTCAGATTTTGAATTAGCATCCTCCCTCAACCCAAAAACGTGTGTGAAATTAACTGCCATTTCCAAATTGTCTGAGTGGGATTGTGGAGGGGCTGTGAGTGAGTGGGCCCTGTGATAGACTGGTGTCCTATCTAGGGTTGGCACCTGCCTTCTGCTGTTATTGCCATGATAGGCTTCAGCCCTCTAAGACCCTGAAATAGATTTAGTAGGTCTGAGATTGTTGAAAACATAGACGGTTTTCATAAAACCAGTGAAATTACACGTTTCAGTTTTATATAGAGGAAATATTAATTAAGAATTCTCTGTTTTGTTCTTGCTTTAAATTTCCTGAAGAAAAATTCAGTCTCTTGACCCTTTCATTTCTTGACTCCATTTATTTCAATACAGGGTCATGAGCGGACACATTCAATGCTGGCAGTATCAGGTGATTAGCAGGAAACAAGCCTGGGAGACAGTCTCACATGCTCACCCACACTCACACTTATCCACACATCCAGCTTACAATCACTAATGAGCCTAACAGCATGTTATTCTAATCCCTGTGCAAATCTGGGAGAACAGGGACAACACTTTTCAAGTGGCAAGAGTACATAAGCATAACACAACCTCTAATATCTATCTATTTTTGAATGTTGTTAATCCAAATCCAAAGCCACATCCTATCTAGGCTACAGAGAAGAAACAACTGTGAACATTTACAAAGTCACTGCCACACTGGAACAGTTAGGAGATGCCTACCCTTTGAGAGAAAAAGCAGGCACAGACACATAGAGAATGGACAAACTGCGTAAAGAGCCAGGTCTCCTAGAGCTGAGGAAGCATGTACAGTAACCCCAGCCCCAAATATTCATAATAATAAATACATCTGTCCAGAATATTTAGATGAAATTAAATCAAGCACTTAATCACTTCCCAGACATGTGTAACTACTCTCAAGTGTCACTGCCACAAGGGTTACAATCACATCACAGTTAACCCCTCTTTTACTACCTGTGCTCCTCAGGATGCTTTAGCACTCTCTTTTCTTCCTGACTTGCAATCAGTCTAAATGATGGCCATAAAACCTGCCCAGTGGACTTTACTTATATGAAGTTTATAACCCACTTTAGAATAATTACTGAACCTGAGGTGCATTCAGTTACAAAAAAGGGTTTGTTTTATAATTTTACTGCCTAGTAGCTTGCAGGTGTCTCTGTAGCTGCTGATACAACAGAAATGTCAGCAAGGTCAATCTCTAACAAAAAAAAATATATATATATATACAGTTTTAGACTAACCAGTTTGTTTACTGGATTATAATCCTGGTTAAAATCACCTTTTATAATAAAACTGAATTTTTTGATAACTTCAATTTAAGGATCTGTCATTGACACACTACACTTTAATATATTTTGTTCTGCCAAAGACAATGCATACTGTATTAAACATACCACACATAAGAAAATACCCTGAACAGTCTTTTAATTAGGCAAATCTGCCTACTTTTAGTGCAGACCAGCTCAATACTAATCAGGATACTAACTCAATACGGTATCATAGGTGTAATAAAAGACAATGACAATCCTCATCTAAAATGTTGCATAGTAATAATAGGCATTACGGTTAAGTTTACTGATTAAATTGTTTTTAACTACTTCTTTGAATGAATTGATTTGTTTGACTGGTTTAATTTATCACTACAGATGGCTTTCAAGGTGGAGTGGCCCCCTTTGGAAGAATAGTAAAATTACATTTGTTTTATAGCAAATGGTTAATTTTATATATATATATATATATATATATATATATATATATATATATATATATATATATATATATATATATATATATATATATATGGGCGGCACGGTGGCGCAGTGGGTAGCGCTGCTGCCTCGCAGTTGGGAGACCTGGGGACCTGCGTTCGCTTCCCGGGTCCTCCCTGCATGGAGTTGCATGTGCTCCCCGTGTCTGCGTGGGTTTCCTCCCACAGTCCAAAGACATGCTGGTTAGGTGGATTGGCGATTCTAAATTGGCCCTACTGTGTGCTTGGTGTGTGGGTGTGTTTGTGTGTGTCCTGCGGTGGGTTGGCACCCTGCCTGGGATTGGTTCCTGCCTTGTGCCCTGTGTTGGCTGGGATTGGCTCCAGCAGACCCCCGTGACCCTGTGTTCGGATTCAGCGGGTTGTAAAATGGATGGATGGATATATATATATGGTTGGATAATGGATGGATATATGTATATACATATACTGTACAGTATATGTTCAGCATATGCATGTGTGTCAGCGGGTTGCCACCACCCCTGGACACCCCAGCACGATTATCAATATAACGCATTATTAAGCACTTGTTATTTTCAGTTACTTTGTTATTGAAGGAAATGGGGTGCTCCAGCTGGCACCCCAGCTTTTCTTCTTGACTCCCATCATACCTCAGACCAATGACAATATATATATATATATATATATATATATATATATATATATACAGTGGTGTGAAAAACTATTTGCCCCCTTCCTGATTTCTTATTCTTTTGCATGTTTGTCACACAAAATGTTTCTGTTCATCAAACACATTTAACCATTAGTCAAATATAACACAAGTAAACACAAAATGCAGTTTGTAAATGGTGGTTTTTATTATTTAGGGAGAAAAAAAAATCCAAACCTACATGGCCCTTTGTGAAAAAGTAATTGCCCCCTGAACCTAATAACTGGTTGGGCCACCCTTAGCAGCAATAATTGCAATCAAGCATTTGCGATAACTTGCAATGAGTCTTTTACAGCGCCCTGGAGGAAATTTGGCCCACTCATCTTTGCAAAATTGTTGTAATTCAGCTTTATTTGAGGGTTTTCTAGCATGAACCGCCTTTTTAAGGTCATGCCATAGCATCTCAATTGGATTCAGGTCAGGACTTTGACTAGGCCACTCCAAAGTCTTCATTTTGTTTTTCTTCAGCCATTCAGAGGTGGATTTGCTGGTGTGTTTTGGGTCATTGTCCTGTTGCAGCACCCAAGATCGCTTCAGCTTGAGTTGACGAACAGATGGCCGGACATTCTCCTTCAGGATTTTTTGGTAGACAGTAGAATTCATGGTTCCATCTATCACAGCAAGCCTTCCAGGTCCTGAAGCAGCAAAACAACCCCAGACCATCACACTACCACCACCATATTTTACTGTTGGTATGATGTTCTTTTTCTGAAATGCTGTGTTCCTTTTACGCCAGATGTAACGGGACATTTGCCTTCCAAAAAGTTCAACTTTTGTCTCATCAGTCCACAAGGTATTTTCCCAAAAGTCTTGGCAATCATTGAGATGTTTCTTAGTAAAATTGAGACGAGCCCTAATGTTCTTTTTGCTTAACAGTGGTTTGCGTCTTGGAAATCTGCCATGCAGGCCGTTTTTGCCCAGTCTCTTTCTTATGGTGGAGTCATGAACACTGACCTTAATTGAGGCAAGTGAGGCCTGCAGTTCTTTAGACGTTGTCCTGGGGTCTTTTGTGACCTCTCGGATGAGTCGTCTCTGCGCTCTTGGGGTAATTTTGGTCGGCCAGCCACTCCTGGGAAGGTTCACCACTGTTCCATGTTTTTGCCATTTGTGGATAATGGCTCTCACTGTGGTTCGCTGGAGTCCCAAAGCTTTAGAAATGGCTTTATAACCTTTACCAGACTGATAGATCTCAATTACTTCTGTTCTCATTTGTTCCTGAATTTCTTTGGATCTTGGCATGATGTCTAGCTTTTGAGGTGCTTTTGGTCTACTTCTCTGTGTCAGGCAGCTCCTATTTAAGTGATTTCTTGATTGAAACAGGTGTGGCAGTAATCAGGCCTGGGGGTGGCTACGGAAATTGAACTCAGGTGTGATACACCACAGTTAGGTTATTTTTTAACAAGGGGGGCAATTACTTTTTCACACAGGGCCATGTAGGTTTGGATTTTTTTTCTCCCTAAATAATAAAAACCATCATTTAAAAACTGCATTTTGTGTTTACTTGTGTTATATTTGACTAATGGTTAAATGTGTTTGATGATCAGAAACATTTTGTGTGACAAACATGCAAAAGAATAAGAAATCAGGAAGGGGGCAAATAGTTTTTCACACCACTGTATATATGGATATATACACAGGTTATTTTACTGACTGCACCCAACAGATATGATTTACTGATCGTTCGAACTAAATCATTACCTATGAATAACTTGTATGACAATATGACAATCATATGACTGATTTGTGGGTAATGATAGATAGAACTTCATTTGCTCCAAGGGGAAAGTTTGGCTTTTTACAGAAGCACTCTAAATAAACAGATACATTAATAGTTAGATAAGTAATTCATTAAGTAAGAAAGTAAATAAATAAATACATGCATACACACACATACATACATAAATAAATATATACACACACATTTTGGTTTAAACACACACCAGATAACTATAAAGCAAGAAAATTAAAAAGAAAGGCAAGTTCTGACTTGGCAGTCCCAGTCCCAGTGAGGCATCATGCAGGTATATTGCTGCTGGTATAAAGGAGCCCCAGTGGCGTTTCTTGACACACTTCTACTGAATAATTTGTTGGCTAAACGTCCTCAGCGTTAGTGTGTCAGAGAGCAGATGTGCAGCATTGTTCATAATGGCACTGAATTTTGTTTTATTTCTCTCCTTCGCTACTACGTCCAGAGGATCTAGAGTGCATCCTATAACTGAGCTGGCCATTTAATTAATATGTTGATTCAGTGGGCCTCTCTTGAAGTGATGTTATCAGCCAACACAACACAGCATAGAAATCCACACTGACCATCACAGAGTTATAGAAGATGTCACTTCCCACATTAAAGGAATGCAGTCTTCTAAGGAAAAAGAGCCTGCTCTGCCCTTTTTTATTTAGTTCCTCTGTGTTCTGAGACCAGTCCAACCTGTCATTAATGTGGACCCCCAAATACTTGGTGCACCACCTCTGTATCCACTCCTTGAATAGCAACCGGACACAGAGGCTCTTTGGTGCAGTGAAAGTCAATAATCAGTTCCTTGTTATGTACAGTATAGATGAAGACAATTCTCTTTGCACCAAGAAACAAACTTCTCCACCTGATGACTGTTCTGTCTCATCCCCTTTACCCATATACTCCATAAGTGTAGAATTGTCTGAGAATTTCTGCAGGTGACATGACCTGGTGTTATATTTATAGCTGGAGATGTGCAGAGTGAAGATAAAAGGAGACAGGACTGTTCCATGTGGTGCTCCAGTGTTGCTCCAGTGTTGCTCACACCCTTATCAGAAACACAGTCCTTGAGTCTCACAAACTGTGGTCTGAATGACAGATGGTCCATTATCCAGGACCCCATAGTCTTAGAGATTAGAGATCTTTATTGTCACATACACTGTGAGAACATAGTGTTGCTCACATCCGTATCAGAAGCAGTCCTTGAGTCCTTGAGTCTCACAAACTACCTAACAGATAGACCATTGTCCAGGACACCACAGGCTCATCCACCTGCATATCTCTGAGCGTACCCCTTAATACCAATGGCTGGATGGTACTGATGGCACTGGAGAAATCAAAAAATATAATCCTCACAGCAGTGCCAGCTTTGTGCAGGTGAGAATAAGCCTTGTGGAGCAGATAGATAATTGCATCTTCCACTCCAGTCTTTGTCCAATAGGCAAACGGCAGTGGGTCCAGGAGGTCTACCATAAGAGGACTCATATAGTCCGGGTCCAGACTCTCAACTAGTCTTCATAATATGAGATGCAAGTGCCACAGGTCTGTAGTCATTAAATGGAGACTTCCAGCCCTCTTTTGAACAGGAGGAATGCAGGGTATTTTCCACAGCAGTTGCACTTTTTAGGGACACACTGAAAAAGTAACAGAGGACAACACAAAGTTGGTCAGCACAGGCTTTAAAAGTCTGAGGACTGACTCCATCTTGTCCTGTGGATTTTCCACTATGTGGCTTCCTCAGTTGTCTCCTCACTTGGTTTTCATTTATGGACAGCTGATACTAGTGGTCAGAGGTGGACTTAATGTGGTAGGAGCTGTTGATGTAGTAGGGATAGTGTGGGGAGACTGGTCGTTGAAAGAAGGTTGCAATGGGAGGGAAAATCAGTTTTAAAAATTGGTTCAGGGTGTTAGCTTTGTCCACATCCCTTTCTTGCACCCGAGCCCTGAATCATTTGAGTCCTTAATTATACACAGTCCATTCCAGACATCCTTCGTGTTATTCTGAGTGAGTTTGTTGTCAATTTTAGCTTTGTAAGCACTCTTTCCTTCACTCAGCTTTTTCTTTAGCATATGCTGTATGTCCTTCAGAACCTCTTTTTCTCATTCAGAAGAACTTTTAGCTCCTTAGTAATCCAGGGCTAGATATTTGGAAAACAACACACCATCTTTGTGGGTATTACAATGTCGAAACAGAAATTAATATAGTGATGCAGTAAATTTGACAGGCTGTCATTTGGAAGCTGTTATTCAGAGCCATTAGAGCTTGAAATTCAAGTGAATGAAAATCTTGGAAGTCATTCATTAGTTTAATTTTTTTGGTGTCACCTTCGCATAACCGGAATGAGTATGTAACATTTGTTAATTTAGAATTTGCTTGTTCTAATAATCTATACTTTATTTTTATAGTGAGAAAATACTCTTTGATAATCAGAAATGCCGTTCTGGCATCGACCTGCTTTCTAAACTTGTTGGTGTAAATTTAGGCTATGGACCTCTAAGACTCTTCTGGGAGGTATGTAAAGGGAAGTTATACCCTAAATGGATGCCATGTTGTTTCACATTTCCTTATGTTCCTCCTAAAGCTGAATTTTGAATCCATGTTCCTTTTGGATAACATAGCACCTAAATGTTTAAACTATGAACAGAATACAAGGCATGGTCTCCTGAGCATTACATGTTTTGTGTTTTAGATACTGTAGATTGGATGATTGCTTTTTATTCTGTTGATTTAAAGTTCTTTAAAGAAAGGAACAGCAACGTTATGCTGTCAACAAAAACAAATCCATTAATACAGCATAAGCCAAAATGTTAGTTAACAATATTATATTAAAATAAAATCAGAAGCACAGCTTCACAGTAACTGTTTTCAATCTGAATCTAATATAGCTATGTTAGGCAGACTGCTTTTAAAAAGAACATGATGTACATGTTTACACCCATAAAATTATGTAATGTTCATGTTGTAACTGCCTAATCTATGCGACCCACCTTGACATCACATTTGGAACTGAAAGATAGCAAACACAACAGCATTATCTTACTCCAGGGGGGGGTTTGTTGTCATTTGAGGTTATTGGCCTGAGCTGGGAAAGATAAATTACAGTTACACCACAGAAGGCTGCCCAGCCCCATAGGTCCTAAGTCTGCCTTTTGCTCCTCTTTTACAATGATGAACTATACAACAAAAAGAGAAAGAAGTGAAGTCAATCCATCCAAGTGTAGTGAAGCATTCTGTGGTTTAGTTTTGCTTGGCTTTCAGATCCTAGCCTGTTCTGGAGAAAATCAAACAACTCGGAAACATCACTGAACAACTAAATAAAGCCAGATATGTTAAAATGATCCTTTACTGCTGACTTCTCAAATATTGCATATATAGTATACAACAGTTCACCTCTGTCTGGCTCTAGTTCATGTTATAAATCCTTTGCATTCCTATAGCAAGTGTGAAAAAGCTACACTGATCACACAGCTCTTGGGCAGGAGGTCCATACTGCTGCTTTCGTGACAGGCCACTACAACAGGAAATATATCACATGGTAATGATAGTCTTCTGCCACTTGTTGGCTTTGCCTTCCCTACATTTGTAACTTTTTAAGTGTCAAGGCACATTGAAATCTTGCTCAGGGCAAAATTGCTAATGGCTTGCCTGTGTTTGTTCTCCACACATCTAACACTTCCAGAACGGGATATATAGTGAGTCCTGCAGTGGACTATAAGGACTGCATAATAAAAAAAGGAATCACTGCTGATCCTTGGAATTGCCCTCCTTCTGATTCGAGGACTGCAGGGCAATAGTGCTATGGTAAGGATGGGCTTGACACAAATTGTCAGCAACTACAATGCTATTTATTTTTTTTTGCCACCATCTAGTGTGACAAGTGACATAACGTTTGCTCTAATGCATCCTGAAGCTATCAAAAGGAAATTGAATATATCTCATCTATTATTAACATTCCTTCCACACCACAAACACATGGAAATACTCCAGATGATCCCTGTGTGAGTGACGGTAAGATCTGTTTGCGAGTTTGCCCTGCAATGGAGTACCTCACCATCCAGAGTGGGCTCTTCCTTTTCATCTGCTGCTGTTGGGTATCCAGCCCCTGCAACCATTTATTTGGATTCTACAGGTATAGAATATAGATTACTTTCACTCACTTAGTCTACTTTTGTGTTTCCTTACATGAGGACATTGTTTCAACTAGATGAGCAGAACAGACTAGGCCATGCTGTCCCAAGCAAAAGTTCAATTGTGTAATTCCTAGGCTCTTCCAAGCCAGCCAACAGACCTAATGTTTCCAGAATGTCTGGATTCTTCCCTTAGCACTTCTCCAAGTGGGCAATGCCAAGTGCATCCCTTGTTGAAGCAGTTCTCTGAGTCTCTCCCCCAAACTGCTCGCTGAACTCCTTAAACTGTCACTGACAGCGAGCCAAGTAACCCTAAACAAGAACCTCATTTTGTGCTTGTGACCTCATTCTTTTTATTACTATCCAGAACTTGTGACCATAGGCAATGATGGGGACGTCAACCAGTCTGTAAATCACAACACTTCTTAGGGGATTTGGTTCCCACTTCATCACCACAGAGCAAGGCTTTTGACAAACTGCTAGCCCTGCATTGATTTTTTAGTCAAACTCCCAACCAACCATACCATCACTCTGAACAAAAGCACTTTCTACTCAGGCTGCTCTTTTGAAGGTGAAAGCTGAGCAGAGACATCTGCTAGTCATTCTGTTTGTGTCTTTCAGGTCTATCCAGCAGATGCTTTCTCTTTTCTGAGCCATTTAACTTTCAATCAGTAATCTCTTGACAGTGAAGCACTGCTCTTTACCTGAGCGTCCAAAGCAAATGGCCTAAACATCAGTTGATTATTGTACCATTTCAAAAGTGACATTGACACAAAAGTAAGAATAAATGAAAGGACATTGAAAAAAAGAAATTGTAAACAAGACTAAACAAGAGATTATTAATAATCAAACCAAAATACATAATAAAAAAATAATAATAAAAAGTCCAATCAAACCAAAATACATAACAAAAGAAATAATTATAAAAAGTCGTAGCTATTCATGACATTTCTTGTCCTAACTAAGGACTTTGACTTGCCAGCCATTTTTGAGATAATGTCAATTGTGTTCAACCATCTTTTGTCACATCAGGAACTCACAACATGGTGCTGCTTTGCCACCGATCACATGGGCAGCAACAGCCTGTAAAAATGATAACCAAGATGCCTGCACCCATAAAAAATACACAAAATAATGGCTAGTAATAAAAATCAAAACAAAAAATTACACTGAATTGGGGATGTCTGGCAAAATATAACATTGACATGAAGTCACTTGCTAACATTTGTCTCAAGATACTCTGGTACCGCGTAAACTTGCAAACAGGTTTGAGTACGAATGTTGTGTTTGATATGAACAACCCTTCTAGCACAAAAATCCAATAATAAATCATCCCTCGGACAGAGATCAGTTGAAAGTATGTGTTTTTAATTTTTCTTTCCAGGTGTTGCCATTAAAAGATCACCATACTTACACCAATAAAAGGACCCATCAGACACATTTTTAAGATGGAGTGCCTGGAGTAAACACATAGACACTGACCTAACCAGAACAAGAATCCATGTGTCTGAAGCTGTACGGCAGAAATCCTAAAAACGTTGACACCGTTACTCATCATTTTACTGTCACTAGCAAAACATTAATTATTATTATATATAGCAAGGTGCACTCCCATATTCCATTTTTATTAAAATCTTCAAAGATTATTCTCTTCTTGCCAGTCATCTTATATTAAATGAGAATTAATGGGAGTTGTATGCAGTATAAGAAGGTAGGAGGGCTAATTTTTCCTTTTATCACTCAAGTGCATAATGAATCGGAATATCCCAGTGTTTACTTACCTTTACTAGAATGACCTGTGAGTACATGTGTTCTCTCAGGGTCCTGAAAAGGGTGATATTGCTTCAGTGAGCAAGGATTACATTTCCACTCAGAGACGTGACAGGCAGTTATTTAAAGCTGGCACAAGATGTAAATTATGAGAGCCATGAGGAGAATGCTAACTATGCCCAGTATTCAGTGAAAGGACTACTAGATTTGCAGTTACTCTGGTCAACACCCAACGTGCCATCAGATGAAAGTAAATCCAAAACTGATTGATGAGAATGACATTATCTAATTCTGCAGACAATTAGAAAATTAAATCAACAGCCAATATGCTCTAAATGAGGAGAGCAATAACTTAAACGTTAACTCCATTTAAAATGTGTATGCACCTCACTGAGAAGGAACAAAATAAAAGTGAATGTCAGGACACTTAACTGAAAAACATACACAATTCTGAAGTCTTCAGTTATATATCATTTGTATTTACATTCCTTGCAAAGATCTACGTTACATACAGCTCTATGTATTAGATAAGATGACCCCAAACATTTTAACGTTTAATTACTCTCATCCAGGGCCGGATTAAGACCTTTAGAGGCCCTAAGCACTTAAAAGATTTTGGTGCCCCCATATATATCTAACTCAAAATATAAACAATAATAAACCATAAAACAAAATTGTATTTTTTGAAACGAATCAAAATTTATAGTACGATGGAAAATGATGTTTATTTGCATTAATGCATCGTTTGGTTTATTGTAAATGGAAAATTTTTGTGGTGCCCCCCCTTTCCTTGATGCCCTAAGTGTGTGCTTATTTTGCTTTATGGTTAATCCAGTGCTGCTCTCATCCGATATTGGCCATTGTATTGAGCAACCTGACCTCTAGGCAGCATTTTCATTTTGGTGGCTCTCAAATACAGAATTTATTGACATTTCCAAAACTCACTTTACATTGATATATTCAGTGCTGGTCAACACATTAGGAGATCTAGTCAGCTGCCAGTTTTGCTTTGTGTTGAATGGTGCACACCATGCTCCTCATACTCCTCACGTTCTTAGGAACATACATCTTCTATAACACCTGTACAGAATAGTTTAGCAATATGGGGGGAATGGGAAAGGTGTCAAGGCTGTTGTTAGTTTAGTTTGGTATAAACACCAAAAAGAAAACATTGTAAGTAAAATGGCGATGAGAGGACGAGAACTATTCTTGCGCTCAAATACCACAAAAGTAAAAAGGGAGATGAAGAGAGGAGAACTAAACACTGAGATATGAAGATTCTGCCATTGCGTAAATTGTGCTTGTTTTATCATGGCAGCATGATGGTGTCACTATCACTATTAGCACAAATGGAAGCCAAATGTGCTTGCTAAGCCAGATAATGAATGTGTAAATAGCCTGCTTGACTTAGTGTGGTGGTGTGATTTCTAGCATATAAGTTAATATATATTGTGCTTGTGTTTTGATTTGTAAGCTAGACAAAGCAAATGTAATATTAGTGTTTCAAGACGCATGTTTTGCTTTATTAATAAGAACAGCAGTGCTTTGATGTTTCCGTAGCAAACCCCCCAGTCTTTAGATCTAACTCAGAGCGTGAAATTTACAATGAGGGAGATGGAGCATCAGACCAGGTTGCCAAGGATGACTGGGTTTGGACTCAGAGCCAATAAGCCATCCACCGCCGGAAGGCCATCAACTGACTAAACAAAGCAACTGGGGGACGAGTTGTACCTGAGCGCTTTCATTGGAAGATGGCTCAGCAAGGGAGAGATAAATTCATTTTATTGGTTTATAGTATAGCTATTTATGATTGGGTTTGAATCAGAGGCCATTCTCTACTACTGCTCCCCATTGGTTTGTGTTTTGTGGTAAGAATGGTATAATGTTGGTCATTTTGCTTTTTCCTCTCTCTCTCACCATCTGGTCATGAAGAGAACACCATGATGAAGACCACTGTATCTCGGCAGCCAATACTGAGACTGGCATGTGGACTGCTTCAATACTTTATTTAAAAAACATGTAGTAGTTAATCAAACTAGACTCAAGATAAGCCAAGAGCTCCCTATGGACACAAGATGCACTTCTACTTAAGCTATAAGCACATGGTTTGCCAATATTCTCATAGTATTCTGCTTCCTTAATATTTTTGTGCATTTTATAAATAATACATAATTAAATGTGTAACTTAATTCCTGCCTGTTTCTTTATGATGTATAGGTGCTTGAGGTTATAGATAAAAAGGGAATGGAGAGGAAGTGTTAAAGTACCTGATCACAGTGTGACAAGTGTATGGAATTTAAGACATTTTATTAAGGTCTACGCAATAAAGAGTTAAAAGGGTAAAACAGGGTCACCATAAGGCCCTACATGATAAAACACTTAGCTACCTCTGATTTCCTTTCTTCTTATGTATACTGGTGCCATATGAACATCATAGACATCAGCAAGTTCTGTAGCCATCAGAGGGGTTTTGAGGAAAAGATCTCACATTCAGCGTAAAGTTACTATAATGTCATAATGCTTACCTACTTAATCTTACTACCTAAGCATGACTCCATGGTCACATTAAGTCAACAGGGATTATGCCCCAGGGTTTATATCACAGGCCATTTAATAGTTACAATCAGTGACATGGTCAATAATCTACTATATAATAAAACACTAAGGTCTGTCTGTGTGTGCGTGTGTGTGCGTGTTTGAGCAATCTGATTGGTCAGTTTGACTTTGGTGATGCGATTGAAAGAGAAGTGTTAGTATGAGACACACAAAGAGGAGGACAAATGGCATAGGAGACAGGCTGAGAGAGTCACCTTCAAAGACAAGAAGTATAAAGGAGGACAAGAAGCAAGAAAGACGCTTTGAAAATAATGACAGAGTCTGAGGGGCAGACATTACAGGAATGCACGTGAGGGATGTGCTGTTAAGAGAGGTTCAGACACACGCAGATACCGAGGAAAGGCACTGAAAGGACACATAGTGGCAAGAGATATTTTAAAATAATTCTATCACTTGTGTTCAACAGGTAGCGTGGCGTAATCTATATATATATATATATATATATATATATATATATATATATATATATATATATATATATATATTTATATAAAAGTCAATGTATGTATGTTCCAGCATCACTTCCAAATGGCTGGAGCAATTTTCATGAAACTTCGTACACATGTTTCTCATTGATACAGGTAACACCTTGCCTGATGAAGGGGCCTTAGCTGCCTCGAAATCTTGCATTTGTAATCTATTTAGTTAGCAAATAAAAGGTGTCATTTCACCCTACTTTCTCCTGTATCAATCTATGGCTAACACGGTACAACACTCTGCTGGTCGACTAAAAATACTGTAGGGTGATATCAGCCCTAACCCACCCCCTTCTGGGTAGGGTGGGGGGTTATATTGTGGTCTTGTATGCATGTTATCATCCAGTCAACACTTGGAACGACCACCAGAGGGTGAACTGGTGGTGACTGCCAGCATTCTTTATGTCTGAGCACCACCCGCGCCCCTGTTGCTTTTGAAATTAAATAGAGTTGGATGCTTCCGTTCGTCAACTGGATGATAACATACATACAAGACTGTAAGACAAGCACATTAGTAAGTCTTCATTGTTTGTTAATTTATTTTTATTTTTAAAGTTGTGGGGTCTTTTTAATTATATTTTTCTCAAACAATTGAAAAAAAACACTTTATTTTCCTCCTGGGCAATGCTGGGTATTTCAGCTAGTACTATAATACTATAATAAAAGATAATAAGGGCAACTACTTAGGTGTATTTTAAAACACTGTCGTTTATATCACTGCAGATGCATTTTTACTAGAGTCACCCTCAACAAACACATCTGCCTCAGGTGTCTGGGACAATGTCATGTCAGTCCATACACTTTGTTAAACGACATTTGCGAATGCTCTAGAATTATTAGATAGATAGATAGATAGATAGATAGATAGATAGATAGATAGATAGATAGATAGATAGATAGATAGATAGATAGATAGATAGATAGATAGATAGATAGATAGATAGATAGATAGATAGATAGATAGATAGAATGTTATGTTTAAGAGGTTTAATGGTTAATTTACATAGTTCCAGAGGTAATTGTGTTAATTTATTCCTACATTCATTTCTTTTAATTGTAAATTTGCTTCAAAGCACCTGTTTAAGATATTTAATATTATTAATTATTTATTTATATATGCCTTGTTTGTGTATTTATTTTGGCATAGTGTTTTTTTTTGCTTGGTGCCAGTGGTAAATGTTCTCTAGGGCTACACATGGGCTTCGACTGGCACTGGCTGCATTACTACTATATACTACAAAAAAGAAAAATGATATGGATGGACTCTCAAGAAATACCTTTCCTGATTTTAAATCAAGTGTCATGGGTCATAGATTATCAAGAAATAGGCCATGGAAGTGTAGTGAAAATTAAATACAATTAATCCCTTCTAAAGCAAAAAAAAAGCATGGTTTGTACTTTTCATATATTTTCTATACATTTCTTTAACATTTTGCTTCACACATACCATTTTGCGCTGACAGAGTTGTGACAAAGGGCACTCCAAGCTGTGCAGTGCTGTTCCCTTTAAACTGAATGCCAACGGCCTGTTGATGTGCATGTTCATGTCGTTCCCATGGCTTCCACAGTATGGCAATTAAGGTGAAAGGTGTATCGCTTTACTTCTTTTATGTGTTAGTGTGTACATTATTATTATTGGGAAAAGCATTAAGCACATGACTGTTTATGCAGTATTCTACAAGAGAATCACACAATCTCATTCTCGGTCACTTCTGTGGCAGAAATGGTGGAAATATCAAAAGTAAAGCAATGTCCTAAAACCAATTTATGAAGTGAAGGAAGCACCGATGAAGAAATCAAGACAAAAAAATAGCAGCTGCACCAAAAGAGTCGGTAGATTCTTCCAGCATGTAAAATAAGCACTGGCGTTTCTGTGCTTAGATCCCACACTGATGGCAGTTGCACGCTTTCTCCATACATTTTCCATATACAGTGTGTGGCACACCTTGTCTGTTACTTTGAAAAGAAGGTTTAAATTCACAAATAAATAAAACTCTTATAGCCACTAAATTTTTCATATTTTGAGTCTTTTACCATAAACCTCAGAATTATTTACCCTAACACCTCAAAATCACACATGTAATCATCTTAATTCTTGCCGTGCCTTAGGCCTCTACAATGACAGAACACTTGTAGGTCGTTTGTACCGCATTTAGACAAACACACTGTGGGAGATAACACAGGACATGCATGTAGCCTAGGGAGAGGTCCTGTCGGTGGGACTTGCTTCACATTAAAGAAAACATTCAAACTGGAAAATGGTTAATTGTAAGTTTTGTTATGAATTAACAATAGTATGTAATATACAGTACTGGTAACAACAAATAAAACTGCACATGTTTAAAAAAGTTAATAAGTATTTAAGTCTTGTTCAAGACACACTAGCAGGTTCAAGCAGTGCATAGGAAGCAGCTAAGTAATTAAAGTGTTCAAGTTAATCGTACTGTAGCTCATGACAATGAAGACAAACGAGGGAAAAAATGTCAATTACTTTGTTCCCTGACATATTGTCTAATTAGATAAAGAATTAGCTATGCAAAATAGATCATTACTGAATGACTCAAAGCGTTCAGCACAGCAATAAATATTGTATCTCTGTCATTATGATGGCATTAGATTAAAAATATAACTCATTACATTAGAGGATTACTGTGTTGTGAAGAATATAGGTGAAGGACTGAGAAATTATTTCATTATTCTAAAAGTTACAACATGTTCCACATTTGTGTGGGTTGTGACAATAAAATAAAAGTCTAATGGTAAATTACTACTTATTATTGCTATGTGAAAATCTTACAAGAATTATTAAATGTTACAATAAAATATCTTTCTTCCTTTAGAACTTAATTCCCATTAATCATCTCATCCATGCATTAATACTGTAAACTTACATTCTGGGAAAATCAAAAAGCCACCAGTGTAATGCACTAATTTTAACAACACTGAAAAATGTCATTATTGAGAATTTTTTTATGAATTGTTTCTGTTCTTAACAGAGTAAATGAATTAGGTAGGAACTAATACTTTTTTAATATCTAAAAATATTTATTAGAATGTTTGCTGAAATTCATTATACTTGCCTTTTAAATTGACCAACTTAAAACATTCCATTTTACTATTTGCAATATATCACAGCACTGAAGCAGAACATTAAGCAGTTTGAATGTGGACTTTCCAAAAAGAAGAACAAAAGAAACACACACACAATGAATCGCTGTTTCCTGTTGTTTGCTGGTCACCTTAACTGTCCAAGTTATGATGAAGACATGACATCAGTAAAAGCGGACTACAGTATACACTAACATAAGAACATATCACAACACCATTCACAATACTAAATATTCACTGAATAGGAAAAGGAATTTCCATAAGATTTAAGAGTTTGAGTTACAGGTTTTTGCATTCTAAGGTATTTTGTTTTATAGCTTTCTTGAAGTTATAAGGTATCTTCATCACAGAGAGCTATAGGCAGCTGTTCAAAAGAAAAGTATGAGAAAACGAGCAAACCGACATCTGATACTTTGTGCAACAAGACCGTCATCCTTCCAAACAAGAAACATACTGTATCTGCACCCATATTTATCAGACATCTCAAAGTAGGAAAACAGTCCTAACTGGCTCAAAAATCTCATTTTTTAGGAGCAGGAGTAATTGAAGTTGTCCTAACTCACTAGATTAGCATTCAAGAAGATATTATGCACATTCCAGGAAAGGTGGAATGTTTTGGAAATGATGGACGACACTGAAAAAAAATATTTGTAACAAATGTTGCATGTCATGGGATCACTCCATCTATACAGAGAAGCCATGTGCTGTCAGCAAAACTGAAAGTGTTGTTTTTTAGCCACAGGGAAAATGCAGCTTTGTTGCAGAGATAATTTGGGTTTGCCACAACCAACCATTTCTCGAATTTTGCACCAAACACTCTCAAAGCCCTTACAATGCGTGATGTAATACACAGATTTCTACATTTTTCCACTACTCCACGTGAGGTAATGTTAAAGAGACCTGCATTCATGCAAATCTGTCAGACATTTAGGTTACATTTTACAAGCCTGGGAAGGTTCAAGATTACATGCAGAAACTCCTGGGATATTGGATAAATAAAGCCTTGCAGAAGATAAGGGAGGATCATGGAGAGAGACACAGCACTCAACTCAGATAATCAGGAACACTGAAAGAGTGAACACGACTTGAGAAACAGCAACACAGTAGTCTTGGCTAGTTTCAGTAACTGTTACTTTATGAGGCGTTTCCCGTGGCCGTAACAGCAGGAAGGTGAATCTTCTGAAAGTACAACTGTGGATCAGTCAATGTTAAATAACCGGGTCTATTATCTGGCTTTACTCTCATTAGGTGTGTGTTTCACAGTCTTCCATCATTCTTGATATTGTTGCAAAGTGGCAATAATTATGTGCAGCTTAGCACAACATCCTACCTCATTATGTTTTCCTTCTTCTTATCCTACTAATTTGATTATTATTATTATTATTATTATTATTATCTTTGTGTTGATTAGCATTAGCATCAGAAAACTATAACATGACATCATGGTTTCCAAGTAAGCTACAAAGCACGTGGAGGGCCATTTTGTAGATCGGGATGGCATAAACTTGTGATGTCATTCTTTCTGAAACACAAACTCCTACTCATTGCTGGGAGTGGGTGTAGGACGCTTCATAACTACTTCTCATGTCCTACTCTGGAATAGAACAAATTCATATCCTAGTGAAATTCCCAGGAGTAATTCTGAGACACTTGATAAACATGGGTACTGATATCCTAAACCCAAAAATAATATAGCATTTAAAAACATTGTGTTAGGAATTGACTAAGTTATCATTAAAGCCAGAGGCAAATAAATGGAGTTAAATGCTGATCCCATGGCTACTCCTTAAAGCTTATCACATAAAAAACTAATTCCAGCGTAGCTCTGTACTAGTCACACCAGAGATGAGTTTAATGAAAATCAAACAGTATCTTGATCGTTTCAGTCCCAAAATTTCAAAATATTATCCATTAAAAGTATAAGGGTGAACGAAAAATCAGCCTCACTACTTGAAGGTAACATCACTATGATTCCTAGTGTTTCCAAAGACTGTAATTCTAAAGGCAATTTTTAGTTATCCTTTGCAGGTCCAAGCTTTTGCTGCGTAGAACCTCATTTTTACCTGACAGCCGATGGTAAATGAATGACCTTCTGAACTCCGTCTTTTGAAGAGTTAAGATGTTATACTCTTTAACGTATCCATTGCTGATTATAGGATGAAATTACTACAATACATCGCATGACTTTCAGTTTGGCTAGAACTGTAATTTGTGCATCCATTATCCATACCAGAGCTTGAAATGTTTCCAGCCATTACTTCAGTGAGTTCATATTCAGGCTTCATCTTAGATGCTAGCTCACTGAAGTGAATGTTTAAGTATGATTTAAATTAAATATATCCTACACATAGAAAGTAGGGCATATCTGATTTCAAAAATAGAATTTCAATAGAAGGTCATAAGAAATAGTTGGCGGAGACTGGCGGTCATATTCACATCATAGAGTTTGCCTCTCATTAACTGACAACATCTCTGGGGTTGGTAATCAGGAACCGAAATGCAGCTGTCACTTTACGTCCCAGCAACACTAAACACTATATTTATCGAGAAAACATATACTCCGTGGACATAAAAGATGCAGGATGTGCAAGCAGTCACTTCACATTTTCATACTTTCTAGCAGAACGAGGTTCATAGTTGTAATAACGTCTTCTCATACTCAGCCTTTCATGCAGCATATACATTCAGTAAAAGCCCAGGAAAAGAGTAATTATTTTATGTTAAGAAAGGGTCGAGGCTTACAGTCCCTCTGGCATTTTTTTCCACGAAATGACAAACTTGCTTTGTCTTTTCTTTCAATGTAGACCTAAGACTGGTTTAGATCCATCATCAGTGTGTAAATGTAATTTTATTAAATTGTGAAACTAGTTCTTATTTAAACAGGAAATAATTTATTAGGTGCAAAAAAAAAGCATTTCAATCCAACTAAACATTTCTCAAAACTCTAGTCTTGGTGCCACAAATTGCAAAAGGCAAATGCAAACATTTGGAAGACCATTCTTGCACTGCTGAACTGGGGTGTCCACTATGTATTAAAAAAAGCACAAAAATAATCTTACAATACATACAGACATAGTGACACCTGTGCATCCGAGGAACACCTGCCCTGCTCATCACAGCTATGCGATATACCATTGGGATGAGAGGGGGCGCTGTTGCTAACTGCCTCGCTGTGAGGAGACGCCCCTTGAGTGAAAATAACCCCGCCCCTTCCAGCCACAGGGCTATAAAGGTGTTGGTGTCTCATTTGGAACCAGACTCAGTAGAAGGCCAGAGCTGCTCTCAAGAGCCAAAACCTTTTCTCTAAAGCAGGAAGGCTGCTTTGTTTTTCTTTATTTTGTACCCTCGAGCACTGATTTTCATTTGTGCAATTGGAGAATTAAAAGGGGTGACCCCATTGGCAGCCAACAGATTTTGGATTCTACCTGCAGTTATTCGCCCGTTCACAACATACATAAGAAATAAATAGTTGGGACCTATAGGAGCTCTTTAACTATCCTGAAACCTGAATAAGGATCAAAAAGACCATCGGCCTTATTTATAAAGTAATATTACATTCATGTTTGATCGTGATCATGGATTTTTTAACAAGCAAACTTCAATTTATAAAACTTGAAATGGGCATAAAATGGTGTTTATGCGTATGCTCACTGTTATGGTTCATGTTATTATTTTTTTGGTTTAATTCTTTGGTCATAAATTCAGTATTCTGAGTTCAAATCCAACACCTGGCAGTCATCGAAGTGGGTTTCCTTCAACATTCCCAAAAATATGTTGGTTATTTTGATTAGTGATTCCAAATGACAGCTTAAGTGTAGAGATTTATGTAAGGAGCGGCACGGTGGTAGTGTTGCTGCCTCGCAGTAAGGAGACCTGGGTTCGCTTACTGGGTCCTCCCTGCATGGAGTCTGCATGTTCTCCCCGTGTCTCCATGGGTTTCCTCCCACAGTCCAAAGACATGCAGGTTAGGTGCATTGGCGATTCTAATTTGTTCCTAGTGTGTGGGTGTGTGTGCCCTGCAGTGGGCTGGCGCCCTGCCCGGGATCCTGCCTTGTGCCCTGTGTTGGTTGGGATTGGCTCCAGCAGACCCCTGTGACCCTGTAGTTAGGATATAGCAGGTTGGATAATGGATGAATGGATGGATTTAATAATAATAATAATTCTTTACATTTATATAGGGCTTTTCTCACTACTCAAAGCGCTCAGCAATTGCAGGTTAAGGGCCTTGCTCAAGGGCCCAACAGAGTAGAGTCCCTATTGGCACTTACAGGATTTGAACCGGCAACCTTCCGATTGCCAGTGCAGATCCCTAGCCTCAGAGCCACCATTTGTGTAAGTGGGTCCTCCAGGGCGATTGCAAAGTCCACACAGACACCAATCAGACATGGGATTGAAAGGCAGGACCCTGGTCTGGGAAGCAGCAGCCGTAACTTCAGAACTCTTGGTCTGGTGTGTGTGCGTGTGTGTGCGTGTGTGTGCGTGTGTGTGTGTGTGTGTGTGTGTGTGTCCCCGCACTGTAATGGACTAACATTTGAACTGGAAAAGTAGGATAGAAAATGGACGGATGGAAAGAATGAGGCATGGCATAACATGGTAAAAAACAAACAAAAAAAAATTATATATATGACAGCACATTTTATTTTAAAGGCAGATACTGAAAAATATTAAGCTAGAATACTAACTGCCCTGGGGGGTCTATTAATAGGAATAACAAAAATATCCATAAATAAAACTTTTATTTTCTGTAAAATTGTTTCTCTGATAATAACACAGGACTCGGAAGGATTTATGACGTTGTTTTTGTACCACTTTTTTCCTTTATTAGCTTCATGTTAAATTTTAACAAATGTCTTTTAGCAGTGTGAAGTCTCATAAAGCCGTCTTTATGTTTTCCCTTCTACTATCTACTGTTAAGGCTGCAGTTATAAAGTTTGCCTAAAGCTATAATCCACCTCTACTTTGAACGTTCCCTTCACATCCTTTTGTTATTTGTTTTTAACTTCTGTTAACTTTATTGTTTGAAAACATTTGCACTTGACTGTACCAGGAAAAGCAATTATATAATGTATATTTACATAATACGACTTCAAAGCTACGAGTACCTCATTTTATAAGCAGAAAAATGCAATTTGGTCATAAAATAAATATTTACATTGGACGGACTAAGGACCTAAGGTTGAATGCTTCTGAATGGCATAATGTGCTCTAAAAATACATCAGTCCAAAGTGTTAATGGCAGAATAATCCTCTTCCCGGCTCGTATCCTTGTCTTTCTCGGATATGTTGTGATGTTCATTGCAGAATGCAGTTTTACAAAATGATTTATTGTTGTCAAGTGAGTTAGCTGAACTCCCAGTGTTGCTGACTGCCTTGCAGCTCTGGGGCTCTGGTGACCATTGGCATGCATGCAGTTTAGAGCATTTTAGGGTGAAAGACGCAGCCAACAAAGCCCCTAAAAGCAAGGGTTCAAATGACTGAAATTCAGTTTTCTTTTCTTTTGAAATTCAAAAATGCTTCGCCAGCCTTTCTTCTATTCCTACCCAGGCAGACAATAAGTTTAATGGCTGTTCGTTCTTATAACTGTTACTGCTTTCTCAATCTTTAATATTTTTCTTGCTAATTAAAATGTTCGCAAATTTACCTTTGTAAGAACAACAAAGAAAACAAAGATAAAGGGTTGGGGCACCGTTGTGATCTCCATATAATTTGAAGTTCACAAAAATTAACAAAACATAGAGTTGCATCTTTGCAGGTGCAAATGTATAGTTGACTGACTCCAAGATGGCAGCAGAACTGTTTTTCAGTCTGGAGGGCAGGAAGAGGTGGGTTCAGGAGGTCAGGAACCAGAAGTGATGTTATTCTGGATGCAACTGTCTAGCACTGCTTCTGCCAAGAAAGGAAGAGAAAAGGCAATAGGCAAGAGCACCAAGCCCTGTTCTGAAGTGCAAGTACCTTAAGATGAGCCTTGAAGTCGTCTCCCAAGTGCACATATGTGACACCTTTGTATCTCTAGAAGCTCAGGTTCAAATCCAACTATAAATCCGGCAATCTATGAGGTCAAATCATGTTCTGTCTATGCCCACGTAGGGTTGTTCCCCTGTGTTTTCCATCATGCCAAACACGTAGGTTAGGTTCGGTTCATTAATGACTCTGAGTTGAATCAGGGAGCCATACGATGAACTCTGGCAGTGGTCTTAAGCCTGATACTACCATGAAAAACTTGAAATACTGATGAACCCGATACAAATTACCCAGTAGAGCCTATAATGTTTGATCTGATCTTGTACTTTGTCTAAAATTTCTAATTGATATTTATCCATCCATCCATTATCCAACCCACTATATCCTAAGTACAAGGTCACGGGGGTCTTCTGGAGCCAATCCCAGCCAACACAGGGCGCAAGGCAAGGCAAGAAACAAACCCCGGGCAGGGTGCCAGCCCACCACAGGGTGCGTGCACGCACACATACACACACACCAAGCACAATTTAGAATCGCCAATGCACCTAACCTGCATCTCTTTGGACTGTGGGAAGAATCCAGAGCACCCGAAGGAAACCCACGCAGACACGGGGAGAACATGCAAACTCCACGCAGGGAGGACGCAGGAAGCGAACCCGGGTCTCCTAACTGCGAGGCAGCAGCGCTACCCACTGCGCCACCGTGCCACCCCTGATATTTATTAATTTGGTAATTTTTAAAGTAATATTTGTATTGATATGTTATGAGCATTGTGGGACAGTGGGCTATTTTTCAAAGCTGTTAATAAGTGGAGCCATTCCCTTGATCATTTACCCAAATCAGGAATTAATGAGGAAAAATACTGAGGTGAGATCCAAGCCGGCAAGCCAAGAGTAATTTTTAACAGCAATACTCACTTGTGTTAGATGGCCAAACTGAAGCAGTGAAGGAAGGGAGGTGAGTGACACACCAGCAGCCTCTCCAGATGATGTCACATTACATGACTTCTGGTCGAGGGAGATGTCAAACTTGACAACTGCAGTTGCTGATCATGTCACCACAAACATGTTAATTTATATGGTTGTGGATGTCAAAATACCTGACTATGTGGTGGCTTTCCAGCACAGTTTCACACTTCCATAGAACTGCAGACTCACTCCTGTTTCTGACCGGCAGTTTTATTCTGTTGCCGTATGTAAAACATGAGACATCAGACAGGCGAGCCTCTCTTCTCTTTGTGAGTTTCAAAACATCCCCATTCCTTATTCCTCATTGCTCCGTTAAATGTATTGTAATTCTGGGTGAGCACTCACTGCTTGTCAGCTCTCATGCACACAGAGCCCTGATCTGTGGCCGAAGACAGTCGTAGTCGTAGATTTGAGCTCTTGTGTGCAGGAGTTCTCACTTAGAAGTGGTTGGAGTCGCTGGGTGTGTCAGACTAAACAACTGCCTTCCAGATTACGTACATGAAGTACACAACTGAAAATCACTAAACAAGTCATGTAGTGTGACGTGGCCTTGCGTCATCTCTAGCTAGCCAATAAGAAAGTTAATATTTTAGGGGTTTACATTCCCCCCACTTACTTTATGTATTAATGTTCTGTTGAACATGCTAATATTATTCTTTGCCGTTTGTTTTTACTATTGAGAAAGGTCACAATTCATTAATTTGAATTTAGACATATTACACAATTTGAAATGGACACGTTATCTGTTTGTTCAAGTGCAGCAGTCTCTTCTAACCCTTCACCTGTAAGACTAAGTTGTGTTTGTTTCACGATGGACTCATATTTCATCCAGATTAGGTGGCATGTGCTGCTGGGAACATTTCTGTCTCACAGTGACCCTGTAAAGTTTCATATAAAGGATGAATGGATACATACTGGGCGGCACGGTGGCGCAGTGGGTAGCGCTGCTGCCTCGCAGTTGGGACACCTGGGGACCTGGGTTCGATTCCTGGGTTCTCCCCGTGTCTGCGTGGGTTTCCTCCGGGCGCTCCGGTTTCCTCCCACAGTCCAAAGACATGCAGGTTAGGTGGATTGGCAATACTAAATTGGCCCTAGTGTGTGCTTGGTGTGTGGGTGTGTTTGTGTGTGTCCTGCGGTGGGTTGGCACCCTGCCCGGGATTGTTTCCTGCCTTGTGCCCTGTGTTGGCTGGGATTGGCTCCAGCAGACCCCCGTGACCCTGTGTTTGGATTCAGCGGGTTGGAAAATGGATGGATGGATGGATGGATACATACTGTACATCTGAGCTGGACCGTAAAGATCAGTTTATCTTTCTTTTGTGTAATCCTTGGTCAGTTGGTGATGTGCAGATATTCCTTACAGACAGAATTTTGCAAGCTTTACTTGGTTTTGACTCTCTGGTATACAAATGCTCGTTTTTCACTATGCTCTCACAGTGTATGTGACAATAAAGATGTCTAATCTCTAAGCCTTTGGGGTCCTGGATAATGGACGGTCTGTCATTCAGACCACAGTTTGTGAGGCTCAAGGACTGCGTTTCTGATACGGATGTGAGCAACACTGGAGCACCACACGGAACAGTCCTGTCTCCTTTTGTCTTCACTCTGCACACCTCCATCTACAAATCTAACACCAGGTCATGTCACTTGCAGAAATTCTCAGTTGATTCTGCACTTAAGGGGTGTACTGATAAAGGGGGCTAAGACAGAGGAGAGGAGTCAGGTGGAGAAGTTTGTTTCTTGTTACAGAAAGAATTGTCTTCAACTTAACATCAGCAAAACCAAAGAAGACTTTCGCCATACCAAAGGGCCTCTATGTCTGGTCATATTCAGGAAGTGGATGTATAGCGGGTCCACATCAATGACAGGTGGGACTGCTCTTGGATCACAGAGTAACTATATTAAAACAAATGCAGAGCAGGCTCCTTTTTCCTTGGAAGACTGCATTTCTTTAATGCAGTAAATGACATCCTTCACATCTTCTACAACTCTGTGATGGGCGGTATGGTTTTCTGTGTGGTGTGCTGGCCTGGTAACATCACTTTAAGAGAGGCCCACCGAATCAACATACTAATTAAAAGTTCAGTTACTGGATGCACTCTGGACCCCCTGGAGGAAGTAGCAAATGAAAAAATAAGAACAAAACTGAGTGCCATTATGAACAATGCTGCACATCTTTTCTTTGACACACTAACACTGAGGACTTTCAGACGACAGATTATTCAGCAGACGTGTGTCAAGAAGCACTACTGGGGCTCCTTTATGCCAACAGCAATACATCTGCTTAATGCTTCACTGGGACAGCCAAGTCACAAGCTTTCTTTCTTTTTACTCATTCTGGTGTGCGTTCAGAAAATAGTGTGTAAATTTGTGTGTTTACTTATCTAGCTATTTATGTATTTATTTTTATAAAGAGCTTCTGTAAAAAGCCAGATTTCTCCCTGGGGACAAATAAAGTTTCCTCTATCTAAAAATTATATTTTTTGTAATATTAGTACCTTGACAAGTGGACAAAATAGCACAACCAATGATTCCACTTGTCCCTTTCCTCTCTCCTCTCACTCCTCCTCTTCCTCTGTTTTCTGACTCGGACTCATCTAGGTAAGGCAGAGTGGCTTCTTTCATTCAAACCCAGGCGTACTTCCTGTGCAAGGGCATAGCCCATAGGGGGCACTTTTAGATCAGGCCGAAGCTCCCCAATGTAGGGGGAATGTCAATTGGCAGCACCCTTTTGTGGCAGCTAAGGAACCCAAGAGGGTTGCCCTTCCAGACTACAAACCCTGTGATACCCTATGACTGTCCAAACTGGGACCATACCAGAGAAACACTGCCATCTCCTTTGTCAGGGGAAAAGCTGTCCCAGTCTATGCAGAATGGTCTTAGTGTACTGACTGAAAGAGGAAGCACTAGCCCTCCCGGATGGGTTGCTTGTCCCATTGCTCTGTCCATTTATTATGGTATCCCAGGCTGGGGTAAAACTTCACATGCCCAGTTAGCATGCCAGTCCATCCACTCTGACATTTTCATGTGCTATCGATAAAGAAAAGTCACAAATAAACCAATGCATCAAATACAGAAGAAATAAGTAAGACCTATAAAACACCAGGTAAAATTCCTTGGAAAATCAGACAACCAATGGACACTTTTAGCCTTGGGAACCAAGGTTTAGAGTGTAATAGAATAAATTCACACAGAAAACTGCAAAAAGAGTTGGGGAATTGTCCTGTATAATGTCCGTCAGACAGAATGGAAATGCAGTCAAGAATTGATGAAAAAAACACAACATTTGACAGAATACAGAGATGTAATGATCGTTTATATACAAAATGGCTGCAGGAAATGAGTTGTGGGGAAATGACGATGAAAGCGGAAGTGACATCATCACCGAGGAGTCGGAACTGATGTCATCACTGAGGAGCCGGAAAAGTGACATCATCACTGATGGACCAGAAGTGAAGTTATCTACGCGGTTTGTCTTGAGGTAACCATTTTCAAAGACCAGAAGTGTTGTCGGTGAGTGCATGTGATTATGATTTGTCTTCTCTGTTCTGTAAAGACAGAGAAAGAGGCATCAATACCCAAAATCAACCCCTTATCTTGTGTTGTATCACTCACCTCAGGGCTTGTTGACTGCCTCCTAAGCGCACGTGTGTGACAAGAGGTATATATACATAGCCAGTTTTCTTAGTCACCAGATGCAAAACCGTTGGTTAGAATTTCATACAGCCTTCACGTTGCACACAGGGGTGGGCCGCTTTATTCTGCATTAGCTGGCCAACTTTGGAAGCCTTTCCAGAGGAGACTTATTGTGCTTGTAATAAAGATCATGACATTTAACAGATGTGATAAAGGCCATTCAGGTTTTGAGGTTCTTTTGTTGGCCACTGGCTAAGCTGCCCCCAGTTTCCCATTCAGTTATGTTTTTAAATTTTCACATTATGTACTTTACCCCATTCATCTTTTATTATACATGTATCACCTGCTTTCTGCTCAGCCCCTCTGCCTTCTCTGAAATGTCTAACAATGAATAAAAAAACAAACAGATGGATGATTCAACAGCTATAGCTTTGAAGACAATTAGGATCAATTTTATTTTCTGGAGAGCATAGCCACTATTGCTAAATAAGTGAATGTCTTATGGAGAGTATGATGTTCCATAAATCTACAGCGGAATACATTTCAAGGAGAAATTTTATTGAGAATATCCACATTCTTTTCAAGGGTTAGTGCTGTTTATTGAACTGATGGATCAGACAGATGGCATAAACATGAAGTCATATAACTGTGATTGACATCTATTACACCAACATCAGAAGGCATGCAATATTTATTTAGCAAAAGCAATATAACTTCAGAATGGCATTAAAATGAGGTCTTGGAACAAGGAAAACAAATGAAATATTTTTCCTCTGAGATGAATCTTGGCTCAAAAAATAAAAATATGTAAGAGCAAAATGAAAAATGATGTGAATTCTACATCATAAGTGAAATATGCAAAAGTATGTTTCCAAACTTCACTACCTAAAAAGTAGTGGTATGATCAACAAAATGGATGGATAGAATTGTGCTAAAATAAACAGCAACACCAACATTCTTATTTAGCCTTTGATGCTAATTGTTCATGTTTAGTTTGTCACTTTTTAGCAAACACAACATCCAGAAATCATCGGCCTCAATATTTCTTGCCTAAATTCATCTTAGTCTCTAAAAGAAAAATGTAGCAGATACAAGGATTTTTCCCAAAGGCATATGAAGATGCTGTCACACATGCATGTGTGCTGTTAGATGAGGGTGAGACGCAGCCACCAACCTTACTTCTTCTTCCAGCCTTAGAGTAGAAGTGGACCAAAGAAGACAAATAACATCCTTTCTGCTTCGTCCTGTGCATTCTGGTCACCCTGCTTTAAAAGAAACAATGCAATCGGAAATCGGAGTTTATTCAATGGCGCCAAACTGCCTTCAAAGGCATCAAAATTACAATCATTTAGACCAGTGAAATTTGCACCGCCATTTTCTGGAGCCGTCTTGCTTTCAGGAAAGGGCAAAAATTCCAGCAGCTACACGTGCTAAGCTAATAGAGACAAACATTCCACAAGAGACTTAGAGCTGGAATTACAGCAAAAGGAAGCTCTACAAAGTATTAACTTTGAGGGATGAATACCTTTGCACACTCAGGATTTATGTTTTTTTTTTTTTTGTCCTATGTTTGAGTCACAGTAAAAAATACTTTGCACCTTCAAAGTGGTAGGCATGCTGTGTAAATCAAAAGGTGCTCATCCCCCAGAAGTCCATTTGAATTCCAAGCTGTAATGCGACAAAACAGAACACCAAGGGGGATGAATTGTTTTGTAAGGCACTGTATACCTGCATATAACCATCATCTGTTCGCTTTGTTATGAATAAATTGTACTATTTGGTTTATTGCAGCAAGCGTGTTTGGGTTATTTGTTGAAAAAGAGTCTATCACCACATCCAAAACACAAACAGAGAAAATGAAGGTTATTTAATGTAGACGCTCGGCAGTTTATGTTCATAAATTGTGCACATCTCTTCCTAGTTCTGGTGTCCCAGCTGGAAGGGGAAACTGAGATCCATCGCACACACTAACAACAATAAGAAAGGATTTTATGAAAATAGGCCACGCAGCTCTACTAGACACTTTCTGTATTATAAGCGGTCATATTTTTCAGAAAAAAGAAATATTCCTTTAACATTTCTCAGAAGATTAGAATACCCTACACTGCAACAACCAGGGAAAACATGGCCTCATTGTGTTTCTCCATCACACTGTATGACTTCTTAACAAACAGTGGCTCGCGACGTGTTGGATTCATAAACACCTCATTTTCAGATGGAGCAGGGAATGAGTTAAAAAGAAAGAAGGAAAGAAAGTTTGAAATTGAGCCAGGCCAAAGAATCACACTTAGGAGCAACTATTTCTGGAGACTCCTTTGTAGAGCTGCAACGAGCACATCTGGATTTTGTTAGATTCATTTTCAGGCCAGTGTCGTTAAAATGCTTTTCACCCTGCTTTGGCCTTCAGCGTTTCTGAAAGCAGATCACTTTTGCTGAGATGGTGAGTACTGCAAAGAGCGACTCCTTTTGATGAAATTCTGTGCGGATGGCTTGTCTCTCTTGTGAACCACTCGTGCCCCTCTCTGGCCTTGCACTGGGAAGTTAATGTTCATTGGAACAGAAGGAGGCATGTCTTCTTTTAGAAAAGCTTGGCTTTGGCCCAAGAAACAAAATGTACTTGAATTGAATCCAGCCAAAGTTAACTCCAGTGCAAAGCAAATTTAAATCCCCTCCAAAATAAAAAAAGTACAGTCCCCTTAAGCGCTAGACTGCATCCCTATGTAGTAGTAAGACGAGCTTCACACTTTCTCATTTAGCCTTCTGAGCTGCTAGTTGAGAAAATACCACTTCTTTTTTGAATAATCAGACTGAAACATTTCATTACTAAAATAACCCACTAGGCCACAGCCCAAAGTGTCCTTATCAGAGTGGCGCCCGTCAGGACAGCAAATGGAAACAAGCAACAAACACGCCCTCGACAAACACATAAGGTCAGCAGACAGACTTTGTACTGTTGGTGGAAGCTGGTGGCCCTGAATCCCAGTCAAAAGCTAGACGCAACGTTCTGCCCCATGGTGCCACCTGATCTGTTCACACATTGTGACATTTTGGCTGACACCTACCCATGTGTTAATCTGCTTTCAGGGATGACACTATGGTTAGCACTGCTGCCTCACAGCTCTAGGAACCTGGATTCAGTTCCCAGTGGAGTTTAGAAGTCTCTCCATCTCCATTTGAAATTTCTCAGGGTATTCCGGTTTACTCTTAAATACATCAGGGTAACTGACAATACAGCTTTGGACATGGTATAAGTGAGTGTGCCCTGTGATCACCCATCTAGACTTGGTGCTTGCTGATTATCCAAAGTTGCAAGGACCGTGGATTTAGAAAATGGATGACTGGATTGTCTATCAGATGGCCACATATGCTTGGTCACCCAAGCTGCAAGCCTTCTGTCTTGTGGGATGTATAAATCACTGGCAACTGCTGTAGGCATGAGTGTAGAGATGTGCAAAGACACACACACACAGCCCTAACCGACTGATCTTGGCATGCCATCCTCTGGTGTGAGGACATCTGTCTGCTTTTTTCAGTGCCATCTGCTTAGCTGCGGATTGAGTGCATGACTCTTGAACAATTTCGCAATGGCTTCTTTAGACACATTTAAAAGTAAACAGAAATGTTGACAAGTTTTCCAAAACTGAACCATTGTGTGCCTGTGATGGACTGTAACTCTGTCTAGGGCTTGTTCCTGCCTTACATCGGCTGCTGCCAGGAAAAGACCTCATGTCCATTATACTAAATTGGATTAAGCAGGTACAGAAAATGTATGGCTGGATTCAATAAAAAGAATTCTGACTAACAAAGAAAAAACGGGGGATTCAGCCATAGACCCCTTTGATTTTGACTTTTATAGCGTACAATTTAGAGTGATGTGTGAGTACACTGTCTGCGGCCACTGCATTGGACTAATTTCCCTGGTTGTTAGTGGAGCCCATCCTTTCTCCTCCCAAATGGCCACAGTGTACATGAAAGTTCAAGAACAGTTTTTGAAGAATTTGCCAGTGGGCAGAGTCAGGTTGTCAGTTACAGCTCTTTTTCCAGGTTGGACACTAAAGAGGACACAGACAGGCATGTCGTATTGTAATTCTAGCTTTAGGTACTGGTCTACAAGTACACAATATGGGCAAAAATCCCTAACATGGTAGAATGAAAAATTTCAACAGATACTGGTGTCATATATCTGCATATGCATTTCATAGTGAAACCTATTTTATAACAAGTAACAAAGGTACTACTGGTTGATTGTGTACACTGGAGCACATCTTAAGAACACAGAAAATTTGACAAATGGAGGAGACCATTCAGTTCATCGAGCTCATTTGTTTAGCTAATAGCTAAGCAGTTCCAATATCTCACCCAGTTTCTTCTTAAAGGTTGTTGAGGTTCCTCATTCAACTACATGTCTTGATAGCTTATCCCAGATCCCCACAATTCTCTTTTGCCTTAATTTCTACCGGTCTCCTTGAGTGCGTGATTCACAGTTAAGTTGAAAGAATTCTGCCGTATCTACTTAATCAATGCCTTTGAGACCTGGATTAGTTCACCATGCAGTCTCGTCTGCTCGAGGCTAAACAAGCTGAATTCTCTGAGTCTGTCAGAATAGGCCATCTCCTTTACATCTCCTGAGATTCACTTGGTTGCTCTCCTCTGTGCAGCTACAACAGCCGCTATGTCTTTCTAGTGCAGGGGTGTCGAACTCCAGTCCTGGAGGGCCGCAGTGGCTGCAGGTTTTCATTCTAACCATCTTCTTAATTAGTGACCAATTTTTGCTGCTAATTACTTTTTTTAATTAACTTGACTCAGGCCCTTTAGTTTTTTTCCTTAATTACCAGCCAAACAATAATGAGACAAAACAAGCCGCCACATCACACAATATCTGAAAATAAAGAAAGGTGATGGTCTCAGTAAGGTTAATATCTCAAAACACTTTGACGATGTTCTTACAAAAAACAGAAAATCAACAGTTTTGGAAATGTCTGCTGCTGCAGAACGAGAGGAGCAACAAGCCGTGGAATTAAATAACGGGTTTAAATAAAAGCAAGCAAGCAAGCATCGGCTTCTCATTAAAGAAACTTGTTGGAGTTTGAAGCCCCAGTTTAAGCTGGTCATCTGTTGGCTCGTTTCACATCTCATTTCTGTTTGGCTGTCATTTAATGAGGAAACAAATCAATTCAGAGAACTGAATCCTTCTAACATGGCTGTTAAAATAAAAGGGGAAAAAAGTGAATTAGCAGTGAAAACTGGTCACTGATTAGGAAAAGGGTTAGAATGAAAACCTGCAGCCACTGCGGCCCTCCAGGCTTGGAGTTTGACACCTGTGATCTAGTGACATGGAGACCAGAACTGCACGTGATACTCCAAATATGGTCTCACTAGGGCATCATATCATCTAAAGATAACATCCCATGTTTTACATTCAACAGTTTTTAATGATATAAGCTAACATTTTATTTACCCTGGGAGAAGATGGAGCAGTTCTTTTCAACCTGAACCTTGGAGTATTCTCAGTGCAACAGGATTACCACCTGGAAGCATTTCAAGGTCAGGCTGAACCTCTCTGTGCTCCCAGCAGCTCCCCTTAGCACCACCCAAGGACCCCAACAGGGTCTGTACAGGAAGAATGCCAGAGGGATGATGCCACCCAGCACAAGGCCCCAGGAGGCAGTCTCCATCTGTTGTTCCATTATAATTGCCTCCCGACTGGGAAAGGTACCCCAAACCAACCCAGTTAGGATACCCTTCCACATATATCCTTTCTTTAAAAAGTCTTCCCGGCCAAGAAGGGACCCAACCATCCCAGCCGGAATGCCACCCAACCCACGTTGTCTATGACAGTACTGATAGACTGTCAGAAAATCATATTTCCTGTATCCTTTTTGCATATAATGATTTGCATGTTTTGTGTTTTACTTTTAAATGTGTTCACTAGTGTTACAATTGTTTTTAGTATACTGGTAAAACATTTTTCATAACGGAAGAACATTTTCATCCAGTATACTTGGTCAGCTGGTATAGTGTCCACTCCTTACCTGGTCCTTCCGTGGTTCTGCCAGTACAGAATAACACCAAAAGAATGCTATCATACACACTCACATAAGGGATAATCAAAGGTAGAATACAAAGTACAAATAATTAACATTTAATAAAGTCTTTTCTTGAACCCTGACCATCAGTCGGAGTTGCTGACCCATTTGACCCCAATAGTTTTTTGCCTGAAACAGCCTTAGCACATCTTTTCCAGGTTCAGTTTTAGCTGGGGCATCTCCTGGGACTGAGGCAGGGCTGCAAAGGTTCGGGACCATCCACAGTGTCAGCTGGTGGTTTCTGTGACCATTGCATCCTTCAGCCTACCACAGCTGCAGTGAGCACATCTGTATTTTGTTACATTCGTTTTCTTTATAATGCTTTTCATGCTGCGTTTGCCTAAATATCTTAAAGGAGATCACTTTGTTGAGACAGTGAATACCCCAAAGAATGACTGTGATGTGTTTTACTGTTTTTCATAATATTCAATACAGATCTCTAGTCTCTCTTGGTGCCCATCTCTTACCTCGTGCTTGGGAGTAAAAGTTCATTGGAACAGAAGGAGACATGTCTTCTTTCAACTAAGCCTGGCTCATGCTCAAGAAACAAAAAGTACATGAGCTAAACCAGAATAACCCTCAATTACTTTTAGAACTGGAATGGGTCTGTAAAGCCTTGGGGACACCAAGCTACAGTGCCATCAGGAGGCTCCTGATGCAAACCAATGGAACAACAAGCTGGTTTGAAGTGGGTATGCAAGGAGCGCATACTGTAGCGGGGTACTCGCATCAATTCCCTTTGAAAGAAAGAGTGATGTGCTTTTGACCACCACGGTATTCTCCCTTGAAGACAGAATGCTGTATTATAATCTTGCATTGTGATTTGTGATCGGGTCCCTTGAAGATAGAGCACTGAACGTTTATCCCCTGTGGTTATTTATGAACGCCCATCACTAATGGCCCCATGCAAAGCATCCTATTTACGCACCTGCCACAAACGTTAGCCTTTGAAAGCTTGCAAAGGATCTGTTAAGTAGCTTCTAGGTGGTCTCAAATGAAATGTTCTGTTACCAGGTGTGCTGGAGGGATATAGCATGCCTTCTGCCAGTTCTAATACTACTAAAGGGTCGTGTGATCCATTTGTTGTGTTTTTTTTTGTTTTGTTTTTACATCCTGGTTTTGTCTTTTGGTGGCCAAGAGTTGTTGAATCACCCTGTACCCTCCAAGGTACCCCTTACTTTTCAAAGGGTTAGGTATCCTGGGGGGTCATGTATAAAAGGTGCGTACGCACAAAAATGTTGCGTACTCCCGTTTCCACGTTCAAATCACGATGCATAAAACCTAAACTTGCCGTAAAGCCATGCACATTTTCACGGTACCTCCAACCCTGGCGTATGCAAGTTCTTTGCTCGGTTTTGCAAACTGGCGGCACCCAGTGTCAAAGCAGTGCTACTGTTCCTGTGATGTTTCCCTTTCTTTTTTAGATTAACATCCTTGATGCGGCTTTATCATATACACTGAAATTAACCACATATTGTTTATTAGTTTAAGGCATCTGATTGTAATTAACCTGTAACAATATAATAGTCCACGAAATGGCCAAACTATTCCAAATACTATAGCTGCTTCAGCGTTGTTACTCTCACTGCACCTTCTTCTTCTACTTTCAGCTGCTCTTGTTAAGGGTTGCCACAGCAGATCATCTTTTTCCATATTACTCTCACTGCACCACTCGGAGTATTTATATCACTATATCTGAGTGTGAATCACAGATCTACAGCAGCTGATCGGAAAGAGAATTATCGGTATACAGCATCAAGCACACGCTGCCTCAGCCATGCCGCCTATTTGAACTGCTCTCATACGACAAATGCTTCAGAGCCTTTCCTGTACTGACCTCGCAGTTCAGAAATAGTTTCACCCCAAGAACTTTAAACGCACTCAATCAGTCCATCAAGTGCTCCTTGTAGAACTGTTTGTACTTACAAGTACAATTACCTCACTGTAAACTTGCACTACAGTTAGAATATTGCACAACCTGAGCCACTTTATAAAGCACACATTGACATATGATGACGATATCATTTTTAAGAGGAAATGCAGGAAAATATGTTTATTACATTATACAGATAAAATGTTAACATTATTTAAATAATCTATATTGTTAATAATTAAACATGTGGGACACGGTGTTGCAGCGCTAACTAGCCTCGCGATGTATTCTTGCTGGGACTGGCGTGACACTGGAAGGATAGATGGATAGAATAATTAAACACGTAGTACAACAATATTTCAATGTTCCTTAAAAGTTTTGAAGAATCTGCGTTCTCAGCTTACAGATGGCTTAACATCTATTACAGAGCTAATTGTGTGGCAATTGTTTACTTGGAGAAAGAAAAGGAAGGACAGGAATTGGAGGTTAGTATGTTTGAAAGAGACAGTACTGCTGCAATAAATTATTTCATCGACGGTGGCGCACAGCGCAGCACGCATCTTGCGGGAGGCAGGAACAATCTGTGCATGAGGCGCCTGCTCATCACTATCACTGCACCACCGTGTTCCCATGTTTAATAACATGCTTTAACTCCTATCATCATGAAAATGATATCAAGTATACATCTCAGTATTTAAATTATTCAGAGAGCTGTTATATCACGAATGTAATGGATTCTGTGTCCTGTCGGAGGAAGAGAAAGCCCGTTTAAGAATCACGTAGTGATTCACACACATAGAGCACATAGAAGAACACAAACAAAGCAAAGCATTTAATGTGATACTTCACTTACGATTGTATTTTAGAAACTAGTAAATTAAACGATTTTAAGATGGTTCATGATGATCTACTTTAATGACAAAATAAACTACGTGATTAAACTGGAAATTCAAGATTAAAGTTGACATTTCGAGCTTTTTTCCCCACTGTGTGCCTATTTTTTTTCTCTGTACCCTAATAATCTTTCATATGACACTCGGTGGGCTACGACTCGCCTTTTCACTTCGACTTTGATATCTGACAACTTCTGTTTTATTTCGGGCACTGTGTGACTTTGTGAACTTAAGCTTTCGAGTTTCTCCGACACTCTATATCACTTGATCAACTTCCTCTTGTTGTTTATACCACTGTTTAAACCAACAAATAGTACGTTTTTCCTTGCCTCCACTTGGTATTCACTGAAATTCTTCTATTTTCCTCGGTGCTTTTGCCATTGTCTTTTCACAGAACGCTGAGCTTAAGGGCTATTTATATAGATTTGCATATTCAAAGAGGCATAATTCTGGGAGGAGTTGAGGCGGGACAACAGGTGCGTGCACGTGCGTTACTTTTCACGCTGACCGGGATTTATAGTATGTAGCTGAAAAATGTGGAAGTTGGTGTACACACAGATTTATGCATCTGGATTATTTTGTGCATATGAACATTTACGCTTTTGTCCGTACACCATATTTTAGTGTGAATTCTACGCATGGTGTTATGCATGAGGCCCCTTGGTCACTTGCTGAGTCACATACCCTGAAGTAAGCTTTTCCTGATTCCTCCCATGTTGCACATCTCTCTGTCTTTCTGGTCCTTTTCTTTTCCTGGGACAGGCTCCTCTCACAACAAGGACAATCATTTCAATGAGTATACCCCAATGCGCATACCAGACTGGATAAGTGTGGGGTGGGATGGAGAGTATGTCACCTGGGTAAGGAAGAAACCTGATTTGCTAAAACCCTCCAACTTCTCTTTTGGAAAAACACTCCAACATCTTATAAATGTGCTAAAAAAGATTAAATATCATCAATGGCCGTCGTGAATCCAAAAACCAGTGTGGAGCCACAGTTTCTAAAGATTGTGCTGCTGAGCTTAGCACTGAACGCTCTGCTCATCACCATAAATTAGGCGATTTCTGAAATATTGAGATGGATTATATCAGCCGCAAGAAGGAATAATGAGATTGCCCAGGCATTTACATCAGGAAATTTATCTTTGTGGATGCTTGCACCGCTGCTGGATGCGTATACAAAGGTAACACATGAACAGGCTAACAGAGTACAACAGACACGCACAGACCATGAAATCCTTACGGTTAAGCGTTTACATGGCCTCATACTCACGGAAAAATCTACGTGTGTTAACCCGACTTCTCAGAGACAAATATCTCGGTTTCTGTAACTGGAATAAGTGTATACATGGCATTTTTGAAACTGGGTGTCTGTGAATAATTGTGTTATCAAAGTGCATGTATGTATGAACTTAGACCAAGCAACAAATCAAAATATGAACAAGTCATTTAACCTGTTTGTACCATAAAACAATAAAAATAGCATTTATTTTTAATAAATTCATTTGCAATAAGACTCTTCCACCTTTGGTGTAATTAAAAACATTAAAAAAAACAAAAAAAACACACAATTCTGCCTGAATATACATGGTGCTCATGAAATCCGAGTGGCAGACTTCAGTTTACTAATAGCCTTTTTATTTTTACTCAGTCTTGCTGCTATTTCCAGTATGCCGAGTGTCTGCTGATCATGAAATCCTGATTTATTTACATTTCTGACTGGCACTTAAATGTGGGCGCGTTGGCACACGCTTCCAAGTGGATTAATCACATCTTCAAAGAGACTGCAGCCGAGTAGTGAAAACAAGTTTCCAAATTCAGAACGGCTCCCCCTCCAAAGCACCTCTCAGTCGGCCCGCCCAGCACCCCCCTCAGCCGCCCCCAACTCCCCTTCCCCATCTTTGTTTGAAGCGGCTGTTTGAGATTTGAACTTCAAGGCTCTCATTGTGGTGCAGGGCCCGGAGAGCAGGTCTGTCGTTAAGAGCATTGTGGTTTCTCTTTTCTTCTCTCAAATCTTAGATAGACGGCCTAATTTGTAATAAAGGAAAGGGAAGAGCCAAGTGAAACTGGAGAAAGAGACACCTTTGTCTTTTTAAGTTTTATATACAGCCTGCTCTGTCTGGTCGGCAGTGTGTGCTGCAGTGCTTCTGATGCTTCAAGTTCTTCATTCTTCCAGCTACACCACATTTGACTTGTTCTGTGACTGCTGCTCTTGGCTTAAAGGCTTCTCAAACTCCAACAATTTTTAAACTGCCTTCGAAGATCACAGGCAGCTGGAACCTCCCCAAGTAGCATCAGGCACTGCTTTGCTAAGATTAGCTGTGAGCTCCCTTGTGTGTTTTATGGTGTTCTTCAAGTACTTTATGTCCCAGGTGGAGTCAAAGTATGCGGTGGTCCAGTCAGTGCCCAGTGACCCCAAATGAGTCGCCCTACTTGCTTGTGTTCCAGCTGCACAACCCTACCGGTTCATTCACAATGACACAGCAGGAAATCTTGATTTTATTTTTGTAGGCTGTACTATGAACTTATTATTATTATTATTTCACATTATTGCCTTTATGGACCCTCGAGCTAGGCCGTTGATCTGCAAATTGCTGCAAGGGTGCATTACAATGGCTGAGCCTGCGCTCTGACATCCAAAAGGTCATGTGACAAGACAACTTCCTCTCAGGGATTAATCAAGTATATCAAATCAAATCAAAAACAATATATCTTTTTAAAGGGCATGTTCACTAACTTGCTCAGGATCACATAGCGACAGGAGTTGAACCAGCAACCCCATTGTTAAAAAAACTGAAACTATTTGGCTAGTCTAGCGCCTTCAACACAATCCAACCTCTGCTCCTTAGGGACAAGCTGACAGAGATGGGATTAGATTCATACCTAGTGGCATGGATCGTGGACTATCTTAAAGACAGACCTCAGTATGTGCATCTTGGGAACTGCACGTCTGACATTGTGGTCAGCAACACAGGAGCGCCACAGGGGACTTTATTTTCTCCGGTCCTGTTCAGCCTATATACATCGGACTTCCAATACAACTCGGAGTCCTGCCATGTGCAAAAGTTCGCTGATGACACTGCTATCGTGGGCTGCATCAGGAATGGGCTGGAGGAGGAGTATAGGGACCTAATCAATGACTTTGTTAAATGGTGCGACTCAAACCACCTACACCTGAACACCAGCAAAACCAAAGAGCTGGTGGTGGATTTTAGGAGGCCCAGACCCCTCATGGACCCAGTGATCATCAAAGGTGACTGTGTGCAGATGGTGCAGACCTATAAATATCTGGGAGTGCAGCTGGATGATAAATTAGACTGGACTGCCAATACTGATGCTCTGTGCAAGAAAGGACAGAGCCGGTTATACTACCTTAGAAGGCTGGCGTCCTTCAACATCTGCAATAAGATGCTGCAGATGTTCTATCAGACAGTTGTGGCGAGCGCCCTTTTCTACGCAGTGGTGTGCTGGGGAGGCAGCATTAAGAGGAAAGACGCCTCACGTCTGGACAAACTGGTGAGGAAGGCAAGCTCTATTGTTGGCATGGAGCTGGACAGTTTAACATCTGTGGCAGAGCGACGGGCGCTCAGCAGGCTCCTATCAATTATGGAGAATCCACTGCATCCACTTAATAGTATCATCTCCAGACAGAGGAGCAGCTTCAGCAACAGACTGCTGTCACTGTCCTGCTCCACTGACAGATTGAGGAGATCGTTCCTCCCCCAAACTATGCGACTCTTTAATTCCTTCCGGGGGGGTAAACGTTAACATTTAACATTATACATAGTTATTGTCCGTTTTTCACCTGCATTATTATCATTCTTTAATTTAATATTTATTGTATCAGTATGCTGCTGCTGAAGAATGTGAATTTCCCATTGGGATTAATAAAGTATCTATCTATCTATCTAGTCACTTTAAAATCATTAGGCAGCTGTCATATTAATGTAAAGAGTTTTGGAGTCTAGTCTCTTCTTGCTTCTTTTCCACAGGGAAGATACCAATTCACATGGAAGGGGCTTTTATTTATTTTCTAAAAAGAGGTTGTCAAGTTTATTTAAAACTCTGGAAGATTAAGGGCTTATGTTTTCTCGTTTTCCCCCATGCGGTTAAACACTAATGTCTAAAGGAGCGATTTAGGTCAGATGAGGCCTTTTGTCGCGTCTTTCATTCCAGACCTTTGACTCTAATGCTCCACCGAGACTGATAGCACTTGCTGCTATGCCCTACATACTATATATTGTTCTCTGCCCTATTTTATCAAAAGAGCTTTTGATATGTAATGTAATATTTTAAGCGGATTCAGGCTGCATTTTGTTGTAATTCAGTAATAGCCCACTAAATGGTATTATCAGAGTAGGCGTATGACTAAACCCACATTATCACTTCCTGCATGCTTGCCATTATAGGCATCAAGAGCAGGTAAGAAGATGCACTTGGCATGAAAAGGAGAATTACGCTCTGACACTGTAATGACAGATGTCCATAATTACTCAGCAGAACGCCTTTAATCGCAATGTTTTGCTGCTAAATTGGAGAGAAAATCTTGAATGAATAGCTTTTGATTTAATTCCCACCATTTGTTTCAGCTCAATTAGTTCACTGCTGCCTAATTAAAAAGCTTCAGTAAGATAAAGCAAATGTCTCTTTCTTTATTTATATTAATTAATGAGGCAAACCTAAAAAGAAAATAAATTGTTTTTTTTCCATGTATTGTGCTTGGTGTGCAAAGAATATTAAAGTTGGGTAAATGTTAAGTAGGCTCTTTCCCAATACACAAGGTTGTCTATAAAGATCTTTGAAATTTCATTAAATAAACAATATAACTTCAATAAAATGTGCAGGAGATTTCAACCTGAATGCCACGCCTCACGAGGTCTCCATATCAGCCATTATTTGTTACCTTTAAAGGACAAGTATGATATTGTTCAAGTAAAAGACATTTCTTCACAATCATAGTATATGGTAACTTGCCACACAAAATTGTGTTCTAAAATGAAGCAATTTTTCATAACTCTTCAAAATTACCTAGCCTGTAATTATAAAACGAGAGGCTCAAGGGACATCAGTTCAAGTGTGAAAATAAAAGTCTTATAACTTACCAAACATGTCGACTTTGAGGTGGCAAATATGCCTTCTGCATTACTGAGGCAGGCTTGTGACCACAATCGTTGCTTCTTCTTGCAGTAAGGACACGTCTCCTGTTTGCTTGTCTGCTCGCAGTGACCATCATGGGTGCAGTTTTTCATTTTCTACAGGTCCACCGCCAACTACAATGAGCAGTTGTTCTAACTCTGACCAGAGCTTCATGCTGCCCCCTAAATCACATATACAGTAGACACTGTGTGGCAGATGTGCGCTCAGATCATACGACTGTTTTTTTACCCTGAAATGGTACCCTTACATACAGTCAAATGCAACAATTTGCACACACAATTGTAGATTATGCGATAGAGCCAACCCACAATGAAACTGATTGATGGGGCACAGAGCAATTATCGAATTCTATAGCACATGCCGAGTCGTTCCTGCTGAGGATTATATTAATAAATGAACTGAGGACAACATGTTTGAAAGAGTAAAAGTAATTAGTAAATTTCACTGTTTTTTTTGTGGTAGACATTTACTCAAGCCCGTAATTTGATGAAGTAGTTCTGGTAGTGAGTTAAGCAGTTTTAAATCAACTTTTAATTATTTTTAATAACCCTTTCAGCTTTAAAAAGAACAGCTACTGGTGCTGTACCACGTTAATACAGAGTCCAGCAGCAATAACTACAGTACAGTATGTATCTACAACATGTCTGGCGGTAGATGCTTTCTGTGGTCCATGACTGGAGTAACTGGAGTGCCGGCAGTTTTTCAAACGTGTCTACTTATCGTCTTCATCATGCCGAGTGAAAGACTGGGAGTGAGTGTGTCACATTTTTTCAGTGATTGTTGTCTAGTTGTGTAAAGAACGGAGACAGAAATTCCCCTCTGGGCACCAACATTCAATAATGACATAACAGCCATGGAGACAATGTTTAGAGGTGACAAGTACTTGCAAAAGACAACTACGAGTTGAAGTTGAAAAACTGCTGTGAGGGAGACAAGCGCTGAGGTGAAGTGCACAGCTTGTCGCTTTTTAAGATGGCTGAATCTCATAAAATGTTTTGCTTTTTTCCTTCCAGAAACAACATTGATACAGTATTTTACAATATTTGTACAATATCGAGGCACAGAACAATACTCAATAACACTCTACCCTTAAAAAATGAGCACACTTTATTTTGTACACTTGATTTTAAGTTATAAAAACAATGCTTCACAATTTCATCAGGCAAATTAATACTAGATAGATAGATAGATAGATAGATAGATAGATAGATAGATAGATAGATAGATAGATAGATAGATAGATAGATAGATACTTTATTAATCCCAATGGGAAATTCACATTCTTCAGCAGCAGCATACTGATACAATAAATAATATTAAATTAAAGAATGATAATAATACAGGTGAAAAAAAACAGACAATAACTATGTATAATGTTAAATATTAATGTTTACCCCCCCTGGTGGAATTAAAGAGTCGCATAGTTTGGGGGAGGAACGATCTCCTCAATCTGTCTGTGGAGCAGGACAGTGACAGCAGTCTGTCGCTGAAGCTGCTCTTCTGTCTGGAGATGACATTATTTAGTGGATGCAGTGGATTCTCCATAATTGATAGGAGCCTGCTGAGCGCCCTTCGCTCTGCCACAGATGTTAAACTGTCCAGCTCCATGCCAACAATAGAGCCTGCCTTCCTCACCAGTTTGTCCCAGGCGTGAGGCGTCTTTCCTCTTAATGCTGCCTCCCCAGCACACCACTGCGTAGAAGAGGGCGCTCGCCACAACTATTTGATAGAACATCTGCAGCATCTTATTGCAGATGTTGAAGGAAGCCAGCCTTCTAAGGAAGTATAACCGGCTTTGTCCTTTCTTGCACAGCGCATCAGTATTGGCAGTCCAGTCTAATTTATCATCCAGCTGCACTCCCAGATATTTATAGGTCTGCACCATCTGCACACAGTCACCTTTGATGATCACTGGGTCTATGAGGGGTCTGGGCCTCCTAAAATCCACCACCAGCTCCTTGGTTTTGCTGGTGTTCAGGTGTAGGTGGTTTGAGTCGGACCATTTAACAAAGTCATTGATTAGGTCCCTATACTCCTCCTCCAGCCCATTCCTGATACAGCCCACGATAGCAGTGTCATCAGCGAACTTTTGCACATGGCAGGACTCCGAGTTGTATTGGAAGTCCTATGTATATAGGCTGAACAGGACCGGAGAAAGTACAGTCCCTTGTGGCGCTCCTGTGTTGCTGACCACAATGTCAGACGTGCAGTTCCCAAGACGCACATACTGAGGTCTGTCTTTAAGATAGTCCACGATCCATGCCACTAGGTATGAATCTAATCCCATCTCTGTCAGCTTGTCCCTAAGGAGCAGAGGTTGGATTGTGTTGAAGGCGCTAGAGAAGTCTAGAAACATAATTCTTACAGCACCACTGCCTCTGTCCAAGTGAGAGAGGGATCGGTGTAGCATATAGATGATGGCATCTTCCGCTCCCACCTTCTCCTGATATGCAAACTGCAGAGGGTCAAGGGCGTGTTGAACCTGTGGCCTAAGGTGGTGAAGCAGCAGCCTCTCCATGGTCTTCATCATATGTGATGTCAGAGCAACAGGCCGAAAGTCATTCAGCTCACTAGGACGTGATACCTTTGGGACTGGGGTGATACAAGATGTTTTCCAAAGCCTCGGGACTCTCCCCTGTTCCAGGCTCAGGTTGAAGATGCGCTGTAGAGGACCCCCCAGCTCTGATGCACAGACCTTCAGCAGTCGTGGCGATACTGCATCTGAACCTGCTGCTTTGCTGGCACGAAGTCTCCTCAGCTCTCTGCTCACTTGCGCTGTTGTTATTATGGTTATGATTGTAAACAAATAAATTTGACTTGAAAAAATACAGAGTCTATCCTTTAAAGATGTCTTGGTAATGAAATAAATAAAGAAATGCATGGTGCACACGTCAAGTGCAATTTGTCTGTTAGCCTTTTAAATAGAAGAACGTAGAATGTAAAACAGCATTTGGACATAAGAATCCTAACAAACCCTAAACACTAACCTGGTGATGAAATAAAAGAAAAAGAAAAGAAAAACAAAGGCTCTTGGGTTGAGAATGCAAGGGCTTTCTTCATTCACTGGGAGAGTGCCTCCCCAATTTAGGTACATAAGAAGCTCCTCAGAGCCTAAAAAGAAATTGAATAAATAATTCAACTACGTATTATGTTCTAACCGGGCTTCCTTCCTTGGCTAATGTTTAGATTTTTTGCTTTGTCCTCTTCATTCATTTTTCAGTATGATTATTTATTATGATCATCTCTGTTATTATTGTTCTCTTCATTTATCATTTACTTAAAATATGAATTGTATTATTGGTTTTTATGTTTAAGAATGTTCCTTGTGTCCAAAAGCCAAGATCACCCCTTGAATTACTGCTAAGAGACCACACCAATCCCATAATAGGAAGCGTTTGTCGAATGCACTTTGGAGCGGCTGAATTTGTTTTGTATGTATTGTGGTTTTCATTGGATTTTTTTTTTGCTTCTGTTTAAGGATGCAATTTAAAATTTAGGTTTTGGAATTTTTTGCTTTCTGGTCGTCTTGTCAGCAACTCATTTTGCTTTATTTTTGCTCATTTGAACATGTTGTTATATTTTCTTATTTTTGTTAATAAATCTCCTTTTATAAAGATTTGTCGGCCATCTTTATACAAGCAGGGGGTTTATGGAAATTCTCTTCCTTGTTAAGACATTTTGATATACATATATACACTACTGGTCAAAAGTTTTAGAACACCTCATTTTTGTGGTCAAAAAAAACAAGTCTCAGTTTCTACTGCGAAGAGGAGACTTTGTGCTGCAGGTTTGACAGGACGAGTGGCTGTAAGTAAGCCATTCCTTAAAGGACAACATACGGCCTTGAAATACCGGCTGTGGACAACTGCAGAATGTTGTGCTGTGAGGCATCGATCACAGAAGCTGGTGACCCTCAAAAACTTGTCTTCTGATGGTGTTGTGACTTTGGGATGGCCAGACCTCTTTCTTATCAGAGTTTCTTCCAGTTTCCAATTGCCTCTGGATTGTGAAGGACACCATACTCACTGACACTTTGATTTTTGTTGCATTTCTCTACATGAAAGGCCTACACTTATATGGGTAATACTGCTCTGTCTTATTTCATTTGTTAATTGCCATTTTCTTGCCATTATCACTGGAATTTACAACTTTCTACAATGGAATATCATCCAAGTAGTACTTCAGAGGGTGTAGTAACACAGTTGGCCTGGTGTAGGTCAAAGACAGTCTTTAAGGTGGCAGTGAGTCTTATCTGGCTCTGTTTTGAACACCTCACACCTCCCCGTTGCTGCTTCCACAACACCACCAAAACCAATGTAAATGGATACCACATAATGTACAATTAAATAATTGAGTAACGACGGCACATGCAACCAACACAAGGCACGTTTAACTGTTGGGCACACCTGACACTTTATCAGCAGTGTTAAGATCGTTTTTCATTTTAGTTTTTCGTATTTAAACTTTTTTGTTGGCTCAGATTTCTGATTTGTTATTAGCTATTTTCTTCCAAGAACCTTATGGGATGGCTGTCACTGGTTTAAAATTGGTTTGAAATAGTTCATTATGTTTAATGTTTGTTTTTAGTTTTTATTTATGTTCCATAGGGTCTGCTGTCGTTGTTGGCTTCTAGTGTTTGGACACAATGATGGGATGTTGGGAGTGTGTCCCTGGAGTGATGTGTTGTGACATTTATATTTATATTTCCAGCCTGCTGTTTTCCGAGATTACAGATGATAACAAACAAAGTGCATATGTGATTTTGGTGTGCCTTCTGATTTATGAAATATTAGCAGGCTTCTTTTTGAACAGTTAGGTTTAGCTACAATCCTTCTAAATTCCAGGCCTTCACTGTTGATTTGTTTAGGTTTACACTTCACCTGTCATGATATGTTGTGCCATTTGTTTTTGGTTTTTTTTGATGGTTCCTTGCTCTCTTAAATTTTCTGAAACCCACTTTCCAGGGTTTTGCTGCTTATTTTTATTTTATTTTTTCCAAGCATTTTAAAAGATGCTGAAAATATGTAACATTATTACCAGCATCAAGTAGTTTTCTTGTGGGCCATATTTGTTGATGGTGTTTATCCCATTGCTAGGCAAGATAATTAAAAACATCAACACGTGACGTCATTATTATGACCAGATAGAGATTGGTGTATTATTCCAATAAAAAACTACTACAGTGTTCATTCTTGGTAGTGTGGTCTAGTTATAAATTACTCTTCAGTTTCCTTACTGTCATTATCTTCTTGTGGATTTGGCTCTGGTTACACTCTCCCATTTGCCAACAGTTCTTCCACACTGTTACATGATTATGACTCTTGGTTCATGTCCTGAGCTTTGCTTATTTTATTCATGTGTGAAGTTTTGGATTCATCAACTAGATTTTACAGTCCCTTGCTAGGAAACCAACACTCCCACTTTCACATCCTGGACTTGGAACCAGGCAATGGTGCAGTTTTGGCCAAAGTACAGCAAACTGTGCAACGCAGAAAAAGGAATCCAAAAACATCACCTTCAGCAGTTTGGTCATGTCTACCAAATGGCTGAAAAACAGGACCCCACACTGACTACTGTGGAGATACCACTAGAAGCAATGGAAGGTCCTTGAGTTCAAGAACAGAGCCAGGGAAGATCTTGCAAATCAAAGGCTTAACCCCAGTTGATACATGACTTACAGCTCTCGATCAAAACATCTGGAAGACTGTCCTGAATCACGTCTATGAGACATCATCACTAATGATGACCTATTGGCTGCAACGCCAGCCATGACCAATGGCCCATTGGATTAATGAAGAAGATGATGATTTATTCATGTCTTCATGGGTAGGATTCTAGGCTTGTGTTATTTTGATTTTGAGACTTCTCCTGATTTGCTTTCCATTCTATACTTCTGCCAGCCAGTACAGTCAGTATAATCTGGTATGGAATGGTAGTGCTGCTGTGTCAGTGTTTCCCTCAGAATGGGAAACTGACCAATATAATTAAATGTTACAAAAACTATAACAAATAGCCCCTCAAGAGGAACAATCCATTAGACTTTGGCTTTAAGCAAAAACAGAGCAAATAAAGAACCTTTATAAATAACAAAAAAGCTCTGAAACAAAAGAAGCTCCAAGGAGCACAAATATCACAGGAGTTGCCTGAAATTGGCAATCCAGTCACAAACACAAATCCGAAAGAATGGTCATAACAGAGCAAAAAAGATAAAATAAAATCCAGAAACATAATAAATGAAATTGCACATTAAGGCAGAGCTCACCAACACCACAAACCACATACAATGAACCACAAAGGACTGCAAGATTCCCAGTCTTTACAGGGCTTGGGGCAGTCCCTGTGCCATTATAGGCAGGTGGGCGCACTTCTTGGGCATCCACTCACAAATCATATGGAACTTAGCAGGACACACAGAGGCACATAGAAACTAAACAGTACATAAAATAGATAAATACATACCGTAATTACTCACATTTAAGTTCTCCCACAGATAAATCGGGACTTGATTTTACTATATATATGTTGGTATTTTAATATGGTTGGTTGTATAAATTGAGTGTGGAAAACTCACACTATTGGTCCAAGAGATTATGATATCTAATGCCCACCTGAGAGAGTAGCCACAGAGCACACTGTCTGTTTTTTTTCTATGTATTGTGCCTACGTGACCACACAGTAATACCCAAATTATTCTGACGTTTGCACTGATTTGTGTTTTTTTGTATCTCACACCCTCATACACCTTTACTGTAAGAACATCCCTTATCTACGATGGAGCGTTCGATCAGAAGAAAATATGAAGCTGGTTTTAAATTAAACGTCGTTGAAGTAGCGAAAGAAATTGGTAACTGCGCTGCTGCAACAAAATTTGATGCATCTGAGAAACTGAAGCGAGACTGGAGGAGGCACGAAGATGTAAAAAAAAAAATAAAATAAAATAAGTGTCACATTTTTGAACGGGCGTATAAGTCAGGGTCTAATTTTATGATCGATTTTTCAGGTTTCAAGATCTGACTTATAAGTGACTGTATATGGTAGTTAATAAAAATAAGCAGCAAAAAGTTTAAATTAGTATAAACGACCCTAATTTGGGGTGTTTATAAGAAATGTAATGATTTGCTTCATGTGGTACAAGTGCATAATAAATAAGAATAGTTGTGTTAAATATATCTCAAATATCAACACAATCCAACCTCTGCTCCTTAGGGACAAGCTGACAGAGATGGGAGTAGATTCATACTTGGTGGCATGGATCGTGGACTATCTTAAAGACAGACCTCAGTATGTGCGTCTTGGGAACTGCAGGCCTAACATTGTGGTCAGCAACACAGGAGCGCCACAAGGGACTGTACTTTCTCCGGTCCTGTTCAGCCTATATACATCGGACTTCCAATACAACTCTGAGTCCTGCCACGTGGAAAAGTTCGCTGATGACTCTGCTATCGTGGGCTGCATCAGGAATGGGCTGGAGGAGGAGTATAGGGACCTAATCAATGACTTTGTTAAATGGTGCAACTCAAACCACCTACACCTGAACACCAGCAAAACCAAGGAGCTGGTGGTGGATTTTAGAGGCCCAGACCCCTCATGGACCCCGTGATCAGCAGAGGTGACTGTGTGCAGATGGTGCAGACCTATAAATATCTGGGAGTGCAGCTGGATGATAAATTGGACTGGACTGCCAATACTGATGCTCTGTGCAAGAAAGGACAGAGCCGACTATACTTCCTTAGAAGGCTGGTGTCCTTCAACATCTGCAATAAGATGCTGCAGATGTTCTATCAGACAGTTGTGGCGAGTGCCCTCTTCTACGCTGTGGTGTGCTGGGGAGGCAGCATAAAAAAGAAGGACACCTTACGCCTGGACAAACTGGTGAGGAAGGCAGGCGCTATTGTTGGCATGGAGCTGGACAGTTTGACATCCATGTCAGAGCGAAGGGCGCTCAGCAGGCTCCTGTCAATTATGGAGAATCCACTGCATCCACTAAACAGTGTCATCTCCAGACAGAAGAGCAGCTTCAGCGACAGACTGCTGTTAATGTCCTGCTCCACTGACAGACTGAGGAGATCGTTCCTCCCCCAAACTATGCGACTCTTCAATTCCACCCGAGGGGGTAAACGTTAACATTATACAAAGTTATTGTCTGTTTTTCACCTGCATTATTATCAATCTTTAATTTAATATTATTTATTGTATCAGTATGCTGCTGCTGGAGAATGTGAATTTCCCATTGGGATTAATAAAGTATCTATCTATCTATCTATCTATCTATCTATTTGAAATATTAAAATTTGTGCTTTATTTTAAATGTTTAAAGTCTAAATATTTTGAATTTTAAAAGAAATATTTTCAAATATAACATCACATCCATAATCACTGACCTAAAGATAGTTTAAAACAATACCTCACATGTTAAGCTGTACCTTATGGTAGTGGCTCATAGGGGGCTAGGACCACCAGTAAAGAATCAAATATCTAGAATATTCTACGTGTGATCATCAAACTCAAAATAGCATAAAATGGCACACAACATTCCTTTTGTGAAAAAAAGTAACTTTGAGCCCTCATATCCAACTGCTGGGTGAACGCCTGGGGTTTGTTGATGTGGCCTGCACAACTTCAAGTCCTTCTGTAGACACCTACTGGTTTACTCTTCGTCATCAGGGTGTCATTTCCTGTACAAAATTTGGTTAAAAATGGACTAAAAATGAGGATTTTTCAGATCTAGAGGGCAAAAAAACAAGGGATAAACCCAAAAAGTTTGACATCTTGCATTACTATAGACGTCGAGATGTGTTGGGTGGTATATCATATGTAGTGTTTCTCTTGTATCAGTGTGTCTAATTGTTACAAATACAATATTGACATAAACAAAAGAATTAAAATAAATAAAAAATAAAATAAAAACCAAAGAGAACATAAAAATGGAATTTAAACACAAACCAGGGGAGAGACCTTGGCTGAAACCTTAACAAGTTTTCAACCTTGTCCCCGTGTTCTTATTGCAGAATTCATTTTAAAGCAGTGACTACGATCAACTGTACTAATTCTTTTCATAATTTTAAAAGTTTCAATCATGTCACCTCCTCATCTCTGTTTGCTTTTACTGAAAGGGCTCAGCTCCTCCAGTCTCCCGTGATTGCTCATACCTCTCAGTCCAGGAGCTTTTATGTCTTTTTTCTAATCTGGAGACCAAAACTGCACACGGTACTCCGGGTACGGCCCCAGCAATGCATTATATACAGTAACTGTAACATAACCGTCCTTGACTTTTATTCCACTCATCGTGCTATACTGTGTAACCTAACATTCTATTAGCTTTTGTGACATTGTCCATATATAGATAGTGACAAGTCCACCATGTCTCCTAGGTCTTTCTCATAAGGTGTACTTTCAAGGTTCAGACCTCCCATTGTGTGCTGTGGTGTGAATTAACAATCCAACCTGTAAAGCAAACACCAAAAAAAACAGAAGAATGTACAGGTCACTGCACAGCAGCAAAAATAGGGGACCGCTTCCCTAAACCAGCCTCCCAGCAGCATGGATCAACTGGTGTTACAATAATAAAGTATTTATTGTTAAATCGTGATCTGATGCTTCAGTTCACTTGACAGACACACAGTTATATCACAGCAGCCTACGATTGCTGGTGGTGAAGTTGTCCCTTTATTTTACTTTGCGTTCTTTTTTCCCTGCAGTCTGCAGCATTCCCTCCATCCACATCTGCAAGTGGCCGGGTGATGCTGTGTGTCCAAAGCCCATCCTGAGAGTAACAGGCAGAGGAAACTCTGAAGACAACAATGATTCGGCATGTCTATGAGTCCACATTCATATAATTGAGAGCAGACCATTGCAAAGCATTCCACAATTAGTTCCTGAACTCAGGATTTTACATTCTTGTTCATGAATAATAAATGATCAATACGCTCTTTTCCACTCAAAAAGCAGTGCTGGGAAATGAAGAAAAGAGATATTCTTTTTCCCGAGCTCAGTATTCTTTCTGACTAATTCTTTGCACGCTATGCAAAAGTTGACTTTTTTTTTTGGTCCTGAGGGATTCCACCTTAAAATTCAAAGCACATAACATACTATAAAACCCCGGCATGTTAAAACCTACAAGCCAGACGCCACACAAGCAAATCTGTTTTCCAGCTGGAGCAGTATCCGTGTGTAGAATTATTGTGTGAGAGAACTCGATATTTCAAAAGAAATGTAAAATATATAGTGATAAGCACAAAAAGTAAATGAACAGCAAATAAAATCACACAAATCTGTGAGCCCAATTGGAGTGGAGGAGTTTGGGGACAATGGAGCACAAAGCCCTTTTCACTGTAGATTGCAGTCGACATCACATCCCAGCCTCCTGGGCACAAAGACAAAGAACTCAGAAGAAGTGCTCTCGCACTACGTGGCCCGTGAAAGCTTTCCTTTGAAAGCAAAAAAAAAAATGTAAAAACGTGGGGGTCCAGGGAGCCCACAAGCCATTCGAGGAGACCTGTGATATTTGGTGCCATTCACCCAACACATTTTTTCCTGCAGCAGAATGCAGCCTGGCTTGTAGTGAATGACCTCTAGTGATGTGCTCTGAATTCCTCTCCTCTTAAGCATGGATGTTGCGTAACTGAGACACGAGCGCGCGCACACACGCACGCGCACACACACACACAGCTGGCTCGATTAAACGCTGTCATGTCCAAGCAGTGCAGTCAGAGTGCCATCTAGTGGCGTTCAGCCGCAGTGCCACAGCTGAGCCAGAACTGGCTTCTCGTCAAGGCAAAGAACTTCGGATTTTAAAAGGAATTAAATACAACCTGAACATGAATGAACTGCAAATGCAAAGGTTTTCAAAAGTAACAAGGCCTGCTTGTGCCAGTTACCTTCCGAGTTACAGAGGTTTCATTTGGTGCCTTCGGCTGATCTAATACATTTGACTGATTACCTCCTGAATTTGTAATTATGTCATATTTTTCAGGAAAGCAGTTAAGTTGATGCAGGTGCATGGCAAAATATCCACAGCTGGCTAAGGCTGCCAGCAGTCAAAGGAAAAAAGGCTGTGATCACTGAAATAACAAAGTGATCTCGGCCAGGTAAAGTTCATAATGGCAAACTTGTTAGGTCAGAAAGGAATTACTGAGCCCATACTCGAGGAGAACAGGAAGGGAGGAAAACGTTAATGAGATCTGGCTGAAAATGTCTTCGTGAAGTCATTAAAGTCGTCTGTCAGGCGGATGTTGTTTTTTTGGTAACATAAAGAAACTCGTTGCTGTGTGCATGTCAGTGGGTTTTTTTTTTTATTTCCCCAGTCCTCCCATTTTACACTTTAATGTTGCAGGTGGATATTAAAATGACTCAATGGCAATTCTGTGAAATGCTAGTGAAATCCTGCTGGGGCATTTATGGCATTTTTAAATTGTGTTCACCTGATGCCATGGAAATTGCACCATGAAATGGAATGGCAGCAGGGTGCCCAGGATCAGTTTCTGCCCAATGCTTGAAGTGGGCCAGTGCTGGCACTTATTATATACAGACAGGTGTGTACTGATGTGATGACCAACACGTGTTAAGAACAGTCAGACAGTCATTATCCAACCTGCTATATCCTAACACAGGGTCACAGGGGTCTGCTGGAGCCAATCCCAGCCAGCACAGCACAACAAATCCCGGGCAGGGCGCCAGTCCACCGCAGGACACACACACACCAAGCACACACTAGGGACAATTTAGGATCACCAATGCACCTAACCTGCATGTCTTTGGACTGTGGGAGGAAACCCACGCAGACACGGGGAGAACATGCAAACTCCACACAGGGAGGACCCAGGAAGCGAACCCAGGCCTCCTAACTGCGAGGCAGCAGCGCTAACACTGCGCCACCGTGCCTCCCGTATTAAGAACAACAACCCGTAATTTCACCAAGCTTTCGTACTTCCAAAGGGGACAACACCCCCCACCACAATCTTTCACTTCCACTACCTGAAACTGATTCAGTAGTCAGCAGCAAAAACCTTCGGGAGTGCCGCCACTTCTTTAGTCCCCAGTGCTGTCAGAATAGACTCCTAGTCAGGTGGATAATGAAAACCACGTCCATTGTCCAACCTGTTTAATACGTCACAGGAGGCCAGAGCCTGTCCCGGCAGCACTGCAAACAAGACGGAAAGCAATCCTGGATGGTTTTACACTCCCACGTAGCCGATCAACAATCCCAATTAATTTAACACACACATCTTTTTGAATTTCCCCTTGGGATTAATAAAATATCTATCTATCTATCTATCTATGGTGATGTGGCAGGAAAGCTGAACTATCAAGAGAAAAACCTTACGGAGACTTGGAGAGGTCATGCAACTGCCACACAATGGAAAACCAGGCATGAGATTTACACCCAAGATGCTGGGTTTGCGAGGCAGCGTAGCACCCACTACGGCAGCATGTCACTGCATTATAATCACCTGACTGAGTTCACGTAATCACATGAAATTATTTTAATACTGAAGCCTACTATAGAAGAAGGAATCAGCGTCATTCTGTCCTGATACAAGCAGCAACCTCTTCTCTTTGTTATGACTGGTGTTTATCTTTCTTTCTTTCTTTGTGAATTTCTTCTAGAGTTATTAGTTCGTGTACACGTCTAACTCTTTCGATGCTAATGTTTCCTACTAAAAATGTTTTTGAGAAGTTGAAAATGATTTCACATTATCCTGTGGCCGGAAATCGTGTCACACCAGGAGGCCTGGAAGAACAGGGGACCGAGAGAAGGGCAATTAATTCCCCGGGACATGAGAGGGCAGCTCCCATGGGTTGCATTGCAGCCACAGGCTTGGGGCTTTGAAGTTCAAACCTGTTGGGGTCCGTGGACACCACCAGGGGGGCGCCTGGACAGCTCCAGAAGTAAGATCTGCAGTGCTGCCGGAAGTTAATTCGAGAGGCACCTGGAGCACATCTGGGTACAGTAAAAAGGAGGCCGCCTCACTCCGGAGTCGGGTGGAAGAGGATGGAGCTTGTGAGGAGAGGAGTGGAGGCGGCAGAAGAAGAAAAAGAGAAGAAAAGGGACTGAGGCCTTGTGGGTAATTTGTGCACTGTGTGCTGTGCAGAAGAAAAAGAATTGATAAACGTGTGTGTTTAGGACTCTGTCTGGTCTTCTACACCTGCTATGCGGTTTTGTATTTTTTAAATGAGCATCACCACTTCCTACTGTTAGCATAGTCTGTTGCTAAGGAGATTGCACCCAGAATCCTCTGGGATGGTACATGTGTGATTATCATCAGAGCAACTACATAAAATGTGCATAATGTTATCCGAGTCTTGCTTTGCTCTTTGTTATTTTTGACTTTTGATTACTGACCGAAATATTTTATCCCAATCCCCAAATTGAAATAATCTCAGCCTCTTTCGCAGAAGGCATAAATACCACTGTTAAGCTAATGTCACATTACACGACTCCTAGTCGTGGGGTATGTCAGACTTTCCTTATTCCTCGTTGCTGCTATCATACTTTCAGATTAGCATTCATTGGTGGTCAGCTCTCATGCACTGCTATGACTGAAGACAAAATTAGACTTGCCTGATTGTAATGCAGTAAGTCAGAAACTAATTGGAGTGAATCGCTGAGCACATCACATTACACGACTGGCTTAACAGATGCACACCACCGACAGCCTACAAAAGGTTATGACTGAAAATCACTGGAAAAATCACCTGGACAAGAGAGCTCCTTGATCTACAGGAGTTTGACATTGGTGAGATTCAGTCTTCTCTACTTCTTCTTCTTTCGGCTGCTCCTGTTAGGGGTTGCCACAGCGATCATCTTCTTCCATATCTTTCTGTCCTCTGTTCTGTTACACTCATCACCTGCATGTTCTCTCTCACCACATCCATAAACCTTCCCTTAGGCCTTCCTCTTCCCTGGCAGCTCTGTCCTTCTCCCAATATACCCAGCATCTCTCCTCTGCACATGTCCAAACCAACGCAATCTCGCCTCTCTGACTTTGTCTCCTAATCGTCCAACTTGAGCTGACCCTCTAATGTCCTCATTTCTAATCCTATCCATCCTAATAATGGCCAGTGCAAGTCTAAGCATCTTTAACTCTGTCACCTCCAGCTCTGTCTCCTGTTTTCTGGTCAGTTTCACCGTCTCCAACCCATATAACATAACTGGTCTCACTACCGTTCTGTAGACCTCTCCATTATAGATATTGCAGGTGATAAAACTGCTCAGGCACTCCAGTTCTTTTCCACAAAGAAAATCAATTTTAAGTGGGCACAAATGCTAAAAAACTGAAGTGACAATTTAATGACGTAACTAGTATCCCGAAACATGGCAGCCCACTGTAATGTGAGTGGAAAACTGAGGTTATTCACAAGTTTAGGGCAATCATTACATGACTTGCCTCGAGTCTTTCTGTTTTGGATGATTCTTAAATTTACACTTTGTACCAAACCATGCACGCAGTACGTACACCCATTTCATGTTTTTTATTTGTCCAAATTAATATTTGATTGTTGAGTCCCAGGACAGCATGGAGGTGCAGTGTTTAGCACCCCGAATGTTGTAATGATCACTTTCTGTCTGAAGTTTACATGTTCTCTCCATGTCCAAGCAGCCATTTCATGGACATCCACCTTCGGTTATCTGGCGGCTCTAAACCTGACCTCATTTGAATGAGAGTGCACTGTGATGGATGGACGGATGCCATGGTTGGTTCCTGCCTTGGGCACAGGCCTGTGGGAAGAGGCTACAACCTTGAACTGGATTAAGTCAGCCTTTAAAGTCACGTCTTTAATATGATGGTCTGGCTGACTACAGTTACACGCCTGACAGGCCAAACTTCTCTTTTCGGACAATCAAAATGTGAATTCAGAGCATTTCAGTGGCAGTCAGAGTACAGCTGTAGAAATGCCTGAGTGTTGGCATGAACTTTTACTACTGACATTAGGAGGTAAAAAACAGAGGAAGGTATTGAAAAGGATATGCTGTGGGAGGAAGAAGGTGGGCAATTAAAAAAAGAGTCAGGAAATGAATGGTGCCCAAGTTTAGAGCTCCACAGGATGTGACTCAAAATGAGACGTCAACGCTCATGGCATACAGCTCAGCCTTCCAGAAAAAAAAGGCTGATGTTGATTTTCTAATTATCTCAAATATTACATCTCAGAGGCACAATCAGTCAATTTTGTGTAGTGTCTTTCACAAATGGCACCATCACAAGGCACTTCACAAAGCAAACATGAATGCATCTCACAAGAGAAATATAATACACCACAACTGTCACTACATGACAAAGTGAGAAGGAATAAACTTAAACGTAGAGAAGCTGAACAGACGCGCAGACTGGAGGTGACAGCATGGCTGGAATGAGGTAGTTACAGAACATTCTAACCATTAGGCAGAACGTGCAAATGGCACAGAGATGCTAATCAAACTCAGTGGCATAGCTAGGGGAGGGCGGAGGGTGTGGTCCGCCCTGGGCGACACATTTTTGGGGGTGGCATTATCGGCCAAAAGGCTCAGCACAAGTTGTGTGTAAGCAGCAGGGTTCGGAAAAATATCACTCATGAAATGAAAAAGTAAAATTCTCTGATTTTTATCCACAAATGCTTCAAAAATAATTTTCAGACTGTCCTTCTGTGACGACATCAGACACAGCAGTTGACATTTATGAGGAGGAGAGGAGAGGAGAGGTTGGGAGCATGTGCTGATGGCGCGTTGCTGCACCCACCACACGACAAACCACCTGGATTGGGACCCAAGTGTAGCGGATGACACCTCAGCACCACACTGGAACAGTGTGAGGTTTTTTTTTACAGTGGCTGGAGTGCCAATCCTGTCACCAACCTCCGAATTTTCCACGCAAGTTGGAGGACCCGCTTGCAGAGCTGGATGCAGGTTAACATCATAGCCAGGATGAAGCAAATGCAGGCCATGGACCCAACGGAGTAAACGGCAATAACAAAAATGAACATAAACACTACACTGATAATAATTTCTAGGATGATAACTAATTTACAATTTATAATTTTGTTTCGTTATCAATCTGAATGCGTTCTTGCTCTGCGCAGAAAACATCCCCACCTACCACTTGTACACTACACTGGTTCTGATTTTCGCAGCGTAATTATATTAAACTAATAATCAGAACACGGCTTATCAGTGCGTCTTTACGATATTCTTGTCTAGTTGATGCTTATAAATAATTATATGTGAAAAATTATTGCTGTTTCTCTATATATGAATAAATCTATGCAAAATGTATCTTAATTTTTCTCTATACGTCATTTTAATTTTCTATTTAAATAGGTTAACATATTCAGATATGTTGGAGGGCGGCAAATTGAAGCACCGCCTGCCCCGAGTGGCACAAACTCGAGCTACGCCACTGTTCAAACCAAGATTGTAGCCCAGTGTGCTGGAGCTGTGAGGCAGCCACGCTAACCACTGAGACCCTTAAGTGAATGAAATGAACAGAAGTTTAGCATTTCATCTGCTTAGCAAACATCTGAGCTGTCCTCTCTCTTGCTATCTTATGAGCAATTAAGCAAATATTAGGTGTCTTTATTTGTATTGTGGGGCCTTTAGGATAAAACAAAGAACCAGGAGGACAGAATGTCTAATAACTGAAAATAAAGAAAGAAAGAAACCGGAGTAACTGTAGGAAACCACACAGACATGCAAAGAACATGCAGACTCCACATGGAATTTGCTGGGATGGGATTTGAACTCAGTATTCCAGGGATTTGAGAAAGCTACAACAGCCACTGTGCAAAAAAAAAAACCAAAATAATAATAATAAAGTTTTTCTTTTTCACTGAAATGTACAAATTGCCTCAAGACAAAGAACAAATATTCCACTGTAGGCGAGGCAGGCTGCACCCTGTCTCGTAGTCTGAGACCACAATAATCAGATCAAACTGCAATGAATTTCTTGGAAGTGCTTGGCAAAATTAAGCACTTGTTTCAATATAAATAAATACTTTTTTAAAACAGGTACAAACTAACATAACACAACTGAGTGATTTGTGTTGGAAAAATAAGAAAAGATCATTATGAGTATATCTGAATGGGGCTCATTTATGGCAGACAATGTACTGCTTTTTAACTCACTTTTACTGTCTTCATTGGCTGGAGAGACTCTTATGGGGGCCAAATTCATACAGATGATGTCAAGATGTTTGACTCTTCCAGCCTTAGTATGGAGGAATGCCTGAGAAGATGCGCCCTGACGTCACCTGTGCCACGTCCACATGACAGGTTCATTTCTTCAGGCAGGATCAGGAAGTTGACGTCAGTCGTAAAGGCAAACTCCACCCAAAAAGGACATTTTTTTAGATGTTACTTTGTATGTGTAGTTTTTAGTAATGGTCAAAACATTCTTAATCTCGTGTTTTTGTAGAGAACGGACATAACTCAATCAGAATAACATGAAGGATGCCTGGAATGGACTGGTCATAATTACTGGACTCAAGCAATCCAGGGCTGAAGTGTAAGAAGGAGATGTGGACAAAACTAATGCCCTGGACCCATTTTTAAATAGATTTTCCTTCCCAATGACCAGTCTCTCCAAAACATACCTTCTACATCAACAACTTCTACCATGTCAAATAGAATGGCCAGTGACAAGTCCACTTCTGATGATCAGTGTCCATAACTGTAGACCAAGTAAGGAGACAACTGAGGAAGTTACACACATGAAAAGCCGTGGGACCAGATGGAGTCCGTCCTTGAGTTCTTAAAGCCTGTGCTGACAGCTTTGTGGTGTCCTCTGTCACCTGTTCAGTCTGTCATTAAGGCTTCAGAAAGAGGTACTGCTGTGGAAAACATCCTGCACCGCTTCAACTAATAACTAGAAACTAGTGACACTTACATCTCACATCATGAAAACCTTTGCGAAGCCTGAACTAAGAATCCCTCTTGTGGAGTAGACCATCTGGACCCAGTACAGTTTGCAGATCGGACAAAGGTTGGAGTGGAAGATGCAATGATCTGTCTGCTCTGTGATGCTTACTCTCTCACCTGAACAAAGCTGGCAGCGCTGTGAGGATTAGGTTTTTGGATTTCTCCAGTGCCTTCAGTACATTCCAGCCATCCCAGTTAAAGGGTAAGATCAGAGATATGCAGGTGGAGGGGGCCTGTGGTGTCCTGGATAAAGGACTATCTTGTTCAGCAGACCACAGTTTGAGAGGCTCAATGACTGTGTTTCTGAAACCAGATGTGAGCAGCCCCATCTCCTTTTCTCTTCACACTCTACACCTCGGATTATAAATCTAACACCAGGGGCCTCATGTATAACGCCGTGCGTAGAACTCACACTATAACATGGCGTAAGCACAAAAGCGGGAATGTGCGTATGCATAGAAAAATCCAAATGCATAAATCTGTGTGTTCGCCAACTTTCATGTTCTTCCGCTACATAAATCCTGAACAGCGTGAAAAGTAACGCACGCACCTGTTGCCCCTCCCCAACTCCTCCCAGAATTACGCCTCTTTGAATATGCAAATCAATATAAATAGCTCTTCAGCTCAGTGTTCTGTGAAAAGACAATGGCAAAAGCATGGGGGAAAATAGAAGAATTTCAGCGAATACCAAGTGGATGACAAGAAAAACTTACTATTCGTTGGTTTAAACAGTGATATAATCAACAAAAGGAAGATGATCGAGTGACATATAGTGTCGGAGAAACTCGAAAGCTCAAATTCACAAAGTCGCACAGTGCCCGAAATAAAAAAAAAGTTGTCAGATATCAAAGTCGGCGTGAAAAGACAAGTCGTAGCCTACCATCTGCGTGTCATATGAAAGCTTATAAGGGTACAGAGAAAAAAAAAAAATAGGCACACAGTGTGGAAAAAAGCTTGAAATGTCAACTTTAATCTCGGAATTTCCACTTTAATCACGTAGTTTATTTTGTCATTAAAGTAGAACATCATAAACTTCATCTTAAAATTGTTTAATTTACTAGTTTCTCAAATCCCATCGTAACTAAAGTAGCACGTTAAATGCTTTGTTTTGTATTTGATCTTCTATGTGCTCTGTGTGTGTGAATCACATGCTTCCGGGCTTTCTCTTCCTCCGACAGGACACAGAATCCATTACATTTGTAATATTACAGCTCTCTGAATAATTAAAATACTGAGATGTATACGTGATATCTTTTTCATGATGATAAGACATCATATGTGGCGCAGTGGTAGTGCTGCTGCTTTGCAGTAAGGAGACTGTGGAAGATTGTGGGTTCGCTTCCCGGTTCCTCCCTGTGTGGATAGTGCCTTGAATACTAAGAAAAGCGCTATATAAATGCAATGAATTATTATAAGAATGAAAGCATGTTATTAAACATGGGAACACGGTGGCGCAGTGATTGTTCATGTCTCACGCAAGATGCTTGCTGCGCCATGCGCAACCTTCGATGAAATAATTTATTGCAGCGGTACTGTCTCTCTCAAACGTACTAACCTCCAATTCATGTCCTTACTTTTCTTTCTCCAAATACCCAATCGCCACACAATCAGCACTGTAATAGATGTTAAGCCATCTGTAAGCTTAGAACACCGATTCTTCAAAACGTTTAAGGAACATAGAATAATTAAACATGTACTACGAAGATATTTCAATCCATCTATCCTTCCAGTGTTGCATCAGCCCGGCAAGAATACAACGCAATGCAGGAACAATCCGTGAACTAGCTAGTGCTGAAGCACCGTGTCCTCACATGTTTAATTATTAACAATAAATATTATTTAAATGAAGTTAAAGTTTTATCTGTATAATATAATCAACATATTTTCCTGCATTTCATATTAAAAATGATATCGTCATCATATGCAAATACGCACTTTAAAAAGTGGCACAGGTTGTGCAATATTATAACTGTAGTGCAAGTTTACAGTGAGGTAATTGTACTTATAAGTACAAACAGTTCTACAAGGAGCACTTGATGGACTGATTGAGTGCGTTTATAGTTCTTGGGATGAAACTGTTTCTGAACCGCGAGGTCCGTACAGGAAAGGCTCTGAAGCGGTTTGCCGTTAGAGAGCAGTTCAAATAGGCAGCATGGCTGAGGCAGCGTGTGCTTGAAACTGTATACCGATAATTCTCTTTCCAATCAGCTGCTGCTGTGATTCACACTCAGATGCAGTGATATAAATACTCCGAGTGGTGCAGTGAGAGTAATATGGAAAAAGATGATCCGCAGTGGCAACCCTTAACGGGATCAGCTGAAAGAAGAAAAAGAAGGTGCAGTGAGAGTAACAATGCTAAAGCAGTTATGGTATTTCCATGGAATACTGTGGCTATACCATGGACTATTATATTTTTACAGGTTAATTACAATCAGATGCATTGCACTAATAAACAATATGCAATTAGTTTCAGTGTATTTATAAAGCCGCGTCAGAAATGTGGATCTAAGAAAGAAAGGGTGACCACACAGGAACAGTAGCACTGCTTTGACGCTGGGTGCCGCCAGTCTGCAAAACCGAGCGGAAAAATTGCGTACGCCAAGGTATGAGGTACCGTGGAAATGTGCTTGCGCCACCACCATCTACTGTAAGTACCATGATGTTCCAAAAATGATGGATGGATTAAAAGCCAGAAGTCTGTATGACCATCCGCATCAAGTGACTCCGTGAGAACCCAAACTACAAAGAGGACTATTTCATTTATGTTAGGTAGAATGCCCAGAGGGGACTGGGCGGTCTCGTGGCCTGGAACCCCTGCAGATTTTATTTTTTTCTCCAGCTTTCTGGAGTTTTTTTTGTTTTTTCTGTCCTATCTGGCCATCGGACCTTACTCCTTTCTATGTTAATTAATGTTGCCTTATTTTAATTTCTTATTTTGTCTTTAATTTTTCTTTTCTTCATTATGTAAAGCACTTTGAGCTACTTTTTGTATGAAAATGTGCTATATAAATAAATGCTGTTGTTGTCCACTCCTACAGATACTTGAGGGTCCACATCAATGACAGAGAAACTCTATAAGAAAGGGCAGAGCAGGCTCTTTTTCCTTTGGAGACTGTGTTCCTTTAATGTGAGAAGTGACATCCTTCACATCTTCTACAACTCTGGTAACATCACTTCAAGGGAGGTCCACTGAAATGTACAAATACATGTACATGTAGTCTAATATGCATGGCTTTTGGATCTGGGAGTAGCTGGAGGAAAACTGCTCAGATACTGGGATGGGGTACAAACAGCATAAAGCCAATGTCCTGGTTGGGATTTGAACGCACTCTCCAACACTAACCACTGTGCCATTTTAAAACTGATACACAGTGCTAAATATATACTGAATAGATGAGAGCAGAGTATTGCTACTAAATATGAAATTAATAAAGGAAGAAAAGCCAGAGGGCAAAGAAAAGGTAAAAATTAAAAAATGTCTCTGTGTGAGGAAAAAGAATTTATGAAATACTTACCAAGTATTTCTCTGATTGGCTCACTTCCAGGCATGCAATGCAAAAGCAGAGAGAGAGAGAGAGAGAGAGAAAGAGAGAGAGAGAAAGAGAGAGAGAGAGAGCGAGAGAAAGAGAGAGAGCGAGAGCGAGAGAGAGAGAGAGAGAGAGAGAGAGGGCGTCTGTAAGAACATCAGTGATTGTTGGCAGGTCTGCCGGGAGGTTGGCTGCAACTTCCGTCTCACTTAAGCTCAGCTGGCAGAGATTTCTTGACTAAAGAGATGTTGTGGCACTGAGGCGGATTAATTCATTTAGCACACTGATAACAAAAATGTATCTTTAGAGGAAGCTTTGCAGACTGTTTTACTCAAAAAATTATTTTCCTTACTTTTTAAAGGCAAATATTAGTTAAAATGCCTGACAGTGTTTAGTAGGCACATCCTTACTGCTTTGGTCTCACATAACAGTTCATGTCTAGTGTTACAGAGTATGCTAGGATACACATTGTATTTTACAGTCCTAAAAGTATTTTTCTTTCTTAAAGTCATACATTTTGGAGCTTTTATTTTTAAGTGCCAGAGAAAATCTAGGATGGAAGATTTTAGACATTTTTCCTTTATTTTTTTGTCATTTTGATGGTTTGCATTGGTGATCTCACCACAAGTGTCATTGTGCATTTCTGTTGCTATACTGCACCATGTGATTAGGGGTGTGGCCTATGGTACATGCATGTATGTGATGTCACTCGTTTGTGATCACATGATCTTAGATTCTAGGGTTCCTTTTAATTTATGTCACACACGCAGGCTTGGTAAGTCAGTGACTCTTGACTTTTACTAATGAAAAGCAGAAGTGTAATTCAAGGGTGAAACATTTGTTTACTGAGTATTAGTTTCTGTCATTTCAGTGGATGAACAACAGATGGAGGAAGCCTGGCGTCACATCCTCCATGAGCCCTAACTCTTCTGGTAGGCCAGGACAAAAGCGCCAGAGACACAGCAGAAGCTGTCGATCAACTGCATGAGCCTGTCAAAAGTAGACCTCCTGCATTTTCTTTTGAGAACTACCAGAGGCCACCAAATCCCTACTTTTTCCCAACAGGTGATTCTTTTTCAGTTGCTACCTGATTTTTGTTGCTTTAAGTTCTGATACTGCATATTAAATGGGGTCTTCCCGGCTGGAATCCCACTTTCCTGCTAATGTGTATGTTACTATTTTACACTATCTGTTGGCTCTTCGTTTCGGCTTTCATTTCAGCTTTGGTAGCTTTGCTGACTGACCTGCCAATTTTGACAACTCCTTAGAAAATGGTGCCCTTGACCGAGGTTTCTAAAATTCTGCAAATTCAACTTACTTCATAGAGCAATTCAGACAATTAATGTGAAGCGAATGCAAATAACTCCACAGTCCTAGTATCTTCAAGTTCAGTAAAATTCTAAGCAAAAAGAGTTCATACAATAAAAGAGAAAAATTGATTTTACAAAAATGGACAAATTCTTCTATAAGATGTTTAAGGCTTTGGTACATTGTTACATTTATTTAAATTCCTATCCTACATTTTCATGGCAGTAATTCCTTTCATTATTTTAAACACTTCAGTCATGTCACCTCTTAATCTCCTTTTGGTCCTTCATTCGTTCCTCATAACTCTTCCCCTGTAGACCTGGAATCAGCCGAGTTGCTCTTCACTGCCCATTCTCTTGTGCCACTCTGTCCGTTTTGTAGCCCGGAGACTAAAGCTGCCGGCAGTACTTTAGGTGAAGCCTCGCCAATGTGTTATAAAGCTTAACCTCCTTTGACTTGTACTGCACTCCTCGTGCTCTGTAACCTACAATAACATCATCTTCATCATCATTTATTTATATAGCACGTTTTCATACAAATGATGGAGCTCAAAGTGCTTTACAAGATGAAGTAAGAAAAAAGAAAAATATAAAAATAAGATTAAGCAATACTAAGTAACAAAGAATAAAGTAAGGTCTGATGGCCAGGAGGACAGAAGAAACAAAAACAAAATCTGCAGGGGTCCCGAGGCCATGAGACCACTCAGCCTCCACTGGGCATTCTACCAAACATAAATGATCTCAATCAGTCCTTGTGGTTTTCTGGCTTCATGTGGAAGAATTAGATGATGATGGTAATGTGGATGTCTGAACTTCAATCCATCAATGTAGGGACAGCACGGTGCTTTGATCAGGTGGTGGTGCAGAAAATAAGAAAAAGATCAGCAGGGAATAGTAGGGGTTCGTACGGATTGTGGAGCAATGATAAAAATGATAATTAAATGCGTATACAGAATATAAGGGTTACACAAAAATGAAGCTATAAGAAAGCCATGTTAAAATAATGGCAATCCTCTTTAATAAAATCCCTGTGTGTGTGTCTTCTGGTGAAGTGCGCATGCGCGGGGCACTCTTTAATAAAGGACATCATTGCTGGGGAGAGTGCTGATTGGGTACTCGCAGCCGTACGCATAAAATCCTTTGCTGGGGAGACGCCACACATACAATAATCAGCTGCATACCAGCACAGATTAAAATTCTTGCTGGGGAACTGCACAGTACTTGCTGGAGAGACGCTTCAGCCACAATTATCAGCTGCACGCCACACATTACATCAGTTGCTGGGGAGACTCTGCTGATTGCCCACTGTTGTGACAGAAAATTAAACGCATGTTACGGACAGGGCGGAAGTACAGGGAAGGGCAGAATGAATGGCAGAGTCACCGGCCTCTAGCAGATGCTTCAAAGGCCGCCTGACTCGTCACACAAGACAGAGAGGGCGGGACCTATAAAATATCGCGCGGCCGATCCAATCGGATTTCGGAAAATGAGGTAACACCTAAAACTTAAGGCACGAAAAATCCAATTGGGTACTGAGATGCGGAGACCAGCTTCCCCAAAGCGGTGGGATTAGTGTGTGTTGTTATGCAAGTGTTCACTCTGAGGATGTCAGATTTGTGATTAAGAAGCTTGGCCCGGTAAAGTGTAAAGTGTCAGTCGTTGGAGGGGTTTTCCTAAATATACGAATTTTCAGGATATTACAATAGGATGACTTTTAAAAGTAGATTTATTTTCGTGCACATAAAATCCATTGCTGGGGAGACGCCACACATACAATAATCAGCTGCACGCTAGCACAGATGAAGATACTTGCTGGAGAGACTCCACAGCATGTTAAAATAAAGAGAGGCAGGATAGGAGATCTTCAAACGGAAACAACTTATCAATCAACAGCCACAGAGGAGAGGATAAATGTAATATTAATTATACTTACTGTATTGTCGTATACGTTTCTATTTTATTTTTATTATTATTTTATTTTAGGCTTCTTGCAAAATACTAATATTTATGCACTACTGTTCTAGCGCCCGTTATTGTAATGGGCTTAATGTCTAGTATTAAAATAAGTAATTAAAATAACATCCTATTAGCCGCCACAGTTGGCCCTGAGCATTGTCTGGATAGACAGTGAAGAGAACTCTAAGGTCTAGTGACTACTAAGGACCTTCTCATAAGAGATTCCTTCAAGCTTCTAACCTCCTGTTGTGTATTCCAATTTAAAATTCTGATTTCCTACATGTAATATATATCACCAGTAACGGTGCGAAGTACAATAACATACAGTGAATACACTTGACTTGAGCATTCCTAGTTTTCAATCTCTTTCTCTGTACGTTTACCATTCATTTGCTCAGAGGTTGATGCGCTTGCTGCTTCATGAGCAGCTCTTCTTTTCTCCACCCTAGCGGCCCGCTTCTTCTCTTTTTCGTCATCTTTTCACGTTAAAACTGATTAATTCAGATTTTTTTGTTGTAATTACTTAGTACGTTTTCCTTAATTTTTCACTTAAGCTGGCACTTAAGTCTTCAATCTGCCTCAAGAATGATTTAAGATATGAAGAGGGAGGGGAAGTGAAGGCGAAGATGGGAGGAATGAGAATGGCGCTCATACACATGTGCCGTCCTGCTGGCTGCTGCCAAGAGTTGATTCTACAATAAAATAAAATAAAAAGAGGAATAACCTTGGAGGTCAATCATCACCCCAAAAGTGGATAGTAGACGTCTCATAGTATATGTGTTCTAAATTTCAGGTCAATAGGTCAAACGGTTTGCGAGCTACAGGCGATTTAAAATCCTGGACAGAACAAACGGACAGCCACGGTAGCGTATTATATAAGACTAGACAAAGAGCCCGTTTCGACAACGTAAGATGAAACGGGCATGAGTGGAATAGTAATAAGTATAAGCACCACAAACCTGATATAGGTGTATTGAATGAATGCGTAATTAGGCCTCGAGCTGTAGTCAAAATCGCCTTTCAGGCCTCTAGAGCTTTAATTGAAGTCGCCTTTCTCTTTGAATTTTCGCGGCCGTAAATCTGCCGCCTCCCGCGATGTTGGGGTTGGATGTTGGTCGAAGTCACCTTTCTCTTTGAATTTTCGCGGCCGTAAATCTGCCGCCTGTTGCGATGTCGGTCTTGTAAGGTTTTTCAGGCAGCTGTGCAGAAGGCAACTGCGCATTCGGCTTCGGACAGACGTGAGTGAGTAGGCTGGCGAATTATATATAAGATGATTTATTGACATGAAACTTTCCTTGTATGCCTGTATGCTGCCCTGGGCTGTCTGCAGTGACTTGGCTGATTGTACTTTGCAGTATTTGCCATTCACCCAGCCAGCTATCATCCACTGACTTAATTGGCTTGTAATTTATATTCTCTTCCAGATCATTTAAGTATTTTTTTAAAAAGTGTTTAAAGGACAAACATCTATTTTAGATTTTGTTGCATCTACTCAAAACTTGCAGTGTTAAAGTTAAACTTCACAGCTTTGGATTTTGAATATGCAGTCTTCCAAAGCATTAAAAATGTGTATGTTATGGTCACCAGAGCCTAGTCTAGTTCAATCACCGCTACCCCATCAATTCTTTCATTATTATTATTATGTAATACTAAATCTGGAATTCTCTTCATGGTGCTTTACAGGATAAATTTGGTATTTTTCAGGTTGAAGTTATTTCTTCACAAACATGGCATATGTGCATTTCATGTCATTTTCTAACCCACTTGATCCCATCCAGGATCATAGGAGATGCTGAAGGATATCTCAACTAGCATTGGGTGCCAAGAAGGAAGAAACCTTGGACAGGGTGCCAGTCCACTGCCCTGGACACACACCCTGGTCTCCTCACTGCGAGGCAGCAGCGCTACCACTGCACCACCGTGATGCCCTATAGATACATTTGTTATGCAAAACTGTGTTCTAAAATTAAGCATTTGCTATAAATTTAAAGAAATGTGGAGCCTGGCGACTTATAATGGAAGCCATGGGGCACTGAGCCCGACTAGAAAACAAAAGCCTAAAACTGACCAGATATGTCCTTTCAAGCAGAAAAGGTCTTGATAAGTGAAAACCCGTCCTCCCTCTTTCCGCTGTATGTCTGTGACAACAAAAGGGATCTAGAAATAATCGTGTTATCGCAAATCCTTGGTACTATTGTTCTTGAGGTAAAGATGCATTTCCTATTCACTTGTGTGATAGCGGTGGGCTTTTTGGTGTGTGTGCTCTCACATAAATATAAAAGTAAATCAACACACCACCAAGCACGTGGCAGGGACCGTTTACTCTAATTTTGTCTTTTAAGAGGACAATTTGGCCCAGGGGAAGAAGGCAGAAATGGCTGAATCTCATAATATTTTGGGGTTTTTTTTGTATGAAAACGACACGTGTTCACATTTTTACAATGTGTGTGTAATCTCAAGATGCGTATTAATGCTCGATAACTTTCTTGACTTGAAAGACAGGCGTATTTGGTCAGTTTTCAACCTTTGTCTTCTGGTCGGGCTTCGTGCCTCAGTGTCCTCCATTATAAAATATTAGGACAAGATTTTAACATTTAAAAAAATAAAAAACTCTAAACTTCGGAACAAAATGATATGTGGCAAATGCATTTATAAACTGTTTGTGAAGAAATAACTTTGCCTTGAAAAATGCTGAAAATATTCTTTAACGTACTGCAGACCTATTCAGATGGCGGCCCAGAAGCAACCTCTGAGTGGCCCCGCCGGTGGTCCTGCCAGGGCTCCAGACTGCAACGATGCAACCAAAATTAGATTTGGCAATTATAATTTCTACTTAGTTCACCAGTGATAAAGGAAATCATTGAAACTTTATTATATTGTAACAGATGCAAAAGGACATTTTTTATTGTTGAGTGGATGTGCTGTTAATTTAAGTGTCAGTACGGGCTTCCCTTTGCATACCCCTGAGCGGCACACAGGCTGGTTTATATCCCGTGCTGGGTACGAGGGAGTCACGGTGAAAATGATAAGTCACAGGTGGAGACGCGCACGGGAAAATATTTCTAATTACACGGCGCTGCTGTGGGGACAGCTGTGAATTTCAACGAGAGGCTGATTACGTGTGTGCCAGAATAATAATAATAAACAAAAGGTAGGCATGCAAAACATTTGAAATTCCTCAGCCCACCATATTAGTCCCCTGTTATGAAGCTGCATGTGCCCCGTGGAATTCAGTTGTCCCTTCTGATTTGGCACGGCGCACTAAGGTGTGATTGTCACCGATCGTCTTGTGTTCTTTGCATGCCATTTCTCTTTTGATTTAACGCATACTCCATGCAAAATGTCGGCCTGTCCATCAGTAAACATGTCCAAGCAGTCGCCTGCCCGCTGTTTCGTCACGCACGAAGATGTGATGTAGTCTGCGTTTTAAGGTTGAAGGTGCATTACAGTCGCTTTACCAGGGTGCTCTGTGGTTGATGGCAGACAGTAAACTTTGTTAAAATGATATGAAAAATGCCACTTTGTTAGTTGTTACTTCAGTCATTTGGCATGCGCACTACTGTATATGTTCTGGTACCAATACATTCTTCAACAGGAGCCCATCAACAAAAAGAACTCTGTACAAAGACATTTTAAAATTTCACACCATACTTGCAATTTGCTCTTAAACATTTACTCAGGTATCTTTTTTTTGGAAAAAAAATTCCACGGGGAAGGCTTTGTTGTGGAACTCAACTTTGACCTCTGCCATACGAGCGATTCAAACCACGTGAATAAAATAGTTTAAGTCCTATGAAAAAAAAAAATCCCGTGCCTGTCATGAGCAGCCCTTTAGGTTGGGGGAGGGCCTCATATTTCAAAAGGAAAACCAAACTTATTGCTAACGCTGCTGCAGTTTTTTATTTGTATGCACTTTGAGATGTGCCTGGGTCACATGTGAGCAAAATGTTTATTTTTTATTTCAAAAGTATTGTTGCTACCGCAGATTCTGTTCAGTTATAGCTTCTTTGTTGTTTTTTATACATTTTTTGATGTGTCTGTGTCGGATGTGACCAAATGTAAAAGGGGAACAATGAATAAGCATTACAGTGGAACCTCGGTTCACAAACGTCTTGGTACACGTACAAATCGGTTTACGACCAAAAAGTTTGCCAAACTTTTGCCTCGGTTCACAACCATACACTCGGTATACGAACAAGCCAGGTTCACTTTCGGTTTGTACATGTTCAGTCTCTCCCTGTGCATTTCCTGTGCAGCGAGCGAGAGAGCTGGACTCATAAGATAGGAAGGCAGTTAAAGAATACACTGGGCTTGTTTTTGTTTTCACTTCTGTTTACAGCGATCGGTTTGTAGCGTGCATTGTTGCAATGTTACTTTTCTTGGTGGTTTATTAAATTACAGATTTTTTCAAATGTTCATTTTTTTCCCTCTGCTTAAAACTCATTAAAAAAACAAGTGTTTTTAGCCAGCGGTTCATAGCGCTATAGCACGAACTATTGCAGTGTTAGTTTTCTCTGTTTTTCAAGGTTTTTTCAGTGTTATTCAATGTTTTTACATTTAGTTTACTATTACGCTGTGCATTCTATGATTTAATTAACTATATTTGTGCTTAAAAACTTAAAATATATATATATATTTACATACAGTTCATACGGTCTGGAACGGATTAATTGTATTTACATACAATCCTATGGGGGAAATTGCTTCGGTCCACGACCAAATCGGTTTACGACCAGAGCTTTGGAACGAATTATGGTCATAAACTGAGGATACACTGAACTTGTTTTTAAATGCATTTCATTTCTGTTGATTTCAAACTTGCCATTACCTGCTGCTTACCGGCTACTGATAATGTCTGGCCCAACTGAAATTGTAATTGAATTGCCCTGCTGTACGGTCTTAAAAACACTGATCACACCGAGGAAATCTTCTTCTTCTACTCCACCATTTGTAAGGTCATTCCACTTCATATTTGGGTCATTTAAGTCCCCAATGACTATCACGACCCCTCTAAACTTGCGTTTTATAAAATTACCACTTGAGTTACCTGGCATTGCCCAGATCAGAAATGGGGAAGGCAAAATGAAATCACAAATTTTATATCAACAAACCTTATTGCCTTCAAACTTCATTCATTTATTTTATAAATTGGTTGAGCCAAAATAAGCAGGTTTATTAGGATTGTCATCAAGTCATGCTGGGAAAAAAAACATAAATGGCATGTTGCTTGTCTAACCTAGGAATCTGCATGTAAGTCCTCAAACACATGTAGCATTAGGTTAAATTAACTTTATTTTTCTATACAATGTTGTACCAATCATGTCCTTTGTATTTTGTCATTAATATCTAGTCATTAAGTATGGCTTTTTTTTTAAATTAATGTTCATTAAAAAATATTTTCTTAAACGTGTCCTACTACAACACGTTATCATCTTGTTTTGGTGCCAGTGTCTTATTTCCAGTTATATGGCAAAACATTGTCAGAATTAATCAACAGTCCATAATGCAAAGCAAAACAGACATCTTATAGTGAGGACCGCCAGTATGCAAAACTGCAAAGATAACCTGCAAAATGGCATTTGGCCGCCTGTCATCTCTATTCAGTGTAGACAATACTTGATTAAATACTCTCGAATGAGCTCTTTACAATTGTCTTCTTCTCAGCATGAACGCTTGCTTTTGCTATAACTGACTGGATTGGAATTGGAATTCCTTCCAGCCTTTGGGATTCCTTTACATCCTTTAATTCCTTCTTCTTTGATAAGCTTGTTTATTTAATAACTATTAATGGCAGTGATGTCAGTTAAACATTCACTTACTGTCTGAAAGCTTCTGCTTAATTCAGCTCGCACTTCTTCTGTGCAGCATGGCAGATTGCTCCTGTGCAGCTAAAAAAAAAAATAGCAAAATATTTTTTCTAAACTGGAAAAAAGTTGTACAAAGTGCTAACAGGCCACTTAGTGTCAACCAGAAGCAAAGTTTTAGGAGCAATTGCCTTAATTACATAATCTTATACACAGAAAATAAGCTCAGTTATCAGCTCAGCACTCAGCCCAAAAGAATGCTAGGCCATCAGCAATCTCATCAGCATGCTGGGAAAATCTGAATAATTATTTTAAGAGGATCAAACAGAAAAACAAGACACATTGAATATTCCTTACATGGAACAGTTCAAAATTTCCAGGTAGCATTGGCAGAGCCGGCCCTAGACAATTTCAGGCCCGAAGCAAACTGATACCGAGGGCACAGTGGGCCCCCTCCAGCTGTGGGCCCAAAGTGGTCGCTTTTTTCGCTTCGCCCTAAGGCCAGCTCTGGCATTGGGCGCAAGAGTCAAGGGTATCTTTTTCAGCAGCAGTTCTTCAATGTAACTTTTCTCACAACCTAATTTTACCTTTTGCGTGTCTTCATGAGCTGTAATAGCCACAGAGGGTCATCCAGGGGTCTATCCCCCTTGTGGAACTGGGGTCAATCGTCACCCTTGGCCCTCTTGGACAATTACTGACATCGTCGTCCAGGGGGAATTTTTTCCCCTTGCAAGCGGCGACCTATTACAAGATATTCTGCAAATTGTTCACAGCCCATTCTCACTCAGCACTATTGTAATTCGCGACTCAAGTTCAGACCCATAGTTTAAGAAACGCTGTTTTACAGGGACCATTTTCAAGGGACAACTTCTGGATGCTACACAGACACTTCACCATTTTTTTTTATTTAATGTTAGGCCATAAAGTCACACATGAACAACAACAAGATAAAAGAACTACACATCAGCAACATGGTGCCAGTAGACTGTTGACCATGAAGGAAAGTACATCAATGTTGCCCACCTCTGTTTTTGGATATTTCTTCATTCTTAGCCTTAGTCATTCGTTATGAAAAATGGTGACATCCAGGAATCCCAGTCCTTGTTACATAATGTTTTGTCTTTACTATTTACAGTCTTCTAAAATAAGCCTAATACACCTCTGCTTTACCTCCTTTCTAAATTTGTTGGTTTCTTTTGATATTTGATGTTGTGTAGAGTACAAGTCCAAGGAGGTTATGCTGAGGCTTTAGAAACCACTGGTGAGGCCTCATCTGGAGTACTGTGTGCAGTTTTGGTCTCCAGGCTACAAGAAGGACATAGCAGTGCTAGAAAAAGTACAGAAAAGAGCAACTGGGCTGATTCCAGGGCTACAGGAGATGGGTTATGAGGAAAGATTAACAAAGCTGAGCCTTTTCCATTTAAGCAAAAGACAATTAAGGTGAGACATGGCTGAGGTTTTCAAAATTATTTAAGGGAATTAGTCCGAGACTGAATTTGGAATGAGTTTAGCAAGAACATAATGACACAGTTGGAAATTTGTTAAGGTTAAATTTCACTCAGACATTAGGAAGTTTTTCTTCACACAGAGAACATTAGACACCAAGTATTGTGGCAGACAGTAGGACTTTAGGGACCTTCAAAACTCGATTTCATGTTATTTTGGGAGAATTAAGCAGATAGGACTGGCAAGCTTTGTTGGGCTGAATGGTCTGTTCTCATCTAGATTGCTCTAATGTTCTAATGTTTTAATATACAGGAGGAACTACATCATGATATGCTTGCCTTGCTGTCCACATAACTTTTTGGACTGGGTAGGAGAAGGATGTTGAGTGTTTAGTGTAATTTTATGTGTTTTCATCTTAAACATCAATATTTGGTAGGTTGTACTCAATTGGATTCGTGCTAGAAGTGTGTTTCAGTTTATTGTAATGTAACCCTTAAGCTCAATAAAAAAGAAAGAAAAATAAGGGGTCTGTTAAATTGGAAAAAAGTGACTGCACACCCAACAACCAGACTTAATAAAAATAGTTCCATAAATGAAGAACCTATTAATAAATCTACTGAACTGGAACAATTGAAGGTCATATCTCCAAAGAAAGATTAACACAATCAATAGCATGTCATAGAGTTGAATACTTAACTAGAAGGAAAGTGATTCTGGAGTCATGGACGGTCATTACCAGCCCTCCAAATGAAGCTGTTTTTAAGCCATGACATTTTTAACATTTCGACTGCTTTTTCTCCATCTTAAATAGTGCAGCCGGGATCAGCACTTTTGACAGGCGTCATACACGTGTGCTTAGGAGGCAGCTAAAGGGCTTAAATACAGGTAATTCCATGCCAGACCAGGGGGTGGCGCAGTGCACTAATTTTCCCTCTCGATCTTTTGCAGACCATTCTAGGGAAATCCCACCCGGCTCTGGGGCAGCCACTGACGTCACTTCCTTTAAAGCTGCCATCTTGCTACCTGGACAGCAGTTCTGTTTTGGACTCGATTAAATGAACACGTCTTTGCTTTTTGATCAATTTAGCAGCCGTAAACGATTAAATGGGTGGCTGCCCCAAACCTTCTTGATGTCTTTTGCTCATTTTTCTGACACAGGCCATTCATGAATGTACTGTTCTTTAATTATTGAGGTTAAAAAGTATTAATCCTTCACGTTAAACCTCCTGTTTTGCAGGTTAGTTTCAGATCATTAGTTGCCCCAGTGACTGTGTAACGGCCGACCCCTAACCCGGCCGGCAGCTACACCTCCAAGACCTGTGGCCTGGATAAATTATTGAGCTGAATCTAAATATCAAGCCGTACCTCTAACAAATAAAAATTTTCCCCACAATCGACGGTTTAATCAAGCTCACAAAAACAGATGATATGTAAAATAGGTAATTAATTATATTAAATGAGCAACAACAAGAAGCAAAATGCACAATAAATATATATATATCCCTCCACCAAAGCAACAACACCATATATATATATATATATATATATATATATATATATATATATATATATATATATATATATATATATATATATATATATACACACACAATAAACCCTCCCTTGCCCCTGTAACATATAACAAACAATACGAATAACATAAACCGAATGAGATACGGAAATGAACGTGAACTTGAGTCTGGTTATAAAAACTGTCCTGAATGCGGTTGACTGAACTAGCGAAAAATGAGTCGTTTCATTTTCCCGGACAAAATGGAGCAGCCTCACCGTGAATCCTCGGCGCATGGTGGATGATGAATTCCGACCCCGGGGTCTCTCGTGATGAGGTTATTGAAGTAAGTCCGGTGGATAGAAAAAACTGGATGGAAATGCGCGATGTGGAATACAACAGGTACAGATGGCTAGTGGTCGTGAATGTGAAAAATCTCCTTCTCTCCTCTCCTTCCTCTTCCCTCTTTTTTCTCTTCTCTCCCTGATTACTTAAATAGTCCTGAGATGTATGTAATTGAATAATAGCCAACAGGTGTTTTCCAGGATTGGGGTTGCGATCTCCTCCCATTATCCGTCCCCCTTTACGGGGACGACATTCACTGACACACAAACAGCAAACGGGATGATGGAAAGAAGACGCACATGGCACTAACACTGACAACACTATTACTACTATGTAGCCCCGCTACAACTGAGCCAGATTTAGACAAATCTTTCTTTCTGGGACATGCAAATCCTGAGCTTTTTTCCAGGAGTAAGAATTAGCAAGTAATCCGCATCTTTCATCTCCCAGATTATATAATTCTATCTTAACCTGTTCCAGAAATGTGAGTTTGGCTAAACCTAGCACTTCCTGAATTGAATTAGTCCAATTTCTTTGAATCCCAATGTACTTTACCCAGATTTCACACTAATGCTGCATTCTGGACCAGATTCAAGATGACACAAAAAATCAAACAAAAAACAAGGAAATAGGAAATGTTGGGCAGGTAAAAGATATAAAAAAATGATGAAAAGATGATCTCAACAGCTTAACCCTAACAAGAACTGCTCACACTTCTCTCCTACCGCTCGCTCAGGTGGTCTCAAGGCCAAAGACAAAAGACAAACTCAAGCATATGCAGTTCTGTTTAAGATGGCCACAGGGTTTTTGTGACCAATCCCCAGCAACAGAAATCACTTCTCCCCAGTTGGGAGAAACATTGTGATGCTGGCTACCATCCGCACTACCACCGTCACTACATAAGCGACTTTAAATTTGCATGTGTGTGTGCGTGCCTGCAGTCCGATGAGCCTCATCACCCTCCTCTGGGAAGTACTCCTATATACGGCTTCACTAATCTGTTTCTTCCCCTTTTCAGCTACGATTGCAGCGGGTTTTTCTTCAGAGATATATGCAGCAGTGTAGGATTCTCAGGCTTCATACATGCTAAGAGTGTCACTCCACCAGAAACGAGTCTACACACATGTGCACTGCTGTTTCTTACCAGAGTCTTCCTGCATTCACTAATATGCAACAGGTAAGTGTCTTATAACTATTTACACAGACGAAAGTAACGCTATAAATAGTTTTAGTTCTTCAGTGAGAAACTAAACTAGTGACATGGCCCGTCACACAGTGTCATTGTGATCAGCAGTATCACTACATATGGCGTCATTAGGCTAACATTATTTAAGAAGGCGGTGTAGGACGCTAACTATCCTATCTTTGGGATAAACTCACAATTATTTCTTGGGGTTATTTTCATAAAGAAGGACAACTTGCTCTTGTCTATTAGTTCTCATCCTGTGTAAAACTAGCTGCCTATTGTCATGGCCTCAATTTAATCTGTTACCTCTTGTCTCTTCTTTCTGGGTCACCTAACAGAAACTCAGTCTTTCTTTTCTTTACATTTCAGTGAGCACTAACCCAGTGAACTCACAGCGCAGCCCCACTTTCCTTTATGAATGTCCATTGTCTCACGTTATACAACATTCTGGTGCATAACAGCGTCACCATAAAGGACCCCTGTTTGGATTTGTGCTAACAACATGCACTACTTTAAAGAGTTGAATCAATTGCCTGAAATGCTTTTATGATATTCTTATGTGTATGTGTTCTGAAAAAGAAATTACAATTATTGCAGAATGAAGGCTGTAGCACTTTATTTGAAATATCAACACTAAATTTCACAGGAAGGCTACAATATTAAAAAAAATATGTATGTATGACTTTATCCGCTGCATGGAAACCTATAAATCTAGAGTCAACTTACACCATGTCTCTTCCTATCGCCTTTTTAGTGCGACCTGTCATGCTTGAGTACTTGGAAAGGAAATAAATGAGAACTGAAACATTATGGTGTAACAATGAGATGGTGTTCAAGTTCAGCTCCCGGTCAGGGCAGATCATTTTAGTGAAGCTATCCAACTTCAGAGCTCTCGCATTTGACACTCTCATTTTGTGCATCTCCCTTCAAAACACGGATCAGTAATTGGATTTTTAGAGAGGTCAGTTCTTCATTTCTGTCTAGCTTCCCATTCGGTTGTGGGAGGGGATCCCCATGCTGTCCATCCGCTTTCTGAACTCAGGAGCCTGTCCTGGCTGTATTGTGTGCACGTCAGGAATGAGCCTCGGATAAAATTCAGATCCACTGCGTGGCACACACACTCATGTCAGGCCCGATTTAATAATAATAAAATATTAAAAGTAATGATACATTGTATTTATATAGCACTTTTCCCATGCTCAAGGCACTTAAGATACAAAGATTTTCTGCATAGAATAATAAATAAATAAATAAATAAATAAATAAATACAGGATATACAAAGCATTAAACAGAATAAAAGACAATACAATACACCAGAGTAAAATACTAAATTAAATACTAAAAGAAAAACTGGAACAGGTATCATTATTTGTGATATAACACACACACACACATATCATCCTGAGCATCTGGACAGAGAGGAAGACTGAAAGAGGAGGCAGAATGTCAGGTTAAGTTAAAAGCTTTCCTGAACGGTTGAGTTTTAAGTTGTTTTTTAAAAGAATGAATGGAGTCGGCCGATCTAATTAATTTAGAGACGTCATTCCAAAGTCTGGGCGCTATACAGCTGAAGGCCCTGTCACCCACAGAGTGATGGGTAGTGTGGGGCACAAGACAACTAACAGAATTAGAGGACCTTAGTGGACAAACATGAACATAGTGATGGAGGAGGTCACTGATGTAGTCTGGTGCGAGAGCATTTAAAGATTTGCAGTCTGAATAGAATTTTATATTCAATCCTGTAAGACACCGGGAGCCACTGAAAGCGAAACAGGATGGATGTTATGTGCTCGCTGTTGCTGGTCCATGTTAGGACTCTTGCAGCAGAGTTTTGAATCAACTGGAGCAGTGATATAAGATTAGAAGGGGCACCTGCCAGTAGGGAGTTACAATAATCAATGTGTGACGTGATAAAAGCATGGACAGTGCAGGATTTACGTATAAGCTACACAAGCTATAGCTTAGGGCCCCCGCCTTTTTGGGGGCCCCCAAAACAAACTGTCCGAGTGAGCAATTGTCATATATACTTAAATATACTACAGCATTATTTGTCCCAATCAGGCCCGGCCTTAGGCATAGGCGAAGTAGGCGACCGCCTAGGGCCCCGGCGGGCCCCAGATCGACTCCTTGGACTAATTTTCACGCATTTCACAGAGCTTCCAGGGGGGCTCCGCCCCCCTCAGGGGGCCCCTGGACCCCCCTTTCGCCTAGGGCCCCATAATACCTAAGACCGGGCCTGAGCATGGACAAGTTTCTCAGCGTTAGAAAAGGAGAGGAAGGAGACGAACACGTGATATGTTATGGAGGTGAAAGTAAGACAGTTTTTTAATGTGGTTTATGTGGGTGGAATAAGAAAGGGAGGACTCAAAAATGACACCAAGATTCCTTGCATTAGACGGAGGTCTGATAAGATCGCCGTCAAGAGTGACTGAAAATGAGCGAATTTCCTTAAGTTGCTCTTTAGTGCCAATTTGCAGGAGCTCAGTTTTGTTGCAATTTAATGTAAAGAGTTCTGCTCCATCCAGGTTTTAATTTCACTGAGGCAAGTGGAGTGCTAAGAAAGCTCTGATGAAGTTCCACTTTTAACATTGAAATAGAGTTGAGTATCACCGGCATAAAAATGATAACCCAGTCCAAAGCTACAAATAATATGGCCAAGGGGAGCATACAGATACAGAAGAGAAGAGGGCTGAGGACAGAGCCCTGAGGAGCTCCTTGTGTGACTGGCGCTGTGCTGGACCTGCTGCTGCCAAGACTAACAAACTCTTGCCTGTCAGTCAGATAGGACTTGAACCACTGGAGAGCAGTGCCAGAGATACCCAGCATGTTCTTCATTCTGGACAGTGGAATGTCATGTCTGACAGTGTCAAATGCTGCACTAAGGACTAATAGAATTAAAATACTGGTTTGTCCAGAGTCTGCTGCCATAAGCAAGTCACTAGTTACTCAAAGCAGGACAGTTTCACAACTGTGCTACGCTCTGAAACCAGACTGAAAGGGTTCCAGCAAATTATTAGAAGTTAAGTAATTGGTAAGTTGGGAGGCTACAACACATGGAAGAACTTTTGACAGAAAAGGTAAGTGAGAAATGGACCAAACATTGTTAAGATTGCCAGCAACAAGACCAGACTTTTTTAACATTGGGGTTACAGAAGCAGTTTTAAAAGTGGCCAGCAAAGTCAGTGTGAAGGGATGAGTTTATTATTGTTGTACCAGTTGGGATTATGGCATGAAGGCAGGATTTAAGAAGCATGGTGGGGATGGTGTCCAGTACACAAGTAGTTGAATTCATCTTACAAAGCAGGTCATTAACAAATGTGGCTGTGACTGGTGAAAATTTAGGAAAGGAGCTGAATTTAGTGAGAAGACAGGGAAAGATATAAATGGATGATGAATTTATGTTAGCTGAATTATTCAGATTTTTTATTTTATTATGGACAAAATGGAGAAATTTTTCACAGACTTTAGTAGAGGAGGTAATTGGGTCAGATGCAGGTTGGAGTAGTTTATTAACTATAACTTTCTATTATTCTGCCGTAATGTGCACTCTTGGCTGCAGTCAGTGCATCCCTTTGATAGTCAAAGCCTGGACGTGCACAGTGAGGCCAGTTTTATGTGATATTCACTCAAGTTACTAGTTAGCCTAACAAGCACATCTGTGGGGTGTGAAGAGAAAGAGGACATGGAGCTCCACACAGACAATGGCTACATCAGGAGTTAAACTCAGGTGCCAGGTGCTTTGAGGCCACAGGGATAATCATAGAGCCGCCCAATGACCATTCCCATGAGTCTTTTCCACGTGGATTATCTGTTAAGTTAAGAAAACCTGTACGTGGGCATTAAACTGTGCTAAACACTCGCTGGGACTTGAGACTTTACAAGACATGAAGCTGCCTTCTGCTGCAATTTTTCATCTGCCTGGTAAATGATACAATAAAAAGATATTTTAAGCTTTCCATGAAGCAATAAATCAAGATATTTTCAACTTATGATGTAAGAAGAAATGTAAAATGAAGAAAACTTTCAAGCTAAGTACATGAGGGTGGTAAAAGAACAGAGCGATCAGACAGCTGCCCTGCCTTGCAACCAGACACCAGCCATTGGAATTCCTCCATCAGGGTCTTCATGGTTTACTTGTGGAATTTCAATGTAGCATTGACTATTTTATTCATGAAGTACTCATTAATGAAAGAATATTGTGTTTATGTGCACTCCTCCCATACAAAAAAATAACCGTTGTGGTTTTGGGAGACTGGAAATTAGACTCAAAGTGTTATTGCCAATTTTAAATAAAGACGCCCAACAGGCCTTGGTAGAATACGGGCCTGTCCACCTAACAGCAGTGTCGTCTGGTCCTAACGTTGAGCAGATAAATCAACAAGTAAACAAGACAGAGGATGTCCCACAGTTGTGTCATGAATGCGGACGAAGTCGACCCAAAGCAGGACACATTCTGAAACACACACACATTTCTTAATACAGGGAGTGCCAGAAGGAAAGCCATGAAAACATACAGAGATAGTGGCGGTGGACGGGGCAGAGGCTGATCGTGGGTCTGCAGAGCTAACCTCTCGAGAACTGCCACCTACATAACTAGTTATGAGAGGAATAGGAAAGTTTTAATTCTCAAACACTTTTGTAAAACTGACAATAAAATTGATTTCACGGGTGATTTCACAATTGGGAAAGGAGTTTTTTTTTTTTTTTTTGAGGTTTTCAAGGTATTTTTAGGGTGGAAACCAGTCACATCACCATGGAGTAGCACAGTATATTTTTAAAAACCGTGCATCCTGCTTATTTTACACAGAAAGCCACACTAAAACTGCACCATCGTGTAACATTAGTGCGCCTTCTCCACAAGAAAAAACGCGGAAAGTCAATCCTGCCAGTTCTCCCTCAGTTATCTAGCAACTCCATCATCCTAGTTGAGGATATGTACACGTCCAGGGATTTCAGTATTTTTTCTCGAGATCTTCATTTAAGTAGTAAATGACAGGCAGACACATGAAGATTTAATACAGCACACCCCCAAATTTTGCGGGGTTACCTTTCTAGAGCACCAGTGAATTGTGAAAAACTGCGAATTTTGGATGTTAAAAAAATGCCTATTTTTATAGTTTAAACCCTAAATAGGCCCTCAAAACTCTTTAGTTTAATTTCAAACTCAGCTTAATACATTACCTAAAAATAAAGAATGTAAAGGTAAACCTGTATACTGTACTGCTATGATCCCGCAGTGCTAGAATGTAAAATACCGATGTTACCGCTATATGTACTGTAATTCATGCAAGCGCATTTTCATTGCCAGAAGCCTTAGAAGGTGCAGGGCGTTTCGGTGGCATCTTGGGGCTTTAACTCTTAAACTGCCACATACTTGGGGGTTAATGCATCCCTGGACGCCTAATACTTTTTTGCTCCATTTTTTAAGTAAACATCACAATTCACACAGAAAAAGTGAAATTTTAATGGAGCTCGTTTTTTGTAAAGAGCATCACAATTGCTGCAACACTGATAATTTTACACACTGCTAATGAACTGTAAAATGTATTTAAAAAACTACTGGAACAACATGTACAAGGTGTAACTGACACCATGGATGAAATCATCGAGCCAACTGCGCTTGAACTGGCAGCACGCAAGTACACAGACGTAAGTGCTGATGCCGGCAGGCTAGTCTAGTGCAGCGGCTCAATCACAGGGACAGTGAGGCTGCAGTGCTGCCGGGTGTCACGCTTGGGTCACAGAATTGCACAGAAACACAGGAGATTGTAGAGACAGGAACTTTATTCAAACACTTCAAACAAACATGTCTCTTTCAGAAGTAAAACAAGCTCAATATACAGTTAGTTCTTGTTTAAAAGGATAGGCAAACATCATAAGGGAGCACAACGGGAGCAGAGGATGTCTGAGGGAGGAGAGAGAAATAAAGCAATCAGCCAAAAAGGACAGGTGCTGTTCAGGCTTTTAAGTAAGCGTAGTGTCGCATGAGAAGCATATCACGCGACAGAGCAGCCGCAAGTAAGCCCAGCAAGTAAGGGAGCAATGTGAAAGTAGTCTTTCAGTGTTTTTTAAGAGGAGTATTTTGAGGAGCGTCCATGTCTTCTATGGGTGCGTTCAGCACCCCTGCTCACAAGGGGCTGGCAGTGGTCATGAGCTGGCTGCTCAATGAATGTACGGCACTGACTGATCAGCTCCTGCGTGCTCACAAATGGCACTGAGAAACGACTATAGCTGGTTGTGGTGGTTTAAGGGTTCAGACGAACAAAACGGAAAACACAAGAACACTCAGCTGGAGATGCATCACAGTCAATCAGCAGCAAGGAGAAATGAATAATGTTGTATAATGCTGCAGCGGTCCGGTGCCACTAAGATTCACACCGTTGAGAAGACGGAGATTTATTTATTTTTATGGTGGAGATTCCAGGGATGCACTCAGCCTTGGCCCGACCTGCATGCACTCACAAACAGAGACAATAACAAAGCAAATCGATAATCAAACAGTAAATAAAGAATGTAATGAAAACAAATGAAATAAGAAAACAACGATACCACCCCTGTTCCCCTTACAGTGATTACACATTAAATACAACAAAGCACCAACAAAACACACATAGTAATTCATGAAAAACGTTCATGAAAAAATGGCAACGGATGAAATGTAATGAAGAAAATAGACAGTCCAGAGATCCGCACGTTGAATGGGAATGTAAAGATAGTCCTACCGCTAGTTCCTGAAATGGCGAAGACAGGTGGATGGGTTCAGGAGAGCTCCTTTCTTTGCAGGATGGCCATGAATCCACTTACAGTCCTCATGTACACAGGCAGATGGCAGACAATTCAGATGCCAACCACGAAATGATCCAGGACAAAATGAATAAGTACAGTTAACCCAAAAGAAGGCAGACAGACAGGAACTTGAAACACAAATTACAAAAACTTTTTTTTTTTGCTTTTGGTCACCAGCCCCCTTTTTAAAAGCCACGCTGACATCCTTTGACCCCAACAGCCCCAGCACCCTCAGCAGAAGACCAATCAGAGCCACTGCAGGGACTGCTGGGAGTTGCAGTTTCAAATTCTATTGGCTACTTTCACCATCCCAAGCCGCATTTCTTGTACAGTTGCTTCCTGTTCTCTCTACAGTACAGTATTGCCACGAAAAAAGCCATAAAAATTGCGGAGGATATTTGCGGTTTCCGCTAACAATTATTAGATAGGTTCTAAGGAAAAATCCACGAATGACTGAGGCCACGAACTCTGAACGGCGATTTCGCTGGGGTCTACTGTACATGAAAAGCTTCCCAGACAGGTAAGATCCGTCTTTCTTTTAGCTGTGAAAGGCATGAATTTTGCTGGTAGTGAAATGCAACTTATTATGAAACAAAACACCGAGTTTCCTTGTGAATTCAATTTCTTGTGAATCATTTTGCTCAGTACTATACATAACATTGTAACAGGGCAACGCCACCTTAGAAGTTGGTTCAACCTGAAATGAAACACCAAAAATGCCCAAGATATCAAAATAAATACTTCTGATCAGCACAACAACTAAAAAAACATGGGGAACAGGAATTATCTAACCAACAATGCCAAAATCAAGCGTTGCTAGCTCACCAGCTTTAACTTTTCAGAGTGCTCCCTGCATGTCACTTCCCGTCATCCTCGCCACCTAATCCCACCTCCACGCCATCTCTCTTTCCTGCCTTCTTATCCATCCAGCTAACAATGGGCTGACAGAGCAATTATCTTTCTTGAAAATCTCCCCAAGAGTTCGGTTATAATGCCATTTCCAGGATCACCTCTTTGAAATCATTGTGCCCTGGTCTTAAAGGGCACGGCCCAGCTAGAAGGTTCAAGGCCAACAGAAAGAGCCCACCACATCCCACATGGGAATCCTCTGCTGCGGTGTGTTTTGGAGATCTCAGAGTATTTACTTCTGTGGTTAAAAGCAAGTTCTACCTCCCCATAAAGGCTGCCGTCGGTCCACACTGGTACGCTTCTCTTTCTTATTATGATTGCTGTTGGACTAGCTTCCTATGTTTGCCCACTCTGGCCCTGGCAACTCATTGTAATGTGTGGTAAACCTGATGTAGGACATTTCTTCAAATAAATGAAGTTTGTAAATAAAGATGAGTCTGTTTAAACAAGAACTTCCACAGGACATGCGTGTTACGATAGACTGCTTTCAAAAATAAGAAAATTAAATACTTCTAAATATCAACACATTAACTATGAAGAACAGTAAACAGTAAAAGCTAAATCGAATCAATCCCAGGAGTGACCACCCTTTCTTTGCCTTTAAAGCTGCTTCAGTCCCCTTCATTCCACTGCCGTTCAGTTTTGTAAGATGAGCAGCTGGTCGTTTGTTCCAAATGTTTCGGTGATCTTGCCCCAGGCTTTGCTTGCTTCTGTCTCCCCAGGTAGACCCAAAGGGCCTTGATGAAGTTGAGATCAGGGCTCTCTGGAGGCCATCCCCTCTGTAAGTCAACTCCCGACTCTTCTTTTGGCTGTGGATGGTTCTTTATGAACTTGGCCATGTGTTTGGGGTCATTGCCTTGCTGCAGAATGAAGGTGAGGCAGATCAGTTGCCTTCCCGATTGTGTCGTGTGATGGATGAGAATTTGCTTGTGCTGATCAGCACTGAGGATTCCGCTAACTCTGACCACATCCATCACTCCATTTGGAAAAATTCAGAACATCCGCCGCTGTGCTTCACTGTTGGCTGCAGACACTCATCCATGTTGCACTCTACAGCTCTTCTATGGACTAATTTCTACTTTTCTGATTTTGACTGGTCGGTCCAGAGCGCTTGCTACCATTGTTCCCCATCCCAGTCCTCTTGTTTCTGAGTGTAGGTGACTCTCTATTTCTTTTCACTTTGGAGGACGGGATTTTTGGCAGCAACTTCTGCATGAAGACCACTTCAGACAAGACTTCTCCACACCGTAGTGGGGAGGACTTGGCTTCTGGTGAGCTCAGAGGTGACATCAGTGCTGGACTCCATGTAGTTTTAAAGGTGTGTCTCTCATCTTCCACACTCAGTTTTTGTAGCTGAACACTGCGTTCCTGGTCCTCAGCCATGCCCATTTCACTGTGCTTCTTGGGAAGAACTTGGACAGCACCTTAGCAGACTGTGTGCCATGAAGATTCTGCTTTGGGGAGGCCTTGCTGATGCAGATTGAGCACCTCGTGGTTTGCTTGCTCTGCTCTGGAAATTCTCTTAAATAACAACTGAGGTCACCTCTGTAATGTTTCCAAGATGGATGCCCTTTATTACAACAAGCTTGAGGGAGAGCCGAATAAGAAGAGGTCACTTCTCTGTGCCAGGCTGAGTAAAACATGGTAGAGCTGTCGCTTATGAAACGTTGCATAACATTCATTTGAAAAACATAATTTTATTACCACAGATAAATAGTATAATCCAGAATGCAGTCTATATATTGTAGATCCAAAGGTCCCAAAATAGTAAGATAAAATAAAAGTCTTATTATTAAATAGGAACCTACAGTTAAACATTTAAATGTCATACTATCTTATCATCTCCATAGTAAATGTGTTGGAAACAAACAGTATAGAGAGTACAGGGAAGGCACATGGCGGGCACAGCACAAAGTGCCACCGAAAGGCACCGACAGCTCACTCCTGCCACGGTGCCCCATCTTCCACACCCTCACCTTGTTGTTTGCTTGTCCTTTGCCCAGCGTGATTCCTTCCACTCTTGTTTCTGTTTCCATCAGTTCCTCAGTCCATGAATTTTCTCAGTGCCTGTTAGCTTTGTCTGGTCATGCACTAGGCAGGGGATTACAAAATCGTCAAGATGTCATTTGAAAAGTGGTCAGTTTCTTAAATATTGTATAACACTTCCTGTAACGAAACACAAAAACTTCCCAGTTACATTTCATTTTTTGGAAAAGGTACATTTGTAAATGTCACACGTGCTCTTTTCTATTAACACACAAACGTAGAAAACAAAAAATAAGCATCTAAAACAAAAAGGGCGCCTAAGGTCTTTGTACAGCTCTGTAAATGTTAAAAAATATAGTGGACCATATTTAATTCAATACCTGTATACGTTTAGAATTCTAAAAATAAATGTTTTATGTCTGGGTGTGGTAGACAGTAGGACTTTAGAGATCTACAAAATGCAAGCTGGTCTCAATTTAGCAAAAATGAGGTGAATCAGACTGGCGAGCTCTGAGGGGCTGAACAGTCTGTTCTTGTTGAACTTGTTCTAAAGTTTAGCACTGCCATGTGGCAGAATATCAAACGCATTGCAATTCCCAAAATCACCACAAGATGGCAGCAGTGTGAAGGCACAGGCAGCCTCTGCAGAAATGAAAGCCCCCAGTTTAGATTTGGACTTTATGGATGCAATCTGCAGAAAGAGGCCAACGCATAATCAAGTGCCTCACACTGACGGATAGAATCACATGCAAGTCAAAATGAATTCTATAGAGATGGTAAAATTCTTTACAAAAATACCCGCAGTCACACAATGTCTGCTTCAGTATCCAGTGTTTCCAAAGACTGTACTTGGATATGGGAGACATACAACTGTAATTAGCCTTCTCATTTCAAAACTGAAGAATTTATCATAGTGAATGGATTCACATGCCGCATAATATATATAAATGGGGTTGTGTCCATGAAATGCACTTAATTTAAAACTGATGTTTGTGTCAGGGAGGCTGAATGAGCTCATCAGAGGACAGCGAAGGCCAGCGTGACACGCATGTGTCCCCAGACCCCCACAGTTGACCTTATCATTTAGCACCCTCTGACAATCCATGGGGGCTTGTGCTAGAGACAAAGGCTAGGAACATAAAATGCGAGACTCTGCAACATCCACACTACTATGCTTTCATTTATAAAGGACATTTTAAGTGAGAACAATCTCCATCCACACTAGTATCTCACATCATTTACAAGACTTTTCTTATCTGAAAGCCCATATGACATAATCGTCTGCCTGCATTGAGGTCTTAAACCAGGCATAGACTGAGTGATTTTAAGCCCAACATGCAGTTGACGACTGGTTTTCTTTGTTGGTCTGAATTTCTGCTCCATTGGCTGTCATTTCACATGCAGTAGGCCAGTGACTGCAATGCTCGGTTGCTTCTCATGAATGGGCTGCCGTATGTATGACTGGAAAGGATTTCTGCGATATCAGAAATTTCAGTCAGCTGTCCTGTAGTGTCAGCAGGCTCACAAGCCGATTTTCTGATGTCTTCATCAAATTTCTTGAAACTCATTGTGTTGCAACCGCAGTGAGTGTGCATCATATGCGTATAGTCCGAGCACCCATGTCATGGCGCATCAGTCAACTAAACGTTCTTGTGCAGTCTGAGCACATATACAACTGGCGACTCCATTGTGCAGTGCGAGTAAAAAAAAAATCACACAAAGCGCAATTTAAATGAGTACAGGTGAGCAACACAACAAGTGCCATGGAAAGCAACTCTTCTATTGGTTGCCTGCTATGCTGGAATATACACTGCTCAAAAAAATGAAGGGAACAATTATATCACACATTGGATCTTGATGAACCAAATACTCAAGTGGCAAATCTTTACTCAATAATATTGTGGAATTCGTTGAGAACAAAATGTTGTCACAACGGTCAATGGAAACCAAAATCACTAACCCATTGAGAGCTGGATTCAACATCACACTGAAAATCAAAGTCAAACACTGAAATCACAGGCTGATCCAACTTCCATCCATTCATCCATTTTCCAACCCGCTGAATCCTAACTACAGGGTCACGGGGGTCTGCTGGAGCCAATCCCAGCCAACACAGGGCACAAGGCAGGAACCAATCCTGGGCAGGGTGCCAACCCACCGCAGCTGATCCAACTTACATGAAGCAACACGGTAGTGTGTATGGCTGAATGTGCCTCTATGCCCTCCCAACAACGTCGGAGCATGCTCCTGATGAGACAGCAGATGGTGTCCTGGGGGATCTCCTTCCAGAGCTGGATCAGGTCATCAGCAAGTTGCTGGACAGTCTGTGGTACTGCTTGGCAGTGTGGGATGTACCCATACATAACATCTCAGAGGTTCTTAATTGGGTTCAGGTCTGGGGAAAGTGCCAGCCAATCAAAGGCATGAATGCCTTTGTCATCCAGGAACTGCCTAAACACTCTGGTTACATGAGGCTGGGCATTGTGCTGCATCAAAAGGAACCCAGGGCCCACTCCGCCAACATAAGGTCTGTCAAAAGCTCTGAGGATTTCATCAGCAGTCAGGGTACTGTTGCCTAGCATATGGGGGTCTGTGCGATCCTCCAAGGATATGCCTCCCCAGACCATCACATATGGACCACCAAACTAGTCATGCTGGATGATGCTGCAGGCTACATAATGTTCACCATGGTGTCTCCAGACTCTTTCAAGTCTGTCATATGTGCTCAGTGTGAACCTGCTCTCATCTGTGAGAAGAATGGGGCACCAATGTTGGAGCTGCCAATTGTGTATTCTCTGGTGAATGCCAACCAAGTTGAACGGTAATGGGCTGCCCGGTACAGGACATCAGGCTCTCATGCCACCCTCAATGAGTCTGTTTCTGAAAGTCTGGTGAGAAAGATGCACACCAGTAGCCTGCTGGAGGTCATGTTGTAGGGCTCTGGCAGTGCTCCTCAAGTTTCTCCTCGTACAAAGAAGTGGATACCGTTGCTGCTGCTGCTGGGTTGATGCCCTTCTACAGTCCTGTCCAGCAGCCCATCTCTTGGTAGACCATGCTTCTTGCAACAACATGTATGGATGTGCCATCCTGAAGGAGTTGGATTACCTTTGTGAATCTAAAATGGGATACACCTGGAATGCAGTTCTGTACACAGGGAAAGGGACCATGTTTGATCTGAAATACAATCGGTATAGCATTACTGCGTCATTGGTGCTGAACCAGATAGATGCTCTACTGGATCAAGGTTACTGTGCAACCATGGGCAATTTTTATACTTCGCCAGAGCTACAGTATATGGCATCTTGCTGCAAAGAAAGACTGATGCATATGGAACAGTGCGTCTTAACCATTGTGGCATGCATGAAGACTCTGGCAGAGCTAAATTATGGTGAAGTGAGCAAAACGGTAAAGTGCTTGTGCTGAAATGGAAAGACAAGAGAGAGACTGTACATAATGCAGCTACAGTCACTGTACAAGCAAGACGCAACAAGCAGGTTATGAAGCCTTCTACTGAGGTCGACTACAATAGTGCGATGAGCAGTGTAGATTGTGTAGATCAAGAATTGACTTTCTATGCCATTATGAGGAGGTAACAAAAGAAATATTACAAAAAGATATTTCATCATCTGGAGGAACGGTGCATTTGGAAAGCATTCGTCTTATACAAACGAGAATCTGGCGGAAGTGTCTCTCATGCAAACTTTACATGCCAGCTTGTAGAACACGTCATTGCCACCCACCCACCATCCACACTACCACTAAAGCGACGCGGCCGACCCAGCACGTCATCAATCATCAATTTTATTGATGGATATTGATTGGTTAAAGCATTCTTATTGGTATTATTGATTATATATTACCAACAGAAAAGAAAAACAGAATCCAACTCGTACCTGTGCAGTGTGCTGTTCAAAAACTGATAAATGTGAGAAGAAAATCTGAAAAGAAACACGCCATTATTGTCCTGACTGTGACGCTGGATTGTGTCTTTCTCTGTGCTTTAAGATTTAACACTCAAAGGACTCATTTTGAGATTATATACGGTTTTGGCATCATTAGTAGTAGTATTATTATTAATGTCATTATTTTTGTTGTTATTTTTCATTTCATATTATTATTTTTATTCATCATCACCATTGTCATTATTATACTTTTGAGATTTAATAAAAATGTAAATTTTCTTGCCAAAAAAATGTAATGCTTTTTTGTAATAAAATGCAACGCTAAGGATGTTTAAGGCCCAAACAGTTTTTAAACAAACACCTACTAGTGTGAACACGGCCAGTGCCAGCAGACATCACACCTTTTCAGTGGCATTCCAAATTCAAGGTTTCTTTTCTTTATCTATTTGCATGAAAAGGCATCGGGTCACTTAACATGTAACAGAAATAAACTTGAATCTCATTAGTGCAGCACGCAGTTATATTTCTGTTCTTTTATTGTTTGAGGCCAACTTTAAGAGATGGCAGCATTTTAAAACAGTTATTGACAGGCAGGATGAGGAAGTAGTTAGTGCTGCCACCTCCCTACTCTCAGTTCCTGGCCTGGCAGCTCACTGATTTGAGTTTCTATGCCCTCTCTGTGTCCACAGGGGGCTTCCTCATTTCTCCCAAATCCATTTCATTAGATGAGTCTAATTAGTGCACAAACGTGCCCTCGATGAACTGGCACCCCATTCAGAGTTGGCTACTGCCTTATGCCCAAAGTTAATGGGATAGGCTGCAGTTTCTTACTAATATGGGAAATTTACAAAAAACTTGGACATATTAATGAAGTTCATTTGCCAAGAATCCCCCACGGCCCTTAGGTGTGAAAGGGCTTGAAAGCCACCAGTCTGTGTCTGTACACCACTGGAGGCAAATTATGGACAAGAATTGTTAAAAGTTTAGAAAAAGTTTTACAGTAATCCCTCGCTACTTTGCGGTTCACTTTTCGCGGATTTTATATGTAAGCATATCTAAATACATAACACGGATTTTTCGCTGCTTCACGGGTTTCTGTGGACAATAGGTCTGTTTACTTGCTTCCTCAGTTGGTTTGCCCAGTTGATTTCATACAAGAGATGCTATTGGCGGATGGCTGAGAAGCTACCCAAACAGAGCACGCAGTTAAGTTCCTGTGTGCTGCTGATTGGCTCAGCGACGGAGTGCTGCATTAACCAGGAAGTCTCATCTCACTCATTCATCATTAACGTGCTAATGCTTCAGGGGCCGTGTCCAAGCGCCAACAGAAGATGCAAATGATTGCAGAAAAGGTAAAAGTTTTGGATATGTTGAAGGAAGGGAACAGCTACACCGCTGCAGGACATCGATTCTTTTTATTTAAAAAGGAGGAAAAGCATATAAGATCTACGGCCGCAGTGTCCTTTAACCAGGGTGCAAAACGAGTTGCAAGTGGACGTGATAAGGCGGTAGTCTGGATGGAATCTGCTTTAGGAATCTTTGCAACAAGGTCGACGACGTCATGACCGCCTACAAGCTGCTACGTGTACTTCGCAATACAGTAAGTGTAAACTTATCTACCGATTTCATATTGCTTAGCAGTTGTCCCTGTTTTTAATAGAGTAAATGGTGGGTTGTAAATAATACAGGGAGGGTTTAAAAACGTCCAAATACACGTTAAATAACTAAATAAATATAGTGTCCCTACTTTGCGGAAATTCAGTTATCGCGGTCGGCCTTGGAACCTATCTCCCGCGATAAGTGAGGGATTACTGTATTACACTTCCAAAGTGGTGATTACAGAGCTGGAACAATCATGCATCAGCATTGACAGCCATCTGGCCAAATGATCATTTATCACTCAGGGTGCCATGCGATCCTCTTTCAAGAAAGACAGGAGGGAAGACAAAATGATACCAGCCAGGCAGTTTCCATGGGCAGTGAATGGCGTGACTCCTTACCTCAACATAGCAGCAGCTTTACATTTGTTATCCTCCGATATCTCAGGAAAGCTTGCATTGCTCCATGTCTTCTCATGAACTTCTACAGGTGCACAGTAGTGTCCATCATCGCTGGCTGCATCACATCCTGGGATGGCACCTGCTTGGCTCAAGGATGTGAAGCACTGCAGAGAGTGGTGAAGGTGGCACAGAATATTACCAACGCCCAGCGCCTGTCTATTCAGGGCATTCTGTGAACAACACCTGCTGCCTTAGGAAGGCAGACATCCTGCACAGCCACATTCTCACGTCACGCCAACAGTACAGAGCCACCGACACTCGCGCCAGCAGATTCTGCAGTCGTTCCTACCCTCAAGTTGTAAGGTTACTGAACAATCATAAGAATTGTTGCGTGCTAATTTTTATTTATTTGTTCTTTCCTATTGTGGTTTTGTCAGCAGAGACATACGAAGAAGAATTTCATTGTACTGAGTACACATAACAATAAACGTGACTTGATCCCTAAGGAATGTAACTAATGCGTATACAAGGACGAACAGTAAAGAGAGACATGTGACTCTTTTTTGCTAAAACATGCGATTTCCAAGAACTGAGTGCTTCTGTCATAAAGATGTGACTAATACATGGCAGCTGCATTACTGCTAGTATTGTGAATGTATAATTTATTGCATACTTAATGTATACAGTACAGAGTACATTTATTGTCAGGCTTGCACAAATGGGAAATATTTGATGGGCTCCGTCCAGGTAAGTAAGACAGGGAAGGTCTGGGGTGTGACAATGTCGTTGACTCCATCGCCCTCTTTTAATGTCTCCGAGGACCTCTGACTTCACTTCTGGTCAAACAATGGAAGTGCAGCCTCTCCCGCCACACAAGTGTCCACAGTTTTTTAAATGAGCGCCAGACAGAAGTCGATGTCAAGAATGGAACTAGTCTTTGATGGGGATGGACGTGTCTCCTCAGGAACATTTCACTAACCTTACTTCACCAAGTGAAAATCTGCATGATGATGATCCATACAGATTTGGCACTTTGTTATTGCTCGTTTGGGTTTTTTTTTTTTGGCACCTTACCATTCATTTACCAACTTTACTTGCACGTCTCTATTTTTGTATTTAGACGTTGTGTTCAGCATTGTGAGCTGTTGAGCGAGGATGCATGTGGAGTCCATCTTGTCAGGGTTGGATCTTGCTTTGCGTCCAGTCACCTTAGACTGTGCTGATCTGAGACCTTGGTCCTGGACTAAGGGTTTCAAAAACTGATGGACGGTGTATTTATTACACCTGCACTTTATCGTGTTTGACTCTGCTAATTAACGTGGATCAACTAGGGTCAGCTAGTTTATGATTTACACTTGCAGGCTCTCGTATAAATTACAGCCCTTCCATAATGGACGTATAAGATCTGACACATTAAAATTAGATTAATCCTGTAGTTTGGGAACCAAGAATAGGAGGGGAGAAACAGAGAGATGGTGAGAGAACACATTCTAACTTGTCACAGCGAGAAAAGGCTCAACTCGGACGCTTCACTCAGTACGAGTGTTCAGACATAGACTTTTCTTAACCTCATTCACAAAATGGCAGAGTGCAAGAGGCGAACAGTGAGTTACCATCAAGTTTCTTGTGAAACTGAAGAAATCCATGACTGAAACTTTTCAGTTATTGACCGAGGCTTACGGTGAAGAGTACATGTCTCGTGCACACGTTTTTGAAAGGCACAAGTCGGTGCTCAAAGGAACCCATTTGTTTGTTTGTAGAAGATGTGAAAGTGAAAATGGCGGAGATTCTCAACAGCCTTTCAGAAAATGATCGGTGGAATTGCTTTGAACATTGGCAGCATCATAAGCAGCTGTGTGTCAGATCAGAAGGGAACTATTTCGAAGGTGATCATTGTTAATTTTCTTAATTTGTTAAATAAAGAGTTACAGGCGCAGTCTCGTTTTTTCGTGTTTGACTTTGTATATTCAACCGCTCGTATAGTTGTTACATGAAGAGTACACACTCGACTTTGTTTTCCATTTCTGCATGTGATACTCACATTAGTAGTATCACTAGGGGGCTTCGCTCGCCAACCCCTGGCGTTGGGTACCCTGAAATACATTGATGTATGTATGAGACAGATCGGAGTGTAAAGGTGTAGATGACGCACATAGGAAGTAAAGAACCCATAGCATGGCACATTACAAAGATTTATTGGAATATGTCTTCATGAACAACATTTGTTGTAAAGATGGTGTGTTGTCCTTGAATGAGTTTGACTCCATTAGTTATACGTTGTTTACCGTTAGTAATATGAATAATTGCACTTACTGTTAATACGGAGCGTTTTCTGTGGTTGTACTGTTAATAATGCATCACTGTAATGTGATTCACTTATGCTGTATAGTTTGGACGTGTGAGGATGATGTACGTTCAATACGGAGCGTTCGTTTATTCTTATTACAGTTTGGACATGTGAGGATGACGTACGTTTAAAACGGAGCATTCGTTTATTCTTATTACGCGTTGTAGGCGCCTTCGGCTTTCGTACTAACTCGCGCCTTCCGTACTATTATGCTGTGTATGGTGGACCTTTGTGGACTCAGTACTTTTTCCCGTTTCACTCTGGGGCGGGGGGCTGAATCCTCTTTTTTGTGTGGCTGTGTTGTTACCTATGGGCGCGTTGCTTCATTTCTTATTTACGTTAGTTGAGCTCCATTGTTTTTGAGCCGTGACGCGTTGCAGGCGCTTATTTACGTTAGTTGAGCTAATATTACATCTCCGGTGCTGTGTGTGTGTTTCATGTGGCAGTCATTGTAGGCGCATGCGCCCTCTGTACTATCTCGGGTTTGACTATGCTGTGTGTTGTGGACATTTGGGGACGTCGTACTCTCTCCGATTTGATTGTGGGGCGGGACACCGAAGCCTGTTGTGTTTTTTTGTCTGTGAGCACTCATATTATTGTATTACTGTAATGTGATTCACATATGCTGTGGAGTCCGTATCTCTGGGGCGTCTGTAACATCTCGGGGGTCTGCCTGCGGTGTGTTAGACGCGCGTTGTAGGCGCACGCACCTTCCGTACTATGTCGGGTTTGACTATGCTGTGTAGTGGGGACGGTTAGGGTTCCGTATTGTCTGTGCTCAGTTGAGCTCCTTCATTATTGAGCTGTGACTCCTTCGTTCTCGGTGGATCAGACTTCACTCGCTGTCGGCGCCTGTGCAGTATGTCTCCTGCGTCCATGGGCATGCCATGTACCTGCGTCCATAACCGGTTTATCATTCTCGGTTAGTAATATGGATATTAGCTGTTTCTGGATGAAATGAGAAGTGAAGAAAATGGCACCTTTTAGTGCCTAACTGACTAGATTACAATACGCAAGCTTTCAAGCAGCTCAGGCCCTTCTTCAGGCAAGGAGACATTTACTCAGTCAGCCAATAAAAGGTGTCATTTGGCTTCACCTCTCATACTTACATTAGGTTTTTCATGTTGACCAAGCTATTACCAGAATAATCTGGAATGAACTGGATATCAACATGAACTTTTCTCAGGGCTGTTCTCCTGAGTTTCTTCAATGAAAATTTTGCCACGCTAGCTTATCACAAGTTTTGAGACAACCATTCAAAATTCACAACATGTCCAGCAAATATGGATGAACATCTTCATGATAAAAAGTTTGACTCACTTTAAAATCACTTTGTAGATTTCTTTTGCTATTTTGTTTATTGTTCAATTTGTGGGTGCCAAACTGGTGCTGCCTCACTGGACTCTTTCATTGAATTCAAGTTGCTCTTAAACCAACCCAAGGGCTGGATAGGTGGGTGTTCAAATGTAGGCCTACAGTTATGGTGATACTGAGGGCCGATATATTTTATTGAATATAGAAAAACAGCCCGTCACAGAGCTAACTCATGCTTTTCGAAAACACATTTTCCAAGTCAGTGTGGCCCAGGTAACGTAATCGTTCGCTCAGCTGCCTTCCTGATCTGCAGACTTGGCCTTGAAGTCCAAGCAGGTCACCAGCCTTTGTGTGCATTTCCCATGGTTATACGTGATTTGTCTCCATTTTCCAACCAAATCCCAGAGATGCGTATGCTTGAGTATTCGGCAAATATAAAATGGCACTTACTTTCCCAACTCTGTGAGACGATCAAAGCCAGGATACTTCCAGAGATCACTGGCGGCCACGTATCAAGCCCAGTGGATTTAAGCAGGGCAGTGGGCCTTGTAAATGCTGTTCTTGAAGTCCTTCATCTTCTCTCTCCCTCACAGACACACTCTGTATGGCCTCTCAGGATGGCGGCAGTCCTTCCTACAACATTCCAGATCCACTCGAATTTTCAAACAGCATCGAAGTGTGTATGTCTCATGAAAAATGTAGTTGTGTGCAATGCTTGTCAGAAATACAAGGTGTCATGGCTTATGTTTGCAGAGTGCCTTTTCTTTGTGTATGATGCAATTTGTCTAATTAAGATGTGCATGTCCTAACTGAGAGCATTCTCTACAGCTTATTTATCATATATCCCACCATATATTTTACCAGAGTTGCATTTCAATGTTCATCCAACACTGGAGAACAGGACCACCAGATTAGCATGGAATACTTAACACACTGCATACAAGGCCACCACAAAAGGATCAGCTCACTATAATGGAAAAAAAAAAAGTTTCAGAAACTTGCTGTATGGACGAATGAACACCCTAAGAAGCACAGAACTGCACACCTTATCAAAAGACCAAGTCAGACGCAGTTCTGGGACAGGACGAAATCTTAATGTGGGCTGCTTCACATAGATCTCCATGCTCTGTTGGTATAAAAAGAATAAACAAGCCACTTTCACTCCTGCACAATTTATGCATCCCAAGATTCATTCTTGGTATGAATGGAGGTTTTCCTCCAAGGTGAAATAGGGTGTGGGCATCCAAATTCTTCATAAAAGGCTGCACTGTCTGAGCTAGGCCTTCTAGCCTTCTTGGAAATGGCCTTACAACAATGGGATTCATTCCAGCTCCACTGGTCTCAGGCTTTGCAGGCCCAAAAAAGAAGAGGTGGAAATCCAAATATAAAATGAAAGCCCCACAAGAGGGGGGTAACCGTAAACCTTGGTATGTGCACACACAGGAACGCAAAGAACCTTAATAAAAAATAAGATTTATTAACAAACTGTCAAAAAAAAAATCAAAGAACAGCTTAAAAGAGGCATAACGGAGTTACCTAAAAGGCAATCCAAAGCAAACAAAGTTGCAAAACACAATCGAGGTATCAGAATCCAATAAACAACAGTCAGAATTCAACAAAAATCACAAAATCCAACAATAAAGAGTGATACTTATAATATAACTGCAATAAACAACAATGGCTCCCACTCCCAAGTCTGAAGGAGGGCCAGGAGCAGGGATGTCGAGGTGGTCCCGCCTCTAGTGGCTTCATCCACAAAGAACGTTGAACATTAGCATGTTTAAAAAGACAGAACATAATATTAACATAACATATAAAACCAAAAGAAATAACAAAGACAAGAGAAATAATTGTTCAAAATTAACAAAAACAACAAATAAACACAAAATACACATAACTTCAGCCCAATACATGACAAGTCCAACATCCCAACCCAGTGGTTTGTAGTGAATGTCTAATGTTGGATTAAATCAAGAAGGCAACTTCAAAAATGTTGCAACTGGAAGACCCAGCATGCTTTGCTCAGTTTATTGTATTTCTTTTATTTCATAATCAGCTTCAATGGCTCTGTCCTCATAGGAGAAGGTTTGATTTCCTAATCATATCGTTTTATTAATAAGAAACGCGGCAGAAGAAACTGGTGGTTTTATGTCTGACTGCCTTGAAACACAATTTCACTTTTTGACCTTATTTTTCCAATATCTCTCTCTATTTTTTTTATGTATTTAGGAATTTTTGGCTACAATCCCACTTGATGTCTTCCCTGTGAAATGTTATTATTCATTTTTGCAAATCTGAGAAAAGTTCAGATTACCTTTGACATTCAGCACATTCTCAGATGTGACTCTCAGAAAATTGAAGACGACATCTGAGGTCCGGGCCTGGCGGATTGCATTTGCATTGATTTATTTAACGGCCCATTTCACTAACGCTGCACAGGCCTGGCTGGGCAGGGAATGTTGGGAAACAGAGGGCTTCATTATGTCCAGCAAATACATTTGTCTCCTCTCTCACGCTGTATGGCATTTGCTTCTCGTAACCAAATAAGCCGTATTATTATTATTATTACGGTAGATTTATTTCTCTGCAGTGAAGCAGATGCAGTAGGTGTGTTTTACATTTTTGTTTGCCATCTTGTTTGCAATGCTGTAGAAATCATCAGCCGCATACAGTCTGGATTGTCAAGATCTGAAGCAAACACCAATGTAATAAAAAACATGATTTGAAAGTCATACTCAATCATGTAATATTTTTTGTCATTCGCCATAGCACATCTCAGAAGAAAAAGTGTCAAGGGAATGAGACTGTTACCGCACACAGCATGCAGGGAATTACAGCGCGATATGTACACTCATTAGACGGACACAGCTCTGATAAATCAATCATTAAGGCACGCTGAAGGAATTGTCAAGACGTGGAAGAAATGGACGACCAGCAGTCAAATGGTCAATTAATATAAAGTTAATGGCACAAAGCCACTAAAACAATTAAAACACTGACAACCAAAAGCTCAAAACCTTCAGGCTCATATCTTCCAAGAACCAGAGCTTAAGGCAGGCAGGTACTGTGGCCCAAGTTGTAAGCCCAGTTTGAGAAAGTTATGTAAGCTACCAGTGTTACAACAGGTAACAGTAATACAGCAACTATGGGACATCCTAGAAAGGAGCAATATAAATTATAGAAGTAGCACCTGGCGTGCCATGAATAAGTCATTTTGAGCTCTGGTCTGTTTGTCTGCTAGTCTGATGTTTCACTCACTCTGAGCCACCAGGTGGCACTGCTGTTCAAATTGAAGTAAAAAAAAAAAAAATCGGGGTCAAAATTATGGCTTGGCACGCAGTCTGTGGCCTTCTCCTGATCTATAGCAGGAGGTTTGCAGATGTTGTGAGAAAAAAATTAAAGGAACACTTTTAATCAGAGTATAGCATCAAGTCAATTAAACTTCGTGGATATTGATGTGGTCAGTTAAGTAGCAGAGAGGGTTCTTAATCAGTTTCAGCTGCTGTGGTGTTAATGAAATTAACAACAGGTGCACTAGAGGGGCACCAATGAGACGACCCCCAAAACAGGTACGGTTTAACAGGTGGAGGCCACGGACATTTTTCCCTCTTCATCTTTTCTGACTGTTTTTTCACTAGTTTTGCATTTGGCTACGGTCAGCGTCACTACTGGCAGCATGAGGTTATACCTGGACCCTACGGAGGTTTCACAGGTAGTCCAACTTCTCTAGGATGGCACATCAATACGTGCCATTGCCAAAAGGTTTTCTGTGTCTCCCAGCACACTCTCAAGGGCATGGAGGAGATTCCAGGAGACAGGCAGTTACTCTAGGAGAGCTGGACAGGGCCGTAGAAGGTCCTTAACCCATCAGCTGGACCGATATCTGCTCCTTTGGGCAAGGAGGAACAGGATGAGCACTGCCAGAGCCCTACAAAATGACCTCCAGCAGGCCACTGGTGTGAATGTCCCTGACCAAACAATCAGAAACAGACTTCATGAGGGTGGCCTGAGGTCCCAACGTCCTCTAGTGGACCCTGTGTTCACTGCCTGGCGCCGAGAAGCTCTATTGGCATTTGCCATAGAATACTAGAATTGGCAGGTCCACCACTGGCGCCCAGTGCTTTTCACAGATGAGAGCAGGTGCACCCTGAGCACATGTGACAGACGTGAAAGGGTCTGGAGAAACTGTGGAGAATGTTATGCTGCCTGTAACATCATTCAGCATGACCATTTGGTAGTGGGTCAGTGATGATCTGGGGAGGCATACCCATGGAGGGACGCACAGACCTCTACAGACTAGACAACGGTACCTTGACTGCCATTAGGTATCGGGATGAAATCCTTGGACCCATTGTCAGACCCTATGCTGGTGCAGTGGCTCCTGGGTGCCCGGCCTCATGTGGTGAGAGTATGCAGGCAGTTCCTGGAGGATGAAGAAATTGATACCATTGACTGGCCCCCATGCTCGCCTGACCTAAACCCAATAGAACACCTCTGGGACATTATGTTTCGGTCCATCCGATGCCGCCAGGTTGCACTGCAGACTGTCCAGGAGCTCAGTGATGCCCTGGTTCAGATCTGGGAGAAGATCCCCCAGGACACCATCCGTTGTCTCATTAGGAGCTTGCTCTGATGTTGTCAGGCATGCATACAAGCATGTGGGGACCATACTTACTACGGAGTACGATTTTGAGTTGCTGCAATGAAATTTCTGCAAAATGGATCAGCCTGCTGCATCATTTTTTCACTTTGATTTTCGGGGTGTCTTTGAATTCAGCCCTCTGTAGTTTGATAATTTTCATTTCCATCAAATGATGTGGCGTCCTTTCGCTCCTAACACATTAACATATCAGTCCATATCAGTATAGATATCCAGCAGGATTTTTTCCCATTGGTAGTTCCATGTGCTCGACTTGAGAGGCTGCACAGTGCCGCTTGAGGGCTGTTATCAGGGAATCCATGGATTAAATATTCCTGCTCCGGACTGGATGGGAAAAGTAGTCAGGGAGGGCATTCCTGAAGTAGTCTCAAGTGACCAGCTTTATGATGGCTTTTGGGCTATACTTTCTCCAGCTTCAGCAAGTTAGCGACAGGCCCTCACCTGCTGCACCTTGGCCTTTAGTTGGTCGTAATTACCAGCTACCTGCTTATCGAGGTCATAATAGGCCTGCAGTGCTGGTCCCCTTAAGAATGGTGCTAGTATGTGCGTCCACTTTATACACTTCCAGTGATGACAGGTACACTCGAAAATCAATCTAAAGGACTCAATATCACCATCAGGGTGGAGAGGAAGCAATACTCATCTGGACCCATCTGTCGCTCCTCTCGGGTAAGCAACACAAGCTCACTTACATGCCCCCAATTCAGTGAGCCGAGTCCATAGTTCTCCCACTTCGACTCTGAGTGCTTGTAAATCCTTGGCCAAGGAATGGAGGATCTCTGTCAGGTCCTGTCATTCCATCCTGTATCACAGCAAAAATCCTGCCAACTACCCCACTGTAAGATAAACACAGGACAAACAAAAAGTGTTTTGGGGCATCTTACAGCCAACCCCATCTATTATAAAGTTGACCTTTTTAAAAAAAAGCGTGTTTAAAACAAAAAAAAAACAAGTCTTCTTAGACTGGAGTCTTATTCTGACTGTTGAAGATGGCGGTTCTTCCCGTCACATGGCTGCCAGGCAGGAAGACTTGGGTTGAGGGGAGCGAACACTGGAAGTGATGGTCTGCAGAGGGAGAAAAAGGGAGAGTGTTATCACAGAGCGCCACTCCCTGGATTGGTGGAGCATTACCATCACTTTGTACTGCTCCTCAAGCTGGCACAATTATATATGCGCTGCCATCCTAGAGTGGCAGCAAAGAAAAAAAAAATTATCTGGGGCGCAAGAATTACACACCCTTAACAAAAACCCCTATACTGTATATACTGTTTTACACACACACACACACACACACATTATATATATATATATATATATATATATATATATATATATATATATATATATATATATATATATATAACACCGTGCATCCGGAAAGTATTCACAGCGCATCACTTTTTCCACATTTTGTTATGTTACAGCCTTATTCCAAAATGGATTAAATTCATTTTTTTCCTCAGAATTCTACACATAACACCCCATAATGACAACGTGAAAAAAGTTTACTTGAGGTGTTTGCAAATTTATTAAAAATAAAAAAACTGAGAAATCCCATGTACGTAAGTATTCACAGCCTTTGCTCAATACTTTGTCGATGCACCTTTGGCAGCAATTACAGCCTCAAGTCTTGTTGAATATGATGCCACAAGCTTGGCACACCTATCCTTGGCCAGTTTCACCCATTCCTCTTTGCAGCACCTCTCAAGCTCCATCAGGTTGGATGGGAAGCATCAGTGCACAGCCATTTTAAGATCTCTACAGAGATGTTCAATCGGATTCAAGTCTGGGCTCTGGCTGGGCCACTCAAGGACATTCACAGAGTTGTCCTGAAGCCACTCCTTTGATATCTTGGCTGTGTGCTTAGGGTCGTTGTCCTGCTGAAAGATGAACCGTCGCACCAGTCTGAGGTCAAGAGCGCTCTGGAGCAGGTTTTCATTCAGGATGTCTCTGTACATTGCTGCAGTCATCTTTCTCTTTATCCTGACTAGTCTCCCAGTTCCTGCCGCTGAAAAACATCCCCACAGCATGATGCTGCCACCACCATGCTTCACGGTAGGGATGGTATTGGCCTGGTGATGAGCGGTGCCTGGTTTCCTCTAAGCGTGACGCCTGGCATTCACACTGAAGAGTTCAATCTTTGTCCCTTCAGACCAGAGAATTTTCTTTCTCATGGTCTGAGAGTCCTTCAGGTGCATTTGGGCAAACTCCAGGTGGGCTGCCATGTGCCTTTTACTAAGGAGTGGCTTCCGTCTGGCCACTCTACCATACAGGCCTGATTGGTGGATTTCTGCAGAGATGGTTGTCCTTCTGGAAGGTTCTCCTCTCTCCACAGAGGACCTCTGGAGCTCTGACAGAGTGACCATCAGGTTCTTGGTCACCTCCCTGACTAAGGCCCTTCTCCCCCGATTGCTCAGTTTAAATAGCCGGGTCAGCTCTAGGAAGAGTCCTGGTGGTTTCGAACTTCTTCCACTTACGGATGATGGAGGCCACTGTGCTCATTGGGACCTTCAAAGCAGCAGAAATTTTTCTGAAACCTTCCCCAGATATGTGCCTCGAGACAATCCTGTCTCGGAGGTCTACAGACAATTCCTTTGACTTCATGCTTGGTTTGTGCTCTGACATGAACTGTCAACTGTGGGACCTTATATAGACAGGTGTGTGCCTTTCCAAATCATGTTCAGTCAACTGAATTTACCACAGGTGGACTCCAATGAAGCTGCAGAAACATCTCAAGGATGATCAGGGGAAACAGGATGCACCTGAGCTCAATTTCAAGCTTCATGGCAAAGGCTGTGAATACTTATGTACATGTGCTTTCTCAGTTTTTTTATTTTTAATAGATTTGCAAAAACCTCAAGTAAACTTTTTTCACGTTGTCATTATGGGGTGTTGTGTGTAGAATTCTGAGGAAAAAAATGAATTTAATCCATTTTGGAATAAGGCTGTAACATAACAAAATGTGGAAAAAGTGATGTGCTGTGAATACTTTCCGGATGCACTGTATATATAATCGTGCTGCAGCGCTTCTCACCCCACACAAATTACGGAACAAAACACCTAACCACATAAGCCACTAACATAAATTTGAGAAAGAAAAAAAGGAAAAACTAATGTATGCATAGTCCCTTAAATATTCTCTGTTAGGGATGACTGTCTCTGTCTGTGGTGGGGAATGATGCACCAAACCATCACCTCTTAAACTGTCTCCCATGCACATGCGTGTGACTATATACACACATACACAGATAGGATCATTTATTTATTTTTATTTTTTTTAACTAATCCTGAGTTTATCTGCCATTTCCTGGGCCAGTCTGGTCTGATCCTCAGTCTCTCTTGCAGAGCTCTTGTATTCTGTGATGAGGCAGCTTTGCTGATTCGTAGCTCTCTGACCATTTATTTTCTTGTGGCGAGTCCAAATTTATTAATTTGCTCATGGGATTAATAAAGTTTATCTAATCTAATCTAAATGCAAATATTCTATAAATTCTTTCAGGAGATCTTTCAGGGTGTGGTAAGTAGCACAGGTGCAATGCAAAACGCCAAGAGCTCTTCTTCAGGGTTTTCCTGTTAGATTAAAAAATCAGAAATCTGACACACGAGAGGAGACCGTGCCCACCATCCAGCTTGTTTGTTTAGCTAATATCTCCTCCCGACACATCCTGAAGATTCACCAGTGCTTCCTGGCTTTGCTCTTAAATTCTCTTCCCCAAACTCAACACCACTCACTATACTCAAGCATACAACTCACTGGAAACAATGCTGCTGGAATACACCAAGGGTTTAAAATCCGCAGACACGCCTCAGGGTAAGTAACATGCGGTTTACTGTACATAATCTACAGAAATGATTTGAAAAGGTCAGCAGTGAAAATTGGGGTCATGAAGATTTTGCTTCCAGGCGGGTTGGAGTCGGGTGGAAGATTGACCAAGCTCACCTGGGAAGTATGGAGGAAGGAAGAAGAGAATTGTGATTGTACTTGCGCTGGGTTTATTATTACAAGAAGCCTTTGTAAAGGTCATTTATTGCAATAAACGGTTTATTTGAACCCGGGACTTGCGTGAGGTTTGAGCTGTCTGCAACGCCCCTATGGATCAGGTTATAGATAAGTCTGTATAAAAGTAAAGCATTGCACATATAATAAAACTCTATTCTGCAGCTGTATTATTATTTATTGTGATTTTTGTGTCAAGAACATTTGACAGTTGCTATTTAGACAGTTTTCATGAACTGTTCAGATTTAACTGCAATAGCACCTCTCTTCACCGTGTCAGTGGTCCTGTTACCAGACCCCCAATGTCACTGTATACATTCACATTGGGACAGCTCAGTCCTGCCAGTACACACAGTGAGAGATGGGAGCCAAAATGGAGCAGCACACAGGCACAGGGAGAACATGCAGGCTCCACACAGATGGTCTCTGGAAGGCAGCAGGACGAGCCACAGCACCACACTGTTGTCCTGAGCTGAGTTTTTTCATCCAGAAACATACTACTAATAATAATAATTCTTGTTTCATGTCAAGATTTTAAAGAATAAAATTCATTGCCTTCTAGCGTGTAGACCATGACATGCAACAAGATGCTCTCTCCACACTGTGAGGGGATTGAAAAAGACGACGTTGACTCGTTTATTAAAGCTTCAAACAAAATCCCACTGATTATTATTTAACTGTCATGTTTCACATCTGCCGTGCAATTCCCCCAATTCATTTAAGCTGCAGAGTGCGGATTTCAATGACTACTTTTTCAGCTCGTCTTTGACTGGCTGCCACCTTCAGACAATTACGGCCTCCTGCACACGACTTCTTTCACCAAATTACAAACTGCACATCGCCGCTCGAGGGCCTCAAGAACTTTATGGTGTCACATCCCAGAATGCTTTGCAAGAGTGGGTAATAGAACTTGCACCTGCCTACGGAACCAGGTAGAACGTGTATTTTATACTGAGCTTGTCCCTTTAATCTCGATGGATGCTTTTATTTAATAAATCAATGCTAGAGCAACCATTTTAATGTGAATCTTTGATAACAGAGCGATTGGGCCTGGTGGCCTAAGACATGGCCGTTGTCATCTGGAGGCCTTGGCAGTTCCTTTCCAGAGCTGATCGTCTCCTGGACAAGCCCAACCAAAGCACCATTCACATGGAGGACAGGACAATTAAAACGCAGCGCAGTGCCCACCAGCATGCCAGACCGGACTGCTTTTGTCCGTGTTATTGTTATTTTCTCCAGATAATACACATTCTACAAGCACTCTGCCTGTCTTTGCTTTCTTGTTTTCATGGCCTGCCTGTTCTTATTACTTATTCTGGATACATTTTCAAATACAGTATATGAATTACCTGACTCTGTCGTGGCCTCCTTCTGTTTGCATCCTGATCTCTTTCACCTCCTTGGCTCCACCGGCTGGCCAAGTGTGATGGGACTTCACTCCGTCGTCTGCTCCGATGGCTTGGCTTGCACACTGTGGAAAATACAATTTGCGTTTACTTTCTGCAAAGTGACTTACAAAGCAGGTAAACATAATCAAGTAATTTTAGGCTGGGGCCTGCAATATGAGCAGAAGCTCTAAATAACATCAGAAGGTGAGGCTGAGCAGACAAACTGCCTGCCACGTGTGACATCTTTTGGGGTTAATGCATCATGGCTGCCTGTTCTGCATGCCTTCTGCTCATATTTGCTGTTTTTTAGCTTTCTACAACAGCCTACAACGTCCATAATATTCATTATGCTAAAGATTCCGTAACAAAACATCAGGTGCTTCTTGATGTTGTCGTACGTGAAAGTGAGAAATAAGGCCTGGCAATTAACCAGTAGACGACCTTCTCAAAATCAAAAGACAACACCAAAATACAATATTACAGTTAAAGCTGAAAAGACTAATCAGGTCAAGGAGTTCTCCTGTTTTTCTGAAGTCTGTCAAAAACTGGTGGGAGAAGCGAGAAGGAAATTAATCACAAAATGCAAAAAGCCCCTTCGGCAGCTGGGGAAAGGCTTTGGCAACAAGATCAATCGGAACAGCGGCGAAGATCCACCTAATGAGACGCTACATCTGCTCGGCCCTTCTCAATGGGAGTGACCATCACCAAGAAGGTGAAAACTCGGTCAGCAGCAGCCGAGATGATGCGATTCCAGAGGAGAATTCTAAGTTTTAACCAGGCCAAGTGAGTCTCCAGTCACGAAAATTCTAGGGAGCACCTTGAGGAAGAACGAGTTAGCGACGGGTCACAGAGACAGAGGAAAAGGCAGAGGGTGACGAAGATTAACATACCGAGACTGGCTGGTTGATGCTTGGGGTGGAGTATGGAGGAATAGTGTCATTATCAGGAAGAGTGTGGTGGTTAAGGCTTTGGACTTCAAACCCTGAGGTTGTGGGTTCAAATCCTGCTGCTGTGTGTCCCTGAGCAAGTCACCTGACCTGCCTGTGCTCAAATTGGAAAACCTAAAGAAATGTAACTAATGGTATCATAAATGTTATAAGTTGGATAAAGGCATCGTCACAAATAAGTAAATGTAAACGTGTCAAAATAGACAGCAGCATCAGCGTCTGACACGGCACTCATATTGGACTCGACAACGGCCTAAAGATGAGCTGCTAGCTTTACTTGAGGACTTGCAACACAGTGTCACATTTGGCCAACTTGTGACCTCTGGAAGACTCCGGCATAACATAAGAAAATGTACTGAGGACTGAGCTGGGGTGCCCACTCTGTCAGTGAACGGTTCTCAAAATTCAAGGAGGCCAGGGCCACAAATGGGTAAACAGGCACCTCCAATGCTGGATTATCGAGGGCTGTTGCTGTCTTTATTTCTTCTGGTCATGTTCTGGTGCAAGCCACATGTTGAAATGTCTGTATGGGGCACCATCACCCCATGTCACTTAGTCGTGTGCTACTCAACCTCAGCTTTTACCAACCTTTATTTTCTCAGTAGCTGATGCAAGTTTCGAACCAACCAAAGGCGTTTGTGCCTTCCACTCTAACATGGCCACATGATATTAGGTGAGCTACCAGTGTGTTCTATGGGGTGGTGGCACCATGGTGGTACTGGCTTTCCCTTTGTATTTTGCCTTCCCTAATTGCATGTGAAGCAGGAGAGCTGCCAGTCTTGAGCAGCATATTCATTAACAGGTACGGAAACAGAGAAAAAACGAAAAAGAATAAAGCAAACACTGGCAAACACACAAAAGACTGGCATATCACCAGTGGAGAGGATCACAGTGGGAAAGGTGGCGGCCCCTTCAATAAACAGCTGGAGTAGGACCCTTTGTGGACAACGGCGAGCGGTGAAGCAGCACCAGCTTTCATGTCGGAGAAGGTGCCGAGTGCAGACACTTCCAGCCACTCTGACGGCCCTTTCACAAATGGCATTTGGCACCATTCATGAATTTGTGAGACTTATGTTAATAGTTTTGAGGAACTGTTTTATTAAATGTGAACTTTATTCATTTTTTATTTATATTCACTCAAACAAAATAAATTTCTCCACCAAAATAAATCATGTTTATGCCTCCCCTACGTTGTGTCTACCTAATAAATTTACTTTAACATAATGAAATGAATTAAACCACACTGCAAAAAATGAAATCTAAGCAAGTGGAAAAGTATTTATATCATAACATAACAATCATTTTCCTTATTGTAAGAATTATTGGCTTATCAAAAAATTTGTATTTACGATTATTTAACTTTCCCCATTGGCAGATTTTTTAGCTAAACAAAAGCAAAACAACTCTTATTTAAAGTTTCTTTGTCTAGTTTTTGCATATGCATGATGATTGCATTAAGGGTGCACTCAAACTAAACAGCACATACAGCACTTAAAGGAAAGTCAATTGAATAAAGATTCTTAACAAGTTAACAAAGATGTGGGGGTCCCTCGGAATGTGTTGTCAACAAAAGGGGCAGTGCTTCACGCAAAACACCAAGCTTTATTCCTGCTTATTAAACTTGAAAATTTTAAGTTAAATCAACTTAATTTAACTGTACATTAAGAAAGTGGGAATACCATGATTTGAGGATTAAAAAAGTGTTACATTTGAGTAATATTAACATAAAACAAGTGAGTAATGACAACAGTGCCTGAGACGGATTACAGCTTCTGTTGAAAGCAAATCATTGGATTGCTTTATCATCATTGGATATAAGCTTTACGTAAATTGATTTTTAGTGTGACATTAAATTTAAGTCAATTTAACTAGGAAACATTAAGTAATGCCAGCAAACACAATTATTTTAAGTTAAATAAATTAGATAAATATTCCCAATAGTTCATTTTAACATACAAGTTAGAAAAAACAAGAAAGCTAATTGCAATTTTTTTTTTTTTTTTTTAAAAGTATTAAGGGATTTCTTAGAAAGAGATGGAAGAAGGCAAGGATGAAATATGTCAAGGAAGTTGGCCTAATTTGGATTCTTTTAACTCACCCAACCTTGTTAGATGGAGAATTGTAACAGGTCACCCTTCATTGGCGGCATGTGCTACAAGTTTGTGGAGTGCATCTGCTCGTTAATACAGACAGCCTCCTCTACTAAACGGCCAATCATGTGGCAGCCACTTCACATTTACATACCGTATAAATCAGAGTGAGTGAGCGAACACCGCCTCTATTGAGAGGTTTAGTTGGTGTTCATCCACTCATTATAATGGGCGGACTCATGACCTAAGTGACTTTGACTGTGGCATAGTGTCAGACATGGGGGCATTTCATCAACAGCTGCCCTCCTGGAATTTTCACATAGTGGGCTTACAGAGAATGGCACAGTAAACAAAAAAACTACCAGTGAATGGCTCTGTAGTTGAAACAATTTAATAAAGAGAGTGGTGAAACTTGCTCACACTAACTGAAAGGCCTCCAATAGCCAAACAACAGTGGTGTACAGAAGGGCATTGAATGGGATGCGCTACAAGAGCAGAAGGCCATTATCAGGTTACACTCCTGTCAGCCAGGAACAGGGAGATGAGAGCACAGCAAGCACATGAACACTAAAACAAAATGTCACAGGGTCTGACAAATCTCAGTTCCTGCTGTAAGATGCACATGGTATGTTCAAAATTTGGCATAAACAGTATGAATCCAAGGACAGATGGTTAAGGCTGGTGTTGGCAGCATAAAGGTAAGGGGAATGGAGCCTTCATGGCACACATCAGGCCTCTAAATACTACTGGAGTGCCTTGTACATTCCACAAGGTGCCTACCCATGGCTGCTAAGCAGAACTATAATTTTAGGCTCACAGCTGACCCTCTTCCAGATGGATAATGGGCCATGTCTCAAGAATACATCATCAGCTGGTTACAAGCACATGACAGGGGCTTTATATTTTCTCCAGTTCCCTTCACAGTCCCCAGATGTCGATTCAATTTAGCACCTCTGGGATGTGGTGGCATAGGAAGTTCACAGTATGAAAAGTCAGAAGAAATCGAGTAGTTCTATCAAGTTAGCATGAAGCAAAATCCCTAAGGAACATTTCAAGCATCTTGCTAAATACCTGCCTCAAAGAATTCAGACCTGCCTTAAGGCAAAAGGGAGTCATGCAAGGCACAAGATAGGTCTGGTTATTAAGGTGCCCACCCAGTGTGTGTGTGTGTGTATCGAACATTCACATAAAACGTACGAGAGCAAGATCTGAGTCTGACCATGAATTACAATAAAGGTGCTTGCTGTGAAGCCTAGGAGAAGAACTGTGGAGGTCCAAAATGTGTAAACAAGCCAAACCAAAGGGGCTTGTCTTCAACACCATGATCACTATACATGCAGGAGTCAATAGTAGATATTGAACACAAAATGATTTAAAATCAGCAGGGCCTTGAGTAAAACTGTCCGTTTGCGTTACTATCTTTGACATTTGGAGAATATGACAAACTAAGTGGGAAAACCTGTCAAGAGCACTTAATTGTAGTACACTTTAAATATTTTTGTCAATTGGCAAGTAAGTTAAGTGAAACGTTCAGGAATCACGGCAGGCACTTTGGACAAGAAACCAATCCATTGTAGGGCAGCACTACACATTCACGCATGCTGAAGACTGTTTGGAGACTCCAATTAAACCTCCATGAACAACATTTCTATGGGAACTCCCATTGAATGTCAAGACTTCAATCACTAGCTCAAAAATGTCTTTTTATTTAATCTTTTAATTTTTTTTTTAAAAATTAATTTTCACATTTTGATATTTTTAAAAAATATTTCTTAGTAAATACTGTATTGTTTACTCATTTCTGATTTTTTTTATCCTTTGTAAATATTATATCCATTTGTTCTTTGTACAATTATCCTCATTCATTTTATACTGGACCCAAGGGGGTGGGAACCCCCGACTTGTTATCGATTTCCACCATTATCTCTTGAAGCAGCATTAGTAAAGGTTCCCTTTGCAACTGTTTTTTTTCATCTATGGATTATGGACTGTGTAGCCAAACATTTGAAGTGTAGCACTATGATCTGTGGGAGTTGCATTTCACATTATATTGTTTTACCTGAGACAGGTAACTGAGGCCATGAACAGACACAGCTGAAAACATTTAGGTCATGTAAGCAAGCTGACACGGAGAAGGCGAAACAGAGATATGGAAGTAACTCAGGCAGATTATTAAAAGAGAGTCTGTGCACGCCTTGGTTTGACTGTCAATTTATGGTCAGCAGTTACTGTGTGATATTTAAAATTCAAATGTGCCAGCAAAAGATTGTATCCCATGTGCAGAAGGTGCAAGTTCTAATTTTGGAACCAAAGACCGTGAGAAAGTATAAAAGTGCTGGCAACTGCACTCAAAGCTGAAGCTCACCTATGGAAGGATGGACAACATCTTTTCTACCAGTGCCTCCCGCGCTCTCGAAATGGACAGTGCCAGCTGTCACGGGCCCCACACCTGTATCATGCTTTGCCAGGAGCTTCCATTGATTCCATTTATTATCTATAGTGTGTGCAGATATTGAAATAGGCAAAGCGTATCCCTTCTTTTTTGTTATTTTTCCTTTCTTCAACTTAGAGTTACCATTATACCATAAGGGAAGGATATAATATTTTATTATATATAATTTTTTTTTAGTACAAGCTGAAATCTGTAACGAACATATTCCCTGGGAGCATACGCATCCTACTGGATTCTGACAGTAGCTTTGTTTATGGATTAAGATTCCTGGATTTGGGATTGGGTTTTGTTAGTTTACATTTTACAGTTTACATTGTCTTTTGACATATCTTTTTATTTTTTTTTTGTTCATCATTGTTTTATTATTTCCCAAAAAAATTCTTTTAATATAAACATTGTTTTGTTACAGTGGACTAGGGATTTTTTTTTTTTTTTTACAATTCCCCTCTCCCCTTTCTGATTTTTCAAATCAAAAAAGCCATGTACATTTCTTTTTTATGATCTGTGAAGGTAGAAAGCCTGCTTCTCAAATTAGGAGTAAGGCTCTTCTTGTTACTAGGCTTGCTTTGAGGCTTTGGCCTATTTCTAGAGGCAATACTTCATTTGGACTTTTGTGGGCTGGCAAGAATTATAAAAGGATTGTGGTACTATCCAGAGAAAACTCAAGTGAGCAGTGATCGGATCAGGAAATAAACCAAGTTATATGGAGCTATCAGGCAGCAGGACAAGATGAAAAGGTAAGATGTGGGGAGCAAACTATGAAGATAAAAATGAAGACAGGGGTTAAACATTTAAAATGGGGGCATGAAAACCAGGCGTGAGATTCAGCTTATTCATGGACCCTTTACTTTGAAACTCTCTGACAGAACGCAAACAGATTAGAAGTAGCAGTAGTGGTGTCATGAGTTCAGAATGCAGTTAAAGTCTTACTTGTATGACTGGGTAGCATAAAAGATGGATTCTCTCTCTCAGGTGCCAAGACAAAGAAGTCATTTTATTTAATAGTAAACTTAATAAACTTAGTTCATATTCAGTTAAACTCCCAGTTCTCAAAACGTTGCAAATGAAGAGAGGAAAATGCCAGTGTGGATAGAAAGCCGGCTGGAATTTTCATGTGCATCAACAGTGCAGACGTATCAAAACTGTGTTCTGATGATGCATTTGAAGTTAACTCTGGAATGAGAAAAGCGCTATATAAATGTAATAAATTATTATTATAATGTTAGTGTTTAAATACATTTACAGTCAATTTGGATATTATGGGTGGTATGACTGAATAAGCATCTATCCATCCACCTGTGTAGATAAAGAACAAAGAGCAGCACGAAAGGTACAATTACCTAATAGTCTGTAACGCAATAATGTGAGGGCAATGAATGAATGAATGAATCCAACAATTAATTATTTAATCAACCATAATGTGACCTGCCAGAAGGGTTTTACAATAAAATACTCACAGACCCAGAATGAACAGTGATATCCAATAACAAAACTGCACCAGAAAGTAGTTACATTATCTGGCAAAATGAAATGACGGTGGGGGTGACAGCAGTTTGCAATCTTGACGGTTGTGAAATCTAAGGTATCCCTGATGGCACTCAGCTTTAACTGAGAATGTGACTTTACTCATGGTAATTCTGAGAACTGGAAAAAATCCATGTTAAGATTTTCTGATCATAATGGGGGTCTTGGAAACAGAAGGACGCATACTCTGCTGTGGATGGGGATGAGTGCCTGCTTCCTCCTAAACACATTTGGAATGCTTTGGCAAGAGAAAAAGATAGCAGGTGTGGCGTGCTTATTATAGAATCACATGTCAAAGGTTAATAAGCTGAAACATAAAACTAAGTGAACATTTAACTATTAGGTGCAATTTTCAGATTACAAACCGTAAAGATTGTTTAAATAGTAACACCACATATACTGAATGTCTTCTTTGATAACAAATCATTTTCATTCCACACCTTGAGTAACTCATGCTTTTTATTTTAGTGTTATGCAACGGTAGAAGTATAAATATCTTTTTTTAATATACAACATATGACACCCATAGAGATTTTTTTAAAGAAAATACAAACTGCAAACACTTTTTATTGCACAGATCCTAAAAGACAACCCCATATATATGCAAGTCCATCTACAGCGGATAACACAAGTCAACACTGGGCAAAAACATTTAGAACTTTGACAATTTTACAGAGACTCAAACTGGATACCACACAGTATGACAGTGTTCTACTTCACAGCTTGCTGGTAAGATGAACCACAAAGATGTGTTACACTAATACAAGCTATGCACTGTGGGGTTTCCAAATGCAACACAGACATTTGGCAGACTGATATGCAAAGTTTAGAACAAACAACTGTGATGTAACTGTAAACAAATCATCAATGCACTTAAAGATTTTAGGGGTTAAAAGTGCCTTAACGTTACAGCTGGTCTTTTAAATTACCGGGCATTGCACTTTGCGATTTGTTTCAACAATCTAATATGCAATTCTCATTGGTTCAAACAATAAGATACAAAATAATACAACACATACAAATTAATTTTTTCATTGTTTTTTGAATAAAAAAGGATTACCCATGTGGCAGATAAAGTGCACATTTCTCTCTCCTTTATCCCTGCTTTTCTAGTCCTGAAATTTTAAACAGTAAAAACAGTATAGAACAAGTGGAAGGGGGTCCGATATAATTAAATGCTTATAATCCAAAGTCAGTTTCTGCAGTTAATGCATGTTGTTATAAATATAGATGCAATGCAAGTCATGGACATAAAACAGCTTCTTTTTGTGCAGCCATCCTGAATTTCAGTGGGCAAAATATTAATAAAAATAAATCAGAATATTCTACCACTTCCAAAAGGACACCAATTATGTGAACATTTTGATCTTAACCAAACACTATGCATACATCTAGATACGGCACTCTGGTTGCAGTAGAATCTTCTTAAAGGGTAGCTGGGAATCTCTGGAGGATCTTTTGAAACAAACTTCTAAGATAAATTGTGCCTAGCTTAAAAGCAAAACCATTCAAGTCTCTAGTTTCCTTAAACATGAAACAAATACAAGATCTGCCTAATCTCCTGGTTCCCATGTCATAGCGTTTTAAGGATGTTGTCACATTCACAGTCAAGGGGTTTCAAATAAATATGACACAACAGCCTTTGTGCATGGTTGGCAATGCCTTAACTTGAAGATGATGCCAAGCAGCGTACTAGCTTAGAAAGGGAAATGCAAATTAACAAGAGATGCAACAGTACATAACAGTAGTATTACAAACTGCATAATAAAAAAAAGAATCGTTTTGCCAAAAAAAAAAAACCACATTCATTTCTTAAATAATTCTGTTAAATCTCAAATTATTTATCAAGTAGCATTGTCATACTGTAATATTTACATTTTTTCCATACAAAATGTTACCACAATAACTTTTAAAGACCCTCTGAATGCATTTTAAAGGAATGTGAAAAATCACTTACTCTTGTTAAAAAACAAAAAAAAAAAAAAAAAAGAAAAACAAAAAAGCATCCCCCAGAAAACATAAGGCCCCGTTCTAGTAGATGCAATACACTGCCTTCATATGAATAATGGATTCTGCAATTAATGGTTCCAAATCCAAACCAGCAGGTACTGTACAAATCTACAACTGATGAGCTTGTATTTCAGTTAGCAAAATGTCTGCACATTCTAAATATTCTGGAGGTTAAAAATAATAAACTAATGAACAAAAGAGAGATTTCTCTTACCCAAGTATTCTCACTAAGCACAGATTTACAGATGATTGGTTTGATGGTCCCAGAATTGTACAAACAGTGCAACATTAAAGCACCCAAAATTGGCACACACAATTCTATAACTGAAAAGGCCTCATGTAAAATGAAATGACACATGTAGCACAAAAAAACTCTGCTGTACTTATGCTTTCTTTTTTTTTCTTATCATACAGTGACATTTTCTTGCATTTTGTTTCTTTTCTTTATTAGCACAGAGGATTTAAAGAAAGTAGCAGGTAGTAAAAAATAAAGTTACTTTTGGTAAATGATGAAGTCAGCAGCAAAAATGTTGCCTACAATCAATCTTTAACTTCTTTTTAGTTTTTAAATATTTACATTGAATAAACATTTCAAGTCACTCGCTCACTCAAGCACTCACACGCACACACTCTTCCATTAATATCAGCTCAATCAACAAACTCAATTACATTAAAGACACTGTACAAATACTATATGGTAACAGTTTCACCGGTTCTGAATAAAGAAGGCATATAGAAAAAAGGTTTCCTATTACACCGAAGATGATATTGCGCACCTACTAAAGTATGTAAGCTTCATTTTTGTTTCATAAACTACACAGTGCAGTTCTGAAAGGTAACAAAACAAGAAGTGGTTCGTGGCATTGGTCACTTTGACTCTTTCATGCTTCTCATGTGCCTGCATTCCCTTGCTGACTTTTCCTGTGGGGACTGCTGCGTGATGGAGCAGATGTTTTCTTTGAATGGCTTGTATCTTTCTCTTGTTGGGAGTTAGAAGAGTGGTTTTCTTGCATCACTGGGGTGACTCTTGCTAAATCCCGCGAATTCTTTTTTAATGATGCTCCCTGGGATGGAGCGGTCTCTTTCCCCTTATAGTCAACAATCTCTTTTTTAGGAAATGGTGCTGTATCCTCTAGGCTCCCTCTTTTACTATCGCTCACGCCTTGTTTGTGATCAGCTCGGGCATTGCTGACAGGCTTACAAAGTTCTTGTGATTTCTCAGCATCATGCCTTGAGCTGTCCCCTGGGCTCTTAGTGCTCTTTCCAAAAGTAACTGAGGCATGGTTTACAGATTTCACCTCCACCACACTGTTGCTTTTGGATGAAAGTGCTTCGCTGTGCTTGTGTGTGTCATGCTTTTTGTCACTAGAGGCTTGGTTTGTTGCAGGTGTAACATTCATACTACTTGTGGTTTTCGCTGCCTCTTTTTGAGTTGCTGGTCTACCTGAACTGCAGTTCTCTTTGTGTTTCCCTTCCAGGTTTTCCCTTAGTGCATTCTTTTCAGAGTTTTTACATTCAGATTTCTTCAAATCACTCTCAGGATCTACACCATGATTTGACCCAAGCTGTCCCTCGTCTCTTCGCTCACATTTAGATGTCTTCTCCCTCACAGCAGTTTTCTTACATACATCGGCTGATGCTGCTGACACCTGTGCTGAATTAATTGAATCCTTTGCACTAACATCAGCAGTCTGCTTTTTTTGGAGTGTCAACTCAGATTCTTGGCAAGCCCGTTTAGAGACACTAGGCTTTGCTTGAGGTCTCGGATCAGCCACTGAGGTTTTCAGTTTATTTACCTGGCCCCCTGACTCCTCCAACTTACTGATGCACAGTTTTGGACTGCTGTTATTTTTGTTTTGTTTCAAGTTGTTGCACTGTGCAGCTTTGTACATATTAGCATTGCCAGCAGTCTGAATTGCAACCAGCTTGGACAAAGAATCTGGTGGATTTAAAGAGGTGTCCTTAGCTTTTTCAGTTTTTGACTCCTGAAGGCTGGCATCCATCTTTTTGCCCACAGTGCTTATTAAACATTTTTGTTCTTTCACAGCAGGTGAAGTGGATGAAGTAGTCCCTTCTTTTACAGCTGTGCTTCCTTCAGTTCCAGTAGCGCTCCGCACCTGAGAAGGACACAATTGTGTTGGCATGGCTTGTACTATATTTCCTTTAACATCTGATGTAGCGATAATGGAGGAAGAAGTTTGAGGAGGACAAGATTTAATTGCATTTGTAATAGCCCTTTGTTTCTCTCTGTTATGATTCAATACTTCTGGAACCACTGAGACGCCCTCTTCTGAAACACCAAGAACGGTCTGACAACTCTGAGCATTTTCAGCTACAATTTTCTGACAGAGATCTTTGCTGCTTACATTCAAATTTGCATCACAGTTTTGCTTCATTAAGTGTGGAGGTTGTAGCACGGCACTAGGCTTTTCTTTATTTATTACCAGGTAATTCTGCAGTGTAGCTAGCTGAATTTTTCCTTTGGATGTACTGGAAGCAAGGTTTTGTTTTTTCCCATCCATCTTACTTTCTTCTTTCAGGTTATATAACTTGTTGGATTTGTCCAGTTCTTGTCTTCCATCTATTAATCGTTCACTGCAGCCTTTTGTAATTGAAGATTTCAGCATTTCTTGACGGTCAGGTTGATTTTCAATTGTCACCGTTGTACTTTTTTCAAGATTACATGTATGAGCTGTTGAATCTAAAGGCTCTTCTTTGCTGCAACCCTTCAATGTAATCACAATTCGGTCTCTTTCTGCTTTTTGCACATCCTTCTTTAAGCACTTGTCTGATGCCTCTTTCACCACCAGCATACTAACATTGCTTTCAGGGTCTAAGACCTGTTTGACGTCCTTTTGCTGCCCAATTGCTTGATGTCTCCCTGTGTCCAAGAGAGGCCCAGACAGTTTCTTTGGTTCTGATGACATGGGGAGGGGTAAGCTGACTTGGTTCTCTGTGGCTTTTGATAAGCAGCTATCTGTTTTTGAAGTCCTTGGCCCAGACAGTATAGCTATGTCCAGAGTACCTTCCAGTGGTTTTAATGTTGACACAGATCTTCCTTCTAGTTTATATTCAGAGGATGTTTTTCTGATAGGACCCTCTGTTCCTGAGATTAAGTGAAGTTTTTCAACAGCACTCTCCCCCCTTCCACTCAGCAGCTTTTGAGGAAGTGGCTCTGCACTTACTGTGGGAACCATGTGAATTGCACTTTTGCTAAGATCTATGGGCATAGAAGATTCCAATTGTAAGCTTTTTGACCTTGCTGCAGCTAAGTGTCTACCTTCGTGTATAGGAGGAGAAATGCGATTTTTGGGAGCAGAACACAAATAATCATCTCTTTCTTCAAAAGACTGCTTCTTTCTGACAAGTTCAATATTTGGGGCTTTGGCCTCAAGTCTTTCTGATTTACAAATTTCCTTTGCTTGCCTTGCTAGTTGCTCTATGTTATCTTTGTAATGCCTTTCAGCTGTTGGAGGTGGCCGCTCTTGTAACGCTGTACTAGATGTCAATCTGGTGCCATCTGAACTTGGCTCATTACTTCTGCTCATCATTCCAAAGAAAGGGGTCTGTTGATCTGAAATGTTATCACAAACTTTAGTGTTAAGCTTTTTGTACAAACTGTCCTTAGGATTAAGAGTTGCAGCATGGCTGTCTGGCAAGTTACTCTCCACAGATCCCAGAAATCTTTGTCCAGTTCTAGGTGTGGTATTTCTTTCTTTATCCTCAGATCCAGCAAAGGATGCAGGCTCTGGTTCACAACTACATTCCTGCAAGGCATCCTGTTTCTGCAGTGATTCCCGCCGCTCAGCCCAGTCCTGTCTCTTCATAACCACTTTCACTTTAAGCTTGTCTTTGTCAAGTTCCTCAACAGATTCTTGCCTCCCAATTTTTCGAGTAGCAGGTCGCTTGAGGCAACCCTGTTCAGCAGGACGGACACGAGTAACCGCTGGAGCTTCAGAAGATATTTCATCAAGGCTCTGCAGATTATGGTCCTTATTAAATGATTCTTTCTGTGCCTCCTCCTGAGTCACTTCCAAGCTGTGTTTACGTGGGCACAAGTGCTTCTTGTCACTGACATAAGACGGAGAAAGCTTCTCTTCAGATTGAACCCTTTTAAGCAGGGGAGACCTTGGTGGTTCAGCACTCTTGGGTCTTACCATGTGTCTTACAATGGTTGGTGGGGAATGCATTTTATTAGGAAATGTTTGTGTTGTTTTGGAGCTGCCAACAGAATGACCCAAAAGTGGTGAAGGGGACCGCTGAGGTGATGTTGGCTGAGGTGTAGGAGAAGGAGTACGGGCAAGTGGAGAAAGGGGAATACTTCCTGCTGATTTTCGACGTCCCTGCCTGTATCTCTGCCCAGTCAGCTTTGGACCCAACCCATGAAGTGTGCTAGGCCGAATATGTCCAGAACCAGCAGGGGAGTTAGGAGCACTTGAGCTGGGAGAACTACTCTGAGAAGAATTACCAGCTGCACAAGAAAAACAGAAGACACAGAATAAAGAATTATGTAATTATTCAGGACTATTGAAATAAAGTAAAAAAAAAAATTATATATATAAGATGTCATCTGTTTAACAGACATTAAAGTAGACATTTATCATAAACTGCATTCAAGACTTTTCCAGTTTTGCTCAAATTGCTTGGGTAATTTTAATAATGTTATAAGCGCTAATGGTTAGGGTAAGTTTACAGCTATGCTGAAATCCATAAGGATAGGTTTTCTGTTATTTCAAAGCATATTGAAAAAATCTGATGGGTTTTAATTTAAATAAATTGAAATAAAAAACAAGTCAAAATGATATCAAAGCTGGTTTACTATTTAAACTATGCAACATTTTTATATAAAAAATAATTACTATACAAATTAGAGACACTGATCAAGAAATGGGTAGATGGTCATTACTGAAAATTACATCAAACTTTGCTTGCATAGGAAAACTATTTAAAATGACAAGAAACCTTTAAAGTCAAAAACTAATGGAGAAGTGCATTTCAGTAAGAACAGAAAAATATAAAGTTTGCAGGGCTGAGATGATTTCATAGTAACCTGTGAGGAGTTCTGCATACATGTTCATTTCTGCCATTAAAACCTTTCACATAAACCTGAAATCAATATAAAGCCTGCATAACAAGGATTACTCACACGTTCACAAATTTATAAAGATTCTCTGTATACAAACTGGATCAATCAGGCTTTGATAAATAATCATAATAATAATTCTTGATATGCTTTTACCACTACTCAAATATTCATAGAGACACTTAAGAAAATTGTTTTCAGTAGTTCTGAAGGGTTCTATAGTTAATTAGCATGTCATAAACATTCGGAGAATATGCTTGCTGCCAACTTTTGCCACCTTCAATATTCCAGAATAAAGGTAAAAAGTATAAATTAAAAAAAATGGAAGCCAATGATTATTTGTACTTTTAAAGATACAAGGTACTTGATGATATAATACCTGTAAGTCAAAACAAATTTACAAATATTCCAAAAACAGTGGTATGAGTAAAAAAATTCATTTCCACTGTGGTGCGAATCAAGCCAAATAAGCTTCTTTTTATTTACCTGACTGATTAAAGTCTGGGGTGGAGCGAAAACCAGCAGTAGGTGACCTTGGGGACAGACTATGTGTTGGAGACCCAGGCAAACTTTCACCTGAAGAGAGTGACCGGTTTAAACAAGAGTAGCTCCTACTTGTATGGAGTAGAGGAGAAGGCTGCATTCCAAAACGTCTACCCATGGATCGCTTCCTAAGATAATTTAGAAAAAAATTACATAAAACATTTCTGTAATTTACAACAGAATTTCCACTTACCTAAAAATTAGTTATTCAAAAGTGTGTTCTAGACCAACCTAAATGACTCATATTACAGAATGCTGTAACACTGAAATTATTCATTAATTAATTAAATATTCAAATGCTTCTTATACAGAATGATTATTAAAATGACTATAAGCAGGCAATCACTATCACAAGCTTGAATCTAAGATACTTACTGGCCTGAAGTTCATTTTTTCTGCACACTAATTGACTTTAATGATTAGTGAATTATTACTGCTTATTACTTTGCTGATATCTTTATCAAAAGTGACTTAAAACATTTGAGATGCAATTGGTTACATTTCTTTTGTAATTTCAGGTGGAGTACAGGCAGGTGAAGTGACCTGGTCATGGTCATGGAATCTGGTTTGAACACACAAGTAAGGGTTTGAAGTCTAAAGTTTTAACCACTGTGCCACACGGCCTGTCTGAATACTTTTCAACTCTGCACTGTTTCTTCAGAAAGTTTCCTAATACCAGTGTGCCAGTTTTTGAACTGGTTATTGCTACTATTCAGTGTGTGGGTCTTTCTAGTGGGGGGATATTGTAAAGCACATTAGGATCAATAATGTATCTATTGTTTGATAAAAATTATGCAAACAAGGCTAACAGGGGGAAAACATTTCACCGTGAAGCACCTATTGTTATGTTTTTGCTTTAATAAAATTCCTTCCCTGGGTTATGTTTTTTGATTTTTTAATTTCTTTTTCAATTTGAATTTTTATTATGATTATATATGTTTAATGCACCATTGTTTTGTTATGTTTTACAATGTTTATGTTTCCTGTGTTTCATTATTGGCTCCCCAAGAGGTGGGGCCACCTGTCAGTGTCCATTGATGGACTACTTGAAGCCCTATAAAGGCTTCTGATCAAGGCTGCAGATGGGATATGCAGTTCCTCTGTGGTACACTGTATGCATTTTGGTGTTGGGTGTGTTAAAATTGCTATTTCTTCGCCAAGTTCTCTGGTTTAAGATTTCATTATGCTCTTGTTTCTTGGATTACAACTTAATGACTGTGGATTGCTTTATAGGAAAATCCTTTTGTCTCCTTTTTGATCTTTTCTGGGTATTTTGTTATTTTTGTCTATTTTTTGTTAATACAGCCTTTTCATAAGGATTCTGGTGTTACTTGTCTCTGTACAGGATAGAGTTTCATGGTACTCTCTCTTGTGAGTCATATTCTGAGATATTTGAGTTTTTTGCCTTTTTGATGTACAAGGCCTGTTCTCCTAGAGACTTCTCAGTTCCTCAGAGATTTTTCTCAGTTTCTTTGAGTCAGGCTCATCTCACAAGACCTATTTTGGGGCAGGACAGTTATAATTCAGGTCTGTATTTTGTGGGTCTCTTTGAAAGCCTCTCCTTTGCCTTTTGTGTATGTGAATATAAATATCTATTATGCATTTTTATACTTTTTTAAAGCAATTTATGTAGACTATAAAAGAACCTCAATTTATTTTACCAATTTAACTTTTACTTCACATTGGAAAACAACTTCTTAATATGATAAATCATACATAGCAATTGTAATGTATTTTAAAGTATGTTTTAAAAAAGTTAAAAAAAAAAAAGTATTATATTTGGGAATCAATATCTTTGATAAGTTCTGTTTCTCTGGATACATATTTTTATTGCAGGTAGCATGATAGCACAGTCATTAGCCTGCTGTTACTTTCCTTCAAGTAAGACTTAGTCGTGGAGTTAGCAGGATTACAGTGGTTTTTAAATGTCCCTTTGCACTACTAAAGAGACTATACTGGGTGTGCACTTAACAAATGTAGGTAAAGCAGTCGCGGAAGGAAATAAAATATGTATGTCCTTTACTGTTCACTAATTCACTGGTAAATTTTTGTCTTTTCCTGCTTAAAATCTGAAAAGAAAACATCAATGATGATTTCCCTGTTTTCTAAGAAAAATAATATTTTCCTCTTCATCCATAAAGAAATGTCAATTTATTTATATAGCACATTTAAAACAACATAGTAATGCTGTGGCCAAAGTGCTTTACAATAATAGAATAAAAATAAAAACAATTAACATAAAAACATAAATAGAAATAAAATATATAAACATACAATGAGATACATAATAAATACTGTAGAAGTAATGCTATATAATCACAAAGAGGAAACCAATCAGTATTACTGAAGGTTACGGAATGCAAGTGAATAGAAATGAGTTTTTAATCTTGTTTTAAACAGTTCAATTGTATACGACTCCTTTATATGATGAGGTAAAGAGTTCCACAGGCGAGGCGCAGCAGCTGCAAAGGCTCTGTCCCCCTTAGTTTTACACTTGGTATGAGGGACAACAAGCGACAACTGACCAGAAGATCTAAGCACTCTGGATGGCTGGTGTAAAGCACACAATTCAGATAAATAGGCAGGAACAAGCCCATGTAAAGATTTAAAAATTAGCAGCAAGATTTTAAAATCAATTCGAAAACTGACAGGCAGCCAGTGTAAAGAAGCCAAAATAGGAGAGACAGAATCATACTTTCTTGCCCGAACCAGAAAGCGAGCGGCAGCATTTTGGACCAGCTGTAACCTGTGTATCAGAGATTTGTTAATCCCAGAATACAGCGAGTTGCAGTAATCGAGGTGACAAAAAATAAAAGCATGAGTAGCTTTCTCAAGATCCCTAGAAGATAAAAAAAAGGCTTGATCTTACCTAATAGATGAAGTTGGAAAAAGCAACTCTTGACTACAGAATTTACTTGTTTCTCAAAAGAGAAGTTACTATCAAAGGTAAAACCAAGATTGCGGACTTGAGGTTTGGAAAAGACAGAGAAAGAGCCGAGAAGTCCAAGACCAATTCTGGGCTTTAGCTGATGGACCTACTATAAGCACCTCCATTTTATTTTAATTCAGATCAAGAAAATTATTAGCCATCCAGGATCTTAGTTCAGACAGACAGTTGTGGAGTTGATTTGTTGCAGAGTCGCAGGCAGGAATATAAACCTGAGTATCATCAGCATAGCAGTGAAAAGAAATGTTAAATTTCCTAAAAATTGCTCCAATAGGGTGAAGGTATATAGAGAATAAAATAGGACCCAAAATGGATCCCTGAGAAACACCATATTTAAGAGAAGTAGTAGATGAAAAAGAGGAATTAAAAGCCACTGAAAAGTGTCTACCAGTTAAATATGACCTGAACCAGTTAAGAGCAGCCCCTTTAAGCCCAACATGATGTTCAAGCCACATCAGCAATATTTCATGGTCAATGGTGTCAAAGGCAGCGGACAGGTCAAGGAGGAGAAGGACTGCTGCATCACCTGAGTCAGTAATAAGAGAGATGACGTTTAACACTTTCAGGAGTGCCGTTTCAACAAAAACATTTCAAGAAATGTTTTATTCTGGCTGAACTTACTTTGAAAGATGTACACTATAATTGCACAGGTGTCCTCAAATTAACGTCAGCTACCCCTTTCATTACTGATTACAACGAACTATGCCTAGTAAGGAATGATTGCACGTTACGTGAAACAAAGGCCAATAAGGTTAGGGTTAGGGCTAGGTTACATGTTCAACTTTATTAGTATTTTAAAAAAGCAAGAAGACTTGTAGGGATTTGGAGCCACCAAACAATGTCAGGGTAGGCTTCATTACTGTTTCATGTGTTGATGTATTTTTGTTAATATTGTTACATGTATTTAAAATGTATGCATTGTGTATTTACTTAAAGGATACATTCCTTGTTTTGTACAGGTGAAATTCCCAAGAAGAGAGGCCACAATTATGTTAGAGCAAAGGGAACACCCTCAAGCCTATAAATACTAAGATCGGGAGTGAGTCCTTCAGAGGTTCATTGTCATTTGTGAAGAAACTTTCATAATACTGATTATATTGTTGTTGAATTTGCTGTTTCTCAGTTTTTGCTATTGCATTTCAGATTTGGACTTGATTGCATTGGGTTACCTTTTTAGGGAAATTCTATTGCCCTTATTATGCTTTTTTCATTTTGATTAATACATTTTTGTTTAAAAAGATTTGCATTGGCCTTGTCTATCTAAAACAAAGGCTTTGCAGTTTTGTCATTTTTGAACACTTGGGACACAAGACATTTTTTAAACTTTTAATACCTGTCCCCCATTTTGAGTCAACACAGGCCTGAAGGCCTGCTTTTTGTGTATGGGGTCTAGGTGCCTGGGTTGAGGCCTGTTTCTAAGGCTAGCTAGTGAGGATTTGGTCAAGTTTTTGTTTATTTTGTGGCCTGTTCACTCTTTTGTCCAGTTTTGAATGACAGAACCACAACAGATATGCACTAACACTCACTCATAGTGGAATTGGGTGAAAATAAGAATATAACAACTATGAAATAGAGAAATGACCATTTAGTCCACCAAGCTTGTTTTTTCCCTAATACATAACCTGTTCCAAAATGTTATAAATATATATTTTAAAATGTTGTCAGGGTTTCTGCTTGAACTACATGGCTTTTGAGTTGCTTTCAGGCTTCCGTTACTCTTTATATGATGAAGTACAGGCTTCTGTTTTAAATGTACTTCTCCTTTCATGTGACATTTAAATATGATTGTGATAAGTATCATCTTACCTGAATACAATGTGGCAGGCAAAAATAACAGTTTAGAGACTATTTTCAAGTGTAGGACATGTAGGACCTTGTATAATTAGCAATATCTCTAAGTTATCCGTAGAAAATCTTAACATTTGAAGAATTTTTTACAAAATATATTTAAACAAATTAAAGACATTTAAATGTAAATAAAAAATATATTTTAAAAAATTACTTACAGTCTTTAAATCATTGCCTCCACATTTAAAGATAACCTTAAATTTTTTAAGATATCTGCACATAATTTTAAGACATCTTATGAACTATTCACAGAAATCTTAACTGTATTTGAAGATGCCTGAAAATAATTTGGAGATATCTTTTTTTATGATTGACTTTTAATAATTTGGAGATAACTTTATAATACTGAATTTATTAATTCAATCTAAACATATCCCTTATTGAAATTTTGGCTTGCCAAAATATTAACCAAAGTATAACAAGTAAAATGTATTAGTTGGCTAGATGTTAAAGTTAAATAAGAAAAAAAAGACTATGGTGGTCACACATACATGTATAATCCACAGTAAAGGGTATCCTCACCTTTCCTGTGTCTCTTTTTTCTTAGGCTTCTTGCTGTGTCTCACCATTTTACTTTTATAGCTGTTTCTCCTTGCAGGTCCAGTTTTAATGGATGTGTTCTCAAATGGAGTTGTTGTAATAGCAACTTTGCTTCCACTCTGCAATGAAATTTCACTTTAATTAGACTAGTAATGTGATTTATACTAACCATTTGCACTTGAAATTTTCAATGATCTGTTGTTTGCATGCATTTTTTTCTTATAATCACAAATTTAAAACAAAGTCTGTTTTCAGGGGTGGGGGTTGATTTGTTCTAACCTTTTTTTTTTTCTTGTAAAGCTTGAGTTATGTGTATGGATTTTAATAAAATCAATAAAAATTAAAAAAACAAACAAAAAAAAAAAAAAAAGTCTGTTTTGATTTCCACTACAATTAATTAAAAGCAAGGGGGATGTTTATGTATATTGATATGTCAGGACTTGATTTAATAAACACTGCAGGATTAAAGTTGTACAACTTAAGAATGGAGTATGTGGAAGGCCACACAAATATACTTGCTGTAGACGGTCCGCTGTATGTTTTTTGAGACTTACCAGGAGGTGCACAAGAAACAGGAAGTCAGTTTATCAAGCCAATGTGGTTAGCTAATAGCTAAACTGTGCTTAGTATTTCCTCCAGATATTTTTAAAAAGATGTCACAGTTTCTGCTTCCTCTACACGACTCAGTAGTTTGTTCTTGATTCCCACAACATTTTGTATGAAGAAGTGCTTCTTTGCTTCCATCTTAAATACAGTTTCCCTTAATGTCCACCAATGTTCTCAAGTATGTGACTTTTTACCTAATTAAAGAACCCTGGAGGATCAAGGATTAAGTCCTCCACAGCTTTCTCTTCTCAAAACTAAAAAGGTTTAATTCCTTTAGTTTGCTACCGTAAGCTATGCCCTTTAGCACTGTGGTGCACTTGGTTGCTCATCAGCACACACAGTACTCTCAAAGCAGTTTTACTAGCACACTATAGAGTCTAAGCACAAATTGCTTCTGCACATTTTCTAAATGATAAGAATGATAACACTGAACAAATATATGCTGCTGTGCCAGCAGGTAACAGATGCTCAATAGAACAATAAGTACATTAGTGGGGGAGGTTGCAATGCATATGCAATTAAAAAGCCCACAGACAAAGTAGTGAACACAAAATATCTGAAATAGGTAGGTCAATCTTTAACTTCTGGGAACCGTAACAAGCATGTGTGTGAAAGAAGTGTTTTTTTCTTACACAATGTAAAATGAATAATCAAGACTAATTAATTTATTCCAGAATTTACTCTAAGTGCAGAGTGAGAAAAAATGATGAATAGAATGATGATGCTACAGATGTTTTTCTGAAGATTATATACTCATGAAACTATTTGTGGGAAGGAAGCCACCAGGAAAATTAGTTAAAAGAAAATCTCAGAGGGAGACTTAAACAGGTATACACTAATCTGAGCACAAGCCCTAACATAACAAAAAATTAAATAGATTAATTTGATGTACATAAGCAAATATATGTTTCACAGTGATAAACCTCACATATGCTCTCATTCGGAGGAGTTAGGGCAGGCACTGTTATATCTGTCAATAAGTTATACATCTAAAAAACAATTCTGGGTTAAGTTTAAAAAGCTTTGATTTTATGATTAATATTTGAGAAATTGCATTGTGTAGTCCACTTGCCTTTAATTAACAAGCCTTACTTTAACATGGCAGAAGAAGAATTAGGAGAATGATATCTGGATAACAAAAAAAAGTTATGCTAAAATGTATAAGTCAAGCCAACCTTTAACAGCAGTTCCACCACTTCAGTGTGAACAAGCCCGTGGACCGGTTCACCATTAACATGTGTAATGAGGTCATTAGCCTTCAAGCCAGCCAGCTGAGCAGGGCCACCTTCCTCAACACTCTGTAAAACAAAACAGATTACTTGAACCTCTTCAGTGGGTGTAGACTTTAATTTTCTACATGCAGAAGTATAAGCATAACTTATGACTAAATGACTAGGAGAAAAGTAGACAAAATTAGAGAATGTGATATGTTAAATGAAACTTTTCCTCCTCGAAAACAAAACAAAATTCATTCTATGAAATGATGTGTTCAATGAAGCCTCCCATATTTTGAACCTGTGCATAAAAGTATGCAATATATACAAAAAAATTTTTTTGATCCTCTGATGGCAGTAGTGCACAACACATTGCATTATAATAAGAAGAACATAAACTATTGATAATCCAAGAATTCATGCTGTTCAGCTAATGTGACAACTGTGTCCAATACTTTATTTCAAAAATATATAGTCTGATTCTTCAAACAAGTCTTTTTCTCAACACATGTTCTCTTCTTCATGTTCATTTTTTTCTCTCTCCATTTCCTTTAACTAAAAAAAATAACATTTACTGTAACTAACAACACAGGTTGTTAAAAGTCTGAAGGAAACAAACTCTCTCAAATGTACTATATTCCCAATGCATAGCCATACTGAAATATTCAAAGAGCTTTAATTTTGAACTGACATTAAAGTAAATCATTTTAAGCAAACAGAGTGGCCAGTAACTATTAGAGTAGCACTGCAGTTATCTGGCAATAAAAATAAAATGTGATGTACAAAATTTAATATTTGGTGGATTAACCACCTTGAAATAGTATGCAAGGTGAGAATCCCAAAGTGGATTTTTATGAACACCTAAACTGTATATTGGAGACAAGTATAGGATTAGACTCTCACTACACGGATACAGCAGAGATACTCTTTTAATCTAAAGAATTATCCCAGCTGCCACTATAATGGCTTAAATAACACAGACGTATTAGGTCTTTTAAATTAACCTGTTATCCTATGCATATGCTAGCTAGGGTACTCATTATAGTATGTGATTCAAAATGCAAAAGTGGCAGAGTAATATTCTTTAGTAGACTTTTAGTAAGGAGGTTGTTAGGGTTGAACTTGTGCTACGTAGGGATACATCTTTAGCAAAAACAATCAGATGAAAGCTTTATTATAGATGTAACAGGGAGGAAATAAAGTGCTTTTTTGGTTTAAAGGGGCATAAGCCATCATGTAGAGTTTTTTTTTTTTTTGTCTTGTATACTAAATCCTCACATTTTTTTCCCCATCTGGCACAGTGAGCAGCAGATGAAGCTCAATTATATATAGTTCTTTAATCAGAAAATTACATTGGCAGACTTCCTATGAACAGAAAAATTATTCTTGCAAGGTAATTGTTGCATTTGAAGAAAGATGGTAACTAAAGTTTCAATAAACATGAAATATAAATTTAAATGGAGGATTGTGAATGGTATTATACTATGTAAATAAATCTCAACGTAAAGGATGCTGTGCTAGTAATATCACTAAATTTCCTCTACAGAAAGAATAAAGCCCCTTTGTAAATATTCCCATATCCATTTTACTCAAAGACAATCTGTTTAGCATCTGGATTGAAGGACATTTAAGAAACAATCTTATGTAGAACCCTGTAAATTGTGCTTAGACTGGAGTTTTAAAGAAATAAATATCTGAGGGCTGAAACCACGGTCAGATGGCTGGGACTCCTGAGACTGGAAAATTCCACTAAATTATGTTTTTTACTGAAGAAAGCAGTTCACCACAGCGTGTCACCACTATGCCAAGAGATTTCTGAAAAATCTAAAGGTTTCAAGGTAAGGACCATGTTTGACTACAGTAGTAATGCCATTGGCTACAAATGCAACTAAGCATTTCTTTGCACTCTATGTGATCATAAACTTGAACATGTCAAGCCTTATCGCTTGTGGGTGAGCTAAAGCAACCAACATAATAGAAGTAAAAGATCCACTTCAAATGTGTGCATATGTGGTCTACTTTGAAATCCAAATAAACCTATTATTGACATAAATATATTGTTCCTTGAATGACCTTACCATTTTTCCAAAGGCATTTTCACACATACAGATTTCATTTGCTTTGTGCCAAATCAGGGGTTGAATAGTTACTTTTTTTTAATCTCCAGTTAGTTTGGTTGCGTCTCATATAGCAAACTTTGAAATATACCACAACCTAACAATAAATACCCTGTTGGCATGTCATGGATTTCTTTCATTGGGCGGAAAGAATTTTTTCCAAAAAAAAAAAAAAATATCGCAGAGAGTTGACAATAGCCGTGTTTGCGCCTCACCACATTTTCAGTAATTTGTTTTACCAAAACACAGCTCTGGGCAGAGTATGCTTATTATGTGATAACTAGAAGAATGCATAAAATGTATGCACTAGCTCACATGCTCTAGAAAGGACGGGTTTCATCTAAGTGACTTTACAACAGGCAGTATCCTCTGCTGAAGGCATAAAGTGACGTGCTTCAGTTTTATTTAGCCAGTAGACTTAATCATGTGAGTTTCATTTTACTGTATAATATTACATATTTACCCTCCAGTAGCCTACCGTATGAATGTAACCTTAATTTAATTTATCTCAAATCACATCTACTGTCTTTAGGACTGTAAATATTTTGTTAATAATGTTCAGCTTGGAGCGTCACATTAAAATTTACTAAATAGTATCAATGGTAATCTGTCTCCAACATGTGCATTGTGCCTGAAGAGTGAATGCATTGAGTGGACATCCCACCCGAGTGCCCCACTCTTGCAGTGTATAGTTAGTGGGGTTTATTCATCAGTCATACAGAGTTATACAGAGTCATACTATTTGCTTCTCTGCACCTGTATATGTGATCTGATAGATCCAATCATAAACATCCATCCATCCATTTTCCAACCCGCTGAATCCGAACACAGGGTCACGGGGGTCTGCTGGAGCCAATCCCAGCCAACACAGGGCACAAGGCAGGAAACAATCCTGGGCAGGGTGCCAACCCACCGCAGGACACACACACAAACACACCCACACACCAAGCACACACTAGGGCCAATTTAGAATCGCCAATCCACCTAACCTGCATGTCTTTGGACTGTGGGAGGAAACCGGAGCGCCCGGAGGAAACCCACGCAGACACGGGGAGAACATGCAAACTCCACGCAGGGAGGACCCGGGAATCGAACCCAGGTCCCCAGATCTCCCAACTGCGAGGCAGCAGCGCTACCCACTGCGCCACCGTGCCGCCCAATCATAAACATTTTTTTTTAAATATATATCAACTGCTATCTGACCACAAGAGAGATATTAGAGGCTCTAAGCCTGAATCGGGTACTCTGGGCTTACCCCGATTTATTGTTTTTTGTGCAAGATATTTACTGTGAACTTTATTATATTGGTATGCATCAGTGTATTTATTTCTACAATGAGAATTACTGGAAGCAACATCACAGAATGACTGCCACTTACAAACAAGTTTTACCCAGAATGAAAGGTATTTCCCATTATTAGATTGGTCCACTGTCAAATTACATTTACACCTTGTGCAAACAGCTAAAGGGTTTACTGGATACTGGGCAAAGACCACTGTTTCTAAAGGGTCTCATCCTGGTTATTTTGGTCTGTACCAGATTATGATTGGCACGTTCACATCTACCTAAATGAACTGGACTACTGGGGAATTTGCTCCCAGGTTTGAGACAACTGCTCCAAATGAACTAATTGTGTAAACATTTTAAAATATATAACTTTCTAATGTTTGCCTACTTATTGTACAGTATATTGGCTATCTAATTTGCACGGATTTCACTAGTCTTGAGACCTTTAATAGCATCTACCTTTCAATAACTTTTCTAAGCATTTACTAGTAAATGCAAATAGCCAGTATGTTCAAGGAACAGAAGAAAGCACCTTACCAACACCATATGGTACACCCTGTAGATATCACTGTCACAAGCATAAACTCGGATTGCACGAAGGGTAAAGCCAAACTTCTTTCCTGAACTGTGGATGATGATTGGCTGCCTAGGACTGATAGAACAAACTGATGAATCACGACTAGGGGAAGAATCCCTTGAAGAGGGATCTGAGGACAAGGAGTGAGGTGACATTGGGCTGCCAAGAGGAGAAATACCAAAAGCATCTAAAAAGAAAAAATACAGAAAAAAATCAGTTGAATGGAACATTAAAATCTGTACATATACAAATCATATGCAAAAAGGAACCTAAATATTATATCTTATACTTCACTATATTAAAGTATAAATCACTGCATTTTAAAGGTGAATAATAAGATATCTCCTTGAAACTTTCCCATGTAATAGCTGTTAACTGAGATGTTCAATCATTTACTTAAAAAAGCAAGGTTTGAATGAATTTAATAAGGATTTATTTTTGGAATTCTTTATATGCTGGTTTGTGAACTATAATCATTATGTATAATGTCATCTAACAGAACAAACAAGATTGCTTGTGCTCTCTGATTTCAAAGTAACTAGCTTATATCTTTAAGCAATTAAAAAAGTCTTGCCTTCTTTTTGTCTTAATTTTCTTTTGAGACTGATACTACCCTGAATCTAATGAAAAGACAAATTCCTTTTTTAATATTTACTCTCAACTGAAAATATAATAATAGTGCGATTTTCAATTGCTGCAGAGAAAAGAAATTCTATGAGCTCAACGGTCTGAATGGTGTCCTCTTGTTAGTCATATTTGTTATGTTCCTGTGTTTAGAATTCTACACAGTAATAACAATAACTCATATAATTATTACAAAATTTGCCATTTTCCGATAGATATATTTATCTGTACCTCCAGGAATCTTGAGGGAGAGGGCACTGGTAGAAACTGACTTTGTAACTTTGCTTGTGATTTTAGTTTTTTCTCCACCATCTAATCTTGAATGTGCTATGAGGTCTCCTGGCTCCTTTGAAGTGCTGTCTGGACTGTCCACACCTTCACTCCTTGCATGATTCTGATCAAGGGGTTCTGAAAAACTGGCCACTAAGAAAATGGGAAAAGTATGATTAATAAGAGCACAGACACACACACAATTAAATTACTGTCATTGTTAAGGACAAGCTCTTTGTCACTGCATGGCTTTTAGATGTCTGATACAGGATTTCTTTACAAACTCAAATGCATACAGAAGAAAATAATTTAAAAATAATAAAACGTGGCTTGTGCTGCAGAACTAAGAGAAGAGAAATAATTGGTGCTTTTTGTGTGGTTACAATACCTGAAAGTGTGGAGTCACTCAGTGTGCTTCCAGGAGTAATTGCATCTGTCTCATCATGTGGAAGTTCACCAATAGTGAAAGCAACTTTATCAGAGTGTCCCGGGCTCATAGATTCTTCCCCTTCTTCTGTTTCTGCAGAAATAGCAAATTTTGGAAGCATTCCTGACCGGCACCCTTGACTAGTGCTCTCTGTGTCTGAAGAGTGGGAGAGTGAGGGCCTAGACAACAAAACAGAAACAGAGAATAAATATGAGCAAGTAATAATGGCAAAATCAACTAATGGTATCATAACATTTTAATGAACTGGAATATGCATTATATATAACAGAAACAATCTTATAAACACAAATATTAAGATATAGCTTCATTACAGTAATATTTGAAAATTTCAAATATAATAGACATACTTAAATATTTAGTTAAAACTGCACATTCATAACACAGTAAAGCATTTTACAAAACAATTTCTTTAAATAGAACTGTTATATTAAAACTAAAGTTACTGGGGCCCAGCACACACAATATTTATCAATATGGATTTAAAAAGAAACCAGAAGAACCACCAAAATCTTTACGCTTACATTTCACTAAACTCTGGAGTCCAACTTAGGGAATCCACAGTCAGAGGACTCCCACTTTTGGTTTTGTCTCCACTATCTCCCTTTTCCTCTCCTTGATTGCGAGATATTTGGTCCATACTTCTGTAGACCTTATGTTAATGGCAGAAAAAGAAAATATCCCTGTTATAAATGTTACCATCTTACAAATTAATTAGTTTTTACACTTGGTAACATAATAATACCAGAAACACATGGATAACTAAATATAATAAAGAGAGGCATAGAATAGATGTGTTATAAAGCAAAAGGACAAGTATAGCATTCCAGAAATATTGCAGCATCTTAGCAATTAAAGTTTCAGTCATGTAAAAAACACATTTACTTATGATGGGTTAAGCTGGAGGAAATGAAATAGCCAGAGAAGATCCACAACAACAGAGCTAACTACAAATATTTTTGACTTACTTTAGAAAAACGGTTTGAACAAGATGAAAACTTTCCGATTTCCAAATTAAAATCTTCATCATTTGTGTCATCTTCCTCCTCAGTTTCCAGATGATGATACCTTTCTGACCGAGCTATGTGTCAAATTGGAAAAATTACATCATCTAACATCCGCTACTGTCAGAATAATGATTATATAAGTATTAATTAGTACTTTTGTTATAGTAATTTAGGAACAGTTTAATATTTTATTAGCATTTTTCTTGCTAAAAAGGTTCATCTGTTCTTACTTACCTCACTCTTAAATTTAACCAAATTTAAACATTTACTGTACTTTGCTTTAAAGGGTAAAATTTTGTTTTGTGTTTTAACCCAAATTAAAATATATAAAGATTTACAAAAATCATAAAAAATGTAAATTGTAACCAAAATAGTAAATATCTAAAGTAATTTTAATTAATTAAAACTTAAAGTAATGGTCTTAAAAATAACTTTAAAACATATATAGTAAAGGCTGCAACATCCTCTTCATTCAGTATGAAGGAGCTTCAAATATATATATATATATATATATATATATATATATATATATATATATACACAGTACTGTGCAAAAGTTTTAGGCAGGTGTTAAAAAATGCTGTAAACAAAGAATGCTTTCAGAAATATAAATAATGATTGTTTATTGTCATCAATTTACAAAATGCAAAGTGAAACGAACAAAAGAAAAATCTAAATCAAATCAATATTTGGTGTTACTACCTTTTGCCTTCAAACCAGAATCAATTTTTATAGGTACACTTGCACAAAGTCAGGGATTTTGTAGGATTATAGTCAGGTGTATGATCAACCAATTATACCAAACAGGTGCTAATGATCATCAATGTCACACGTAGGTTGAAACATGGTCATTAACTGAAACAGAAACAGCTGTGTAGATGGCTTAAAACTGGGTGAGGAACAGCCAAACTCTGCTACCAAGGTGAGGTTGTGGAAGACAGTTTCATGTCATGGCAAGATTGAGCACAGCAACAAGACACAAGGTAGTTATACTGCATCAGCAAGGTCTCTCCCAGACAAAGATTTCAAAGCTGATTGGGGTTTCAAGATGTGCTGTTCAAGCTCTTTTGAAGAAGCACAAAGAAGCGGGCAACGTTGAGGATCGTAGACGCAGTGGTCGGCCAAGGAAACTTAATGCAGCAGATGAAAGACACATCAAGCTTATTACCCTTCGAAATCGGAAGATGTCCAGCAGTGCCATCAGCTCAGAACTGGCAGAAACCAGTGGGACCCAGGTACTGTCCAAAGAAGTCTGGCCAGAAGTGGTCTTCATGGAAGAGTTGCAGCCAAAAAGCCATACCTCCGACATGGAAACAAGGCCAAGCGACTCAAGTATGCACGAAAACATAGGAACTGGGGTGCAGAAAAACGGCAGCAGGTGCTCTGGACTGATGAGTGAAAATTTGAAATATTTAGGCTGAGCGGTACAATAATGAGTGTCTGCAGGCAACAGTGAAGCATGGTGGAGGTTCCTTGAACGTTTGGGGCTGCATTTCTGCAAATGGAGTTGGAGATTTGGTCAGGATTAATGGTGTTCTCAATGCTGAGAAATACACGCAGATACTTATCCATCATGCAATACCATCAGGAGGCGTATGATTGGCCCCAAATTTATTCTGCAGCAGGACAACGACCCCAAACATACAGCCAAAATCATTAAGAACTATCTTCAGCGTAAACAAGAACAAGAAGTCCTGGAAGTGATGGTATGGCCCCCACAGAGCCCTGATCTCAACATCAACGAGTGTGTCTGGGATTACAAGAAGAGACAGAAGGATGTGAGGAAGCCTTCATCCACAGAAGATCTGTGGTTAGTTCTCAACCTACCAGCCGAGTTCCTTGAAAAACTGTGTGCAAGTGTACCTAGAAGAATTGATGCTGTAAAAAACTTTTTCAGTTTTTTTAACAAAAGAGACAGCTATTACATAAAAAATACATTAAGTGGAAAGACAAAAAACATTCTTTACTAGTTGTTTTAACAAACTGTATTCAGATAATTGTTTATGTAATACATTTCTATACATTGTCTTAAATTGAAAATGCTAAATTTGACACATACTAAAACAAAAACATAAGCAGATAAACTACCTCTAGGACTGCTGACAGTAAAATAAAAATTTAAGCAAATGAACTATCTCTAAGACTACTGACAACTTAGAATAAAAAAAAAACAGACATACTATCAAAATAGCTGGTATCATCTTCAGACTCCAGTTGAGGGATAAATTCAGCTTTTTGCCGTAGCAGACTGTTCCAGTCCAGGTTGTGAAAAAACTGATGTTGCTTTACTTCATATGCCCCACCTAAACTCATTCAAGATAATGAAAAATAGTCAGAATTGACGGCTCATAATATGATGATGTTTAAATTAGAAGATGCCAATCCTATCTTCATGTAAAAGGACGCAATAAATCTCAGTGCAGGTAAATACACAGTAGTTTTAATTAGTTCAAAAACATACCCAGCCTCTAACAGTGAAGCTCACCATAAGTGCTATGACAATGCCAAAAGAAAAAATGACTACATACATTGCATTTTAATAGCCTCTCCATTTTCAAATTCAGAAATACCCACATTTGTTTTAACATTTACTAATATTTGAGTTTGTAGCAAATATACATTATATGAAGTAAACGTGTAATCTGAAATTCAGACTTTTAACAGGTCAGCTAACTATTTGTAAAGCTGTGTATTTACTATTTAATACTTTGTAGTTCCCATTTTTACCTTTTTTTTTTTTTTTTAACTCTTTAAGCTTTCATTCTTCTTATATAGTCCTGTTTAGTTTTTGGCAGAACATTTCTATATTAGGAAGCCAAAATGATATGGTGAATTTTGTTCCAATAAGCAATAGTGTAAAAAATGCTTTTAAGTATAAATTAAAAAATATGACTCAATAATTGAGAAGTTCTGTCTTTTCATTTTTTTAAAGGTTTGCCAGTGAACATCTGGGAAGTACATGTGCCTTCTTGAGTAGGAGGACCTTGTGGACGCTGCAGGATTTCAATCCATTACGTTGTAGTGTGTTACCAACGGTGTCCTTGGTGACTGTGGTCCCAACCGTCTTCAGATCATTAACAAGCTCCTCCCATGTAGTTGTGGGCTGATCCCTCACCTTTCTCATGATCATTCTCACCCCATGATTCAAGATCTTGCATGGAGCTCCAAACTGAGGGCGATTGATGGTCAATTTATATTTGTTCCATTTCTAAATAAGCACACCAACAGTTGTCACCTTCTCACCAAGCTTCTTGCTGATGGTCTTGTAGCCCATTCCAGCCTTGTGCGGGTCTACAATATTGTCCCTGAGGTCCTTTGACAGCTCTTTGGTCTTGCCCATGTTGGAGAGGTTGGAATGGAAGAAATTGATTCTGTGGGCAGGTGTGCTTTATACACATAACAATTAAGATCAAGAGTATCTATAATTGATTGATTTATTGTAATCTGTGTGCCACATGGGCACACAGCCAATTTGTGGGAGCCAGAATTCTGGCTGGGTTGTAAGGGATCAAATATTTATTTCACTCAATGACATGCAAATCAATTTATAACTTTTATGTAATGTGTTTTTTCTGGATTTTTGGTTGATATTCTGTCTTTCTCCATTAAAATGAAACAACCATAAAAATTAGAGACTGTTCATTTCTTTGTAAGTGAGCAAACTAAGAAATTCAGCCGGGGATCAAATACTTATTTCCCCCACTATAAATGTATTCACTATTTTCAATAGCCCTCACTGCAGGGTAACTTCTGAATCCTGATCATCACTTAACCTCTAATATTCAGTCTTCTTCCAATTTATCTTAATCCCTCTTTCAAAGCCATTTCCATTATTCCAGCTTCCTCTCCACTTCCTCTTCTCCGGTTCTACACAACACAATGTCATCAGCAAAAAAAAACAAAAACGTAAATATTCTCTGTTATTCTGTACAGCATTAGCTTTTTCGCATTTTACTTTTGTTTCCTATGCAACTGTGCTCGCATTTAGGATCCATTCTATAAGTAATATGTTCCTTTTAGTTGTGCTATGACATTTATGCTTTAATGCAATGCTGACTAAGCCTAGTCCTGGAGGGAAGTCTCAGTGGCTTGAGTATTTGATAACTATTATGCATTATTGCTATTATGCATTTTAAAGAAAACAACTGTAAAAGTGGCACTAAAATTACCTGAAATTGATATTTGCAGAATTGGGTCCAACTACCTTATTAAAGAGACATGAATTTTAAAGCAGAAAGAACTGACCAGTTAAGAAACTGACTGAAGAGAAAGACTCCTGCACTTGGGGACAAGGATCAGATACACCTAGTTTAATCTTAAATGGATTCTCTTGCTTCTAGCTTTGTAAAAGTAATTCCTGAACTATGTCTATCTACCGACCTATCATGCAAACTTCCCTATCTTTTTCTGAATTCAGTTTATGGGTATATGTTTCCGACTTTAGAAAGAGAGAGAGATAGAGAGAGGTTGGGAGCATACACTGATACAGTGCACAACACCTAAATGAATCGTTTAATCATTGATTTTAATGTAAGGTGAAAATGTGTTAAGAGCAAACAATTGGAATGCTATAAAAAGGGCTAGGTGGTCATATGGGGATGATTAGTCTTTTTTTTTAATTAAAAAGAAAGAAAAACTTCTGACTTGGCAGTTACAGTTAAAGTGAAGCATTACATGCAAGCCTAGATTCATGGGAATTTGATTCCTTCTGCTAAAATTAACATCTGTTATCCTATTTGTGGAGTAAATGTTGGCAGAAAAGATCCCACCTACCAGGACTAATCAAATCAGCAATAATAGACAGGCATGAAAACACCATGTCAAGGCTAAACTGAACAGGTACATTTTACAAATTCAAATTATATATTAGATAATATTCAGTTATGTATTCCTTTCCTCTATGTCAAAATCTTCTATTTAGAAATAGATTTCTAAATAGTTTATTTTTATTATCATAAACATAAATTTGAATATGGAGATGAAACAGTGTGTTGGAGTAAACCTTGCAATCATATATATTGCTACAGTAATTTTCCTAAAGCACAAACAATGTTCCAAATACTTAAAGATTTGAAGTACAGTAGGACTTTGCAAACTGACTAGTGGTTGTTGAACATAATAAACACAAGTTGAAAACTGAAAAAGCAATATGGGTAAAACAGTAACATTAATATTACCTGTCCCCAACCTTTCTAAAGGGTTTTGTCTTAACAATAATGTGATGAGCTCTTGAGCATCTGGAGGCAATGCTTCTTCACCTTCGGGCCAATTAATTTCATCTGTTTGCAAGCATAAAAATATACACATGTACTGAATTAAGCAACATCAAAAACACAGCAAAAGAAGTTAATCTGTACAGAATAAGATTTCCATGTTAATGATTAAAGTAACACTTCAGAAAAATAAATTTAAAAAAAGTAAAGCTATTATCTAAAATTATTCAAGTGCTTGTTTGTAAAAAATGTATAATGCTAGCAATAGAAAATGTTGCTACACAAGAAAGCACATTTTAAAAACAAATGGAAAAACATTTTGTATTTTAATTTGATTACTTAAAAGCACAGACTCATTTTTTTATGAAGAATTACACAGCGGTGCAGTATGTTTGTTTTTGAAACATTTTCATTTTTCATTTAGCCTCCAGCATTTTTTTTCCAGAATGCTAGTTTACTACAATGATTAACAGGTTATTAAAATACTTAAACACATGCATGTCAGTTTGCTGTCTGTACTTGTTTTTCCTTTTCTCTTGTTACAGCAACTGTATAATACGCTATTTAATGTATATGCTCATTCTGCAGCAGCAGGTACTGTACAGACCTACACACTCAGGTGTGCATACATTCACCAGTTATTTTTCTATTCCTTTTCTTCAACAGCTCAATTTATTGTGTATAATGACATTTGTTTACATATTCCCACTGGCTCAATATTAGCACCTACTACTCCAGCTGCACTGTTAAGGGAGCAGCTACAAATAAGGGCTCATATGAAGATCTAATGCAGTTCAACCATTACTACAGTATATTAACTTAATTTCTCTTCAGGAGCAACAATCATTTAATTACTGAAAGAACTGTAAAGCTCTACAGTATTTATTAGGATGAACTGTAATCTTGTTTACTTTTGTAGAATGAAAGGTACTATTTAATTATAATAATAATACATTTTATTTATCTAGCACCCTTTTGAGATATTTACTATAATATGTTAGATTACCAGTGCAGCATCCTGTGATAGCAATCACTGTGAAAGGCGCTGCATAAAATAAAGCTTGGCTACAATATTACTTGTAATAATTTGTTAACAAAGAAAGGGACTATAAAAAACTAAACCTTAATAAAGTTACTATTGATTACTTCATCATAATGTCTTCATGATACAAAGTTTGTTTATAATAATTCCCTGAGTTGCTCATTGCATTACAGTTTAAAGTAAAACTTAAGTACAAACTTGTAAATGGAGACTCTGATTTTTAAAAAGTGACAGTTATTAAAGCTTTCTTTCATGATTTATTTAAATGATGTTGACACTGGGCACAGTGAATCTTTTTCTTTTTAAGCTTATGCATTAGTTAAGTGTAAACAGCCATTTGTATAATGCCAAGTGCTGTTGTGAAAAGTGTCAACAACATTAGTGAACCTTCTAAATATACGCTCAAATGAATAAAAAAAAAAAAAAAGTAAAAAAGAATGAGATCCTTTTTAGTTTTATGGAGAAAAAAAGCAAAATTTGTATGTTTTGCATACACTTGCAAAAGATTGCCTCAGGATGTGTAAGGCTAAGCAATTAGAAAATTGAGTTATTTTCATGACTGTCTAGCCAGCAGCTTGTAGTGCAAAATTTAATCAGATTTAGAAGTGAAATATTAATATGTATGTGAACCCTGAGGCAATGGCAGCATATCCAAGTGCTAGCTGTTTTCTTTAATTACCAGTCAATTCCCCTGCCCTTTAAAACCTTGCCGTGTAACAACTACTAAAAGAAAAAAAGCCCATAAAATTGAAGGGTAATCTATGCTCAATACGTATTTAGCACACTCTGCATTTCAGCTGGTTAAGACGGACAACTGGAAGCCAATATACTGTAGCTCAAAGGTTACATATGAAAATGCCAACACAAATGTGTTTCTTTACATAATGAAATTCCTCATGCATGACTTGCACACTGCAGTTACGGAAACATACCATTATGCAAAAATAATTGGAATTTCATTAAGTCCCACAATTTAAGGGGATGAGCAATAGAGAGCTGGGAATTTATGCAATGTTCAGGGAAGTCTGCAAACAGCAGGTAAGACTGATGGGAAGTCAAATTAAATACCAGTTAGCTTGGCTGCTACCCTATTTTAACCATACAGTCAGCCCAGAGGCCTGTTTGGGGAAGTTATTTAATTTAAATTCAGAAAGAACAGATGTTAAATTAAAAATACCTTAACCCTCACCCTCCTCCCTCACAATTTACTTCTGGCCTACTTGCTCAAAGACATAATATTAACCTTCTGAATATTTACTAGTTTTTAAAAATTATTTGATTATCTAATAAGCATATTTTTAAAGCAGACACAAAGCTTCCAAAGTCATTGCAAAAGTGAGTTTCATAATTTCTTATTACAAGACATGAAAATTATTATGAGGCACTATATGCATTTAACATTGAAGTGATAATATACATAATACATTTCTCTAACCTTTAAGCATAGAATAAAAAGAAAAAAAAACAACTAGCAGTTCAGAAAAAATTTCTAAATAAAGGTACTGATGATTACAAAACTAAAAGGGAGTAAGGAAAGATGAATGTGTGTCATCATTAAAGATGCTGAAAAGTAGCTTCAGGTATTGAAAGATGGACATAAAGAGACTTGCAAGTTGCTGTTCAGCAGTGGTCCATGGTAGCAGCAGGACACACACACACACACACACACACACACACACACACACACACACACACACACACACACACACACACACACACACACACACACACATATATATATAGTTATTTGGAAACTTCTATTTGTGTAAATGTAAGTTTAATATACTTTAATACATATTTGTCATAATGGGCATGCAGTATAAGGACAGTAAATACTTGCCACTTATAACTTGTCCAAAGAGATCCTCTGGAGTCTGGGCAAAGAATGGCACTAACCCCACCAGAAACTCATACAGAATAATTCCCATTGCCCACCAGTCCACTGGTTTGCCATACCCCTGTCTCAGAATGACTTCTGGTGCAATATATTCTGGGGTTCCACAAACCTAAAACACAAAATCATGATTTGCAGATATTCACATTATTAAAAACAAAAATAGTTATGATTACAGCAATAGTTATATTAATAATATATAATACAATATTATATATTAATATAACAGAAATGACACATCTTTACAAAGTAACAATGAATATAGTTTATTACAGTGTAACAGAGAGATGCATCATCTTTAACTAGGTTGCTGTAGCTGTTATATTGTTCAGGAAGAAATTAAATTAACATTAGATGTGAGGTCACTGCCATAACACCATGTTATATGACTACAGATATCTCTCAGCCAAGTGCATTAATTAATGAACAGAAGTAAAACAATGGCCTTGTGTATAATTTAAGTAGTATTTGATTAAAGATGACACACAAGTTACAGATCCAGAAAAAAGCACATAATGTGATGTCACAAGTCAGACTTAGAATAAAGAGACCAGAAGGTTAATGAGGATATGAATCCTGCTTCAGCAAGGCTGCAACTTGTGTGATGCACCAGGGCCTACAGCCATTGTACACCTTTGTCTTCCAAGACAATGATGATCATAACCAAGGATGAACTAGTGCAAGTGAGGGCACAAGTTTTAAGGTATAAAAGTGTGCTGTGCATTTATTCACAGCAAAACAAACAGCAAACAGTGTCCATAACATAAGACATGACTGATAGAAAGTCAATATAACTCATTTCATCCATGTTTTGACAGACAACATGAAAAGCCAATGATAATGAGAATAGCATTGTGCCAAACTAATCATGTGCCTGGAAAAGAGTTACAGGCTTGTCAGGTTGGATTGATGCACACAGCATGGAGCTTGAAGCATCACACATGCTAATGTTTGGGTTGCAGCAGCTGCACATAAGGAGTGGGAGTCACATAAAAGAGAATAACAACAGAAAATGTAAATAAAAACCCGAAAAAAATCAGTGCTACCGAAGAAGACACCCCAATGGACCCAGCCCAAGGACATTACTGAAAAGAAGCATCTGAGAAACTCGGTAGTGTAGAGATATTTTGGCTGTTTAAAGTCTGACAAGAAGCAGAGTACAGTGTACTGCAAACTATGTTGAAAGCATATACCCACAAAGACAGGAAATACCACTAATCTTTTGTACCATCTGAAGTTGTGCTATCCTTTAGAGCACGCACAATGCAAGACTTGACAGTCCCAGACCCAAGCAAGAGCCGCACAAATGGGGATTTCTTGTGCCTTTCTTTTTTTGCCTTGGAGCATAAGCTGACCACAAATGAGTGACTATGTCAATTTTTTTTATGTTCTCCTTCGTTTACATTTGAAAGCTGCTTTAATTTATACTGAGGAATATACAGAATGTTCTTTGTCTATTTATTTTTGGGTTTGTTTCCCAGCCATTTAAAACAGTTTGACTCTATACAAAGGAAAAGATACAGTATAGAGGTAGTTTTTTGAGATTTCTAATTTTTTTTTTATCAATACCTACCGTACTATTTGGAACTGACTAAGAATTTACTTTGTGTTCTCCAGTAAAAGTTGAAAGCTTTAAGATTTTAGTTTTAGAATTAAGATTTTATTTTATTTATTTGGAGATGACCAAATTTAGTGTGCTCTCCTGTAAAACTTGAAAGCTTTTGGTTGGTTATAATTGAGACTTTTTATTTTGTATTATGAACTATTTTACTTATTTGGAATTCACCGAAGAATTCAGTTGTGCATTTTATATGTGTTCTCCTGTAACACGTGGAGATTTTGACTGGTCAGAATTAAGAGTTTAGTTGATTAGATATGCCTGTTTTATTTATTTGAAATACAGTTGTATCATCTTTCACAGTACATTTGTCATGTTCAACTTCTGACAGAAAATAAATAATATTTAACCCAAAATTAATCTTACAATAATCTTCACATCACACTTAGGAGTAAAAAGAAACGTTTAAGCTTGAAAGAAATAGTGATTTGATTTACATTGTGATATATATCTATATCGACTGATATGAAAAAAAAAATATCATGCTAAAATTCCATACTAAAGCATGAAGGGCTAGTGAGGGATGGCTGTGCCATTTAACACAGCTTTCCTCCCGCATACACCTACACTCATAAAGTCTGAGCTGCACTATTAAAAAATGTACTGCACCTGCTCAGATCCACCACAGACCCTGGACATGTTTCACCACCCCCAATAAACTTCCAGTTCACATGGGAGGGATGCACTTTCAGACCAACCAGTGTGAATCTGGAAGCCAAGGTCTGTTATGCGTTTCTCACACCCACTCACTAAAACCACAATACCCCTAATTCTCCCAAACCTTCTAAAAACCCCAATGACATTAATATAATATGAACTTTTAAAATAAAACAACCAATAAATAAATAAACAATCCATTCAAAGTTCATTATTCTTCTGTCCATCCAGACTGGAGTACATGAGTTCCATTTCTCCAGTTGCACCTCATCCTCTTGCTGTTGTCTTTGACTCCTAATCCCTCACTGACACTAATCCATCCCCCGATGCCACCATATTGTGATGACCCAGTACCTGCAGCCAATGGCTCCTTACATATTTCTTTATACAGATAGTTAATAACCGGGGATGAACCACTGGTCGGACCCGGGATTCAAGCAGATATTGCACATCCGGGAAAAAGACGGAAGAGAGGATGGACAATTGGACTAGAGTACCTTGTCCTTTTTTTTCATTGCCATATAATTTTTTTGGGGTTTAGTGTCCAAAATAAAGTGCTTCTGTATAGAATGTATGCATTGGGGAAACAAGTATGCGTAAATGATGTTTTACTAGATGGTGCTGTAACATCTCTGTCAGCTTTTGTTTTTCCAGTATCGTTACTTGTCAGGTTGAGTGTTTAACACGACAGTATGAATTGGACTTCATCAGCTAGGGCTAATTGGTGCACAACCCCATGCATCACAAAAATTGACTGAGGGGTGAGTGTTAATTAGCCCTAACAAGAAAATGGCAGAGGTAGAAGTGGGAACATGGGGAGCAGTATGTTCAGTATCGAGCATCTGGTTTCTGAGACACTCATGAAATGGCTTGACAAAGTAGATCTGGACCTGTTGATTTACGTTTGATGGTGTAATGAAGGATCAAGGACATGAATGGCATGGAAAGAGATAATGTGAGGTGGAATGTTGTGCGGGAATGCTGTGAAGAAGATGAGGGTGATGTTGCTTGGGTCTTTGCCTAACATCAGGGCCTGGAAAGTAGAAGCATGGTGACAGCTCAGGGTGAAAGCCTGTTACAGGGAGCTTGTTTGAGGAGAAAAAGAGATCTTTCTATTGCAATGACTTCTTAATGTTTTAAACTCCTGATGATAGCTCTGTGGCTTTTTTTTTCCTTCTGCTTGTGTGAAGAATTTTATTGCCGATTTTAAAAAGGTTTTACTTATTCATTAGCACAGCACTATTTGCACCCTTGCTCTTTAACAAACTTCACTGATTACACACCAACTCTTTTCTTCCCTTGCCACTGACTCACTATCAATGTCCTGGAAAATGCAATAAACCAACAGCTGCAGACACCGGGGCATCACAATTTGCAAACATTACCAGAGTTGAACAGAACATTTTCCCTTGTATCATACAGTATCTACAGCTACATCATATCTTATTTAATAAAACTAAAGACTTATTTGTGGGAGAATTCTGTTAGCAGCAGCTGTATAATGTGAATGGTGAAGACCACTTCTGTTTTTGGCAATACTGACAGGTGTGCTTAGCATTATAGGAATGAACAGAAAAAACATTTTATGTTCATTAGCACTGTATTCTGCATAATCTTAACCAGTCTCATCTCATGTATAATGCAAATAAAATTACTTACTTACATCTTTTAAAACATTAATGTTAAATGATAACTGTACCAAATGACTAAAAATGTTGATAACATCTAAAAAGAAAGACTCAGTTTGCTTACATTATTCAGGATGGCTCATCACAACTGCATTAAATAATAATGAATATAATCTCTCCATACTTATCTATACCAGATGAATCCACTGACATTCATAAATCTTTAAATTAAAACAGATATAAGATTTAAATTTCCCCTTGTGTACATGTACTTCTTAGTATCCATGAAGCCATTTTCCAACCTGCTATATCTTAACACAGGGTCACAGGGGTCTGCTGGAGCCAATCCCAGCCAGCACAGGGCACAAGGCAGGAACCAATCCTGGGCAGGGCGCCAACCAACCGCACTTCTTAGTATATGGTTCTAATTTAAGTTTATATTCTGACAACTTTATCAGCACCTGTTGTACTGTCTCGATGAGCTAGCTCTTTTTCTAGATGTTTTTATAACCTGTATGCTGTGTGAAGTTTGCATATTCTTTCTTTACCTATATATTTTGTAAAGGAACCTCACTTTCATGTCACACTCCAAAAATATGCATGTTGAATTACTGTCTAGTATGAGTAAATGTGCATGTATGTGTGAATATGTCTTGTAACACTATTTCATGCAGGAATACTCTCTGACATGCATTGCTGCAGCAGACTGAAGTTCACCATTTAAAAAAAACAGGATTTAAAAAAAAGTAACTGGAATTGGGAGGATGTAAATACAATGTGATTCATTTTTAAGTGGAATATTATTAGTTGCTTTCTGACAGTGCAGATGGAGAAAAGTGATAAATATAACACAATACTGTCAAACCTGCTTAACCAAATTCAGGCATTTGCACTTTGCAAGCCTATCACAGGAGCATCAAGCACCAGCCAGGAACACCAGTCCAATGTCAGGACCCACTCATGCACTCACCTACACCTGCACTCACAGAGTTAATGTGGAACATTAATTAACCAAGCCTGCAAGTCTGTAGACATGTGGGAGGAAAACTCATACAAACATAGGAAGAACATACAGTTTCCATGTTAACAATGACTTGGCACAGTATTCGACCCAAGACACTGGATTTATAAGGCAGCAATGTTAACCAAAAGGTAATATACAATAGAAAACAAGATTTAAATTATGAGGTTCATAATCTTACTTTAAAGGAATTGGGTACTCTGAATGATATACTACTGTATGTAAGCCACTTTCTCACAGAGTAAAATAATAAAGAATGCAAATAAAATGAGAGATTGTTTTCTTATAAAGCCTAACATTTACATCAAGTTAGAAATGCCAAATCTGTTCAATTTACAAGTATACCAGAAGGACAGAGTAAGATATGCTATTGATTAAGATCAAAAACCTAAAAGTTTATATAGTTTCAGTCAAGTAATTCAATGGTTAACAAAAAAAAACAAAAAAACAACTGAACATTAAAAAACAAAAAATGATAAGATCTCAGTATTAGGTAACTTAAGATAAAATTTAAAAAAAAAATAAAACATAAGGGATTCAGACTAAATTAAAATTTTCAGAGACTTCAAAATTAAGATTTATCAACAAGATTTTTAAGGTTATAAAACAAAGGATGCATACAATTAAAACAACTCTAACCTTAAGAAACAAAACTGACAAAACAAACCATTGTTTTTTGCACTATGAATGTACCAAAGTCTTTCTATGTAAGATGTTTTTGTGAAATTGTAAAGAATGGTTAATTTCCTCAATATTACAGAGGATCAAATGCACAAATTTAAAACGTTACTTCCAAAAACTTGTCCAGCCTAAGCTTTTCACTCATTAGCTGTAACAGACATTTCTCATTTTTGAGAATGAGCAATAAACATTTTTACTATTACAAAGATCTGTCACAGCTTGCAACACATGGTATGGTATATCTAATAAATTTAGACAGGTGTTCTTTCACGGACGATGAGTGCCTGCCCATAAACACAGTTAAAGATAGTGTTTTGAAATGTAATAGGGTTCTCCTCCCTGCTGACAAACATTCAAACAGTAGATGACATGAAAACACAAATATTCCTTAACAGAACTACAAGACTTCTCAGCTTTCAGACATACTTCCTGATACCATTATCATACTCTTTAAAAACCACAACAATTTAAGAAAGGTAATATGATTGTTTTTCCTGTATATAAAACCACATTGACAATTATATGCACATCTCAATGGTGAACTAGTGAGTAGGCAAAGCCACAAGTTCTGTATTGGCCGTTGTCCACACGGAGTGAGCATCTCCTAAGCAATGCACAGCAAAAGTTCAGAATTCAAGTTCTGCAGCTACATAACATATGCCTAATGGGACACATTCTTTCCTTAAAAGAAGACATGAATATGGTAGCCCAAGATTTAGGATAAAGTAATTGACTTCATTTTTTTTACCTGTTACATATTTCACCCAAAGTAAAAGTGTCTTATGTACACTTGCCTTGTATTGTTTAAGTCATTAGGAATTGTACCGATTGGCTCTTTGTGTATTAAGAATTAAAACCCCAGTATTCTGAAGAAAGGGTGTTTGAGCAGTGAAAGCCTAATTTATAAACTACAAGTTTGCCAAATGTGTTTGTCCTTTTTACATTTATTTTCCATTTAATGGGTGTGTGTGTGTGTGTGTGTGTGTGTGTGTTATAAGTTATAAGTAAAGCTGTTGGGTAGGTTAAGGTTACATTAGAGTTAAAATATTCAGATATCAATTACATTTGAATGCATACATTGTTTTGTACTGAATGATACTGGTTTTATTCCACTGACCAAATATCATAAGCACTATATATTACACTTTTAATTTTTCTGTAGTGAATAAAACCAAATTATCACAATACAAGATAAATTAACATTTACTAATTTCCCTTATTCCAACTCATGACTGCCAGAGTCAATCCTAGCAGCATTCGGTGCTAGACAAGCACAAGCTCCAGACAACAACACAAGTGCACTGCAGAGACCACTCTTGCACCCTCCTTGACTTAGATTCACCAGTTTAACTAGCCAAATTTCTTCAGGATATGTGATTGTAAAGCAGGTGTACAATAAAATTTATGCAGATGCAGGGAGAATGTGCAAAGTTCAGACCTGCTATAACTAGGCATGCGAATCAAATCCAGGATTCTGAATCTGAAAGACAGCATCACAAACCACTGTGCCATCACACCATCCCAATTTTCACAGTAGATGCAAGATAAACATTAATTAAAATGATTATATATAATTATGAGAACTGGGTTAAAACAAAAGAAAATTGCACCACTTCAAACAGAAGACAAATTATAATGTATTTGCAAATATCAATAAAATATCCTTAAACGTTGTATGATTAGAAAAAACAGTGGGAGTAGAAAAAAAAACCTAAGATGCAATTGCATTATCTTGTAAGTTTTGCAATTGCAGACAACCCTTTGGAGTTGATTAAGCCAATGATATAACAAATCAAAAGAAGATTAAAAACATCTGATTGAAAATGTAAAGGCATGCATTACTCTGCAAAGTTTAATGAGTGAGAAAGAGTTAACCAAAGTGTATGACTTAATGAATATGTAGGTACTGACCAATGGAAAACAAAGAGAGACTGATGTAGGTAACAGTGAGAGGTACACATTGTGGTGAAACATCAGCATCATGACTTTTACTGGGTGAAAAAAAGTATTTTTGATAATAAAAAAGGTTAAAGTTTCAGCTTTATATGTTGAACTTAACATAATATTGTGTTAAGACCAGTCACTTCACACATTCTAGGTCATTTACAATTCAGTGGAAATAAACATTGATGTTAAATCTCATGCATATAATAATAATAATAATAATAATAATAATAATAATAATAATAATAATAATAATAATAATAAATTATATTTATATACTGTAGTGTGTTTCTCCTGCTCAAGGTGCTATGTAGACTCCAAAGGTATTAGGATTTAGTTTTTTCTGAAAGGCAAGTTTCAATTATATTTTAAGCCTAACAATAAAATATGATTTTTTAAAATATAACTTGTTTTTGTATTTCTTTTATTAACATTACTTTACTGTAGTTTACACGCATTGATATACATTCTCTCATGGTAGACATTAATTGTGAATTATAGTAGCAGTATTTATTAGGCAAGCTGAGTAACCCTGCAACCTCCAGTATTTGTTTAATTTAACATCACATTATAGTAATAGGTTACAACAACTGATAAACAGCAGAAATCCAGCATACCTGTTTATCTAAAAATTCTCTAGTGTCCTTTCCAACATGGCCCTCATACAGGTTTGTTGTCATGTTCATTAGTCCCACCTTTGACAGCCCAAAGTCAGTAAGCTTGATGTGGCCCATTAATGTTACAAGAAGACTAAAGAGACACAAAAAAGAAAAGGGCATATCAAGAGTAATAACTGTGCAACTTGCATTAAATTAGTTCTCAATCCATACAGCTTTTCAAAACAAACTTTTTAATACTTGTTTTTTCTGTTTCCTAAAAGACACCCTGACCTAGAATAAAAGGACTGTTAGAGAAATATATAAGAAATAAAAAAAAAAAATTCAGATTCCAAAAGAAGGAATGGAAGAAATGCACCGAACAATCAATACACTAAACAAAACAAAGAAGAATTGCTTTCAACCTAGATGTCAACATTGTCCATACTAACTGGACAGGCTAGCTGGCCTTCATGTTCATCTAAAACTTTGCACTCATTCAGCACTGCCGTCTATAAAAGAATAATTCTAATGTCGAATCCTGGGTTATGCTAGGCAGTGCCTCTTTATTGTTTGGAGGACTGAAGTAGTGAGAGGGGGTGTGGTTATTCAGTATTACTGCTTTGGAAAACATCATACATTGCTCCTGTTCCAAAGAAGGGTCTTCACCTAATGACTATACACCAGTAGCACTTACTGTACATCTCACATCATGAAGATCTTTTGGGAGACTGGTCCGGGACTATATGAGCTCTCTTGTGGTAGACCACCTGAACCCACCGCAGTTTAACTATTGGCAAAAGATTACAGTGGAGGATGCAATTATCGATCTACTCCACAAGGCTTATTCTCATCTGCTGTAAGGATTATGTTTTTTTGATTTTTCCAGTGCCTTCAATACCATCTAGTCATCTCAGTTAAGGGGTAAACTCAGAGGTAGATGAACCTATGAGGCAAAGAGCCACTACAGTATGTCCAGTCACTATACAAGGAGTGAATGTAGAGGTGGTCCACATTAATGACAGTTGGACTGGACTCAGAAGAACTTTATAACATAAGGTAGAGCAGGCTCTTTTTCCTTAGGAGTATGCGTTCCTTTAATGTCACTACTGGCATCCTTTGCAAATTCTATAACTTTGTAATGGCCAGTGTGATTTTGTATGCTGTGGTGTGCTGGCCTGGTAAGATCACAAGCTAATTAAAAGGGCAAGTTTAGTTATAAGATGCAGTGTGGACACCCTGGAGGTAGTAGCGAAGGAGAGAATTAAAACAAACCTGACTGCCATGATGAACAATGCTACATATCCTCTCTCTGACACATTAACACGAGTACTTTCAGCCAAAAAATGATTCAGCATTATGTGTGTCAAGAAACACCACTGGAGCTCCTTTATACCAACGGCAATACATCTGCAAAATACCTCACTTTGACTGTGACAGCCAATTCAGCAACTTTTCTTTCCTTTCAATTTTCTTGCTTTATAGTCAATCTGGTGTGTGTTCAGGTCAAATCAAGGGTGTATATTTATTTATTTATTAGCTTCTGTAAAAAGCCAGATTTTCCCCTGGTGATAAGTTCTTTCGTTCTATCTATCTATTTATCTAGTGTTGAAAAGCAAAATTCAAAGATGAATTTAGAGGAAAGAAAGGTATTTTTAAAAATAAAAAAGTGTTACAAGAAAAGGAGGAGAACAGATAAGTTCACTCAATCATGATGGCAAGCACATTTATGCAGCTTTATTAAAGGCATCACACAGAGAGGTAACAAGTTTTAAATGGGGAAAATAGGACCTAGACAAATTAAAAAGAACTGAAGTCACCAGAATGTCCCATGGCCAGAGCCGCGTGTAATGTCTCCAAGTATACTAATATCCTGATAGAGTACTCACAAAATTAAAGTATCTAATGATGAAAGAAATCTATGTAGGAGTGCAAAGGGGTCTTTCAAACTGATGTTGTGCTCTTATAGTATGGCAAATTAGAGGACAAAGTTTTGGGTGATGTAATTTCAATTTGAGAGAGACAAATGGAAAAACAAAGAAAGAATGGGAGTAAACCAATTAATATTCATTAGGAAGCCAGAATTTGTGGGTTAGTTGGTGAAACAATGTAACTACTAACCTAAACAAATAATGAATGCTCAATGATACAATTCTAAATCAGGTAATGACACTCTTTTTCCTGCTTGTCATGGGTTAAAGTAAAATGCTTGATAGCATTTCTTTTTGTATTACACAGAAAAAAGGAGGACCTTGGACTAATATTTGACTGGAGGGAAGCATGGTGCATATAAAATTAAAAAGTAGAACAATATTAATTGACATAATGACCAGAATCCTTTACGCACTTCAAGGTATCATGACAGTCAAACGTGGAATTGTCTTACAGTTATGTAGAAATATTACTGTTCAGAAGTCTAAATGATTTTGCCATTAGGGTAGATCTTAGAAAAGAAGACTGTTGACCAATGTGGCTTAAGAGGAGAAGGACAGATTTGGACCAATTGATTTTATAGTCAGACACAGCTTCATACGGGTGAAAAGGGTGAGGGATATCTAAAGAGGCACTGTCCAGGTGAAAAAGGATATTTTGTGCTTATAATTAGATTTCTTAGAGGACATTGTGCACAATGATGTCAGTAATCAGGTCCAGTTAATAGGAGGTAATAAGGAAAGGTTCCACAGAGGGAGATTTAAAAGCAAATTGCATTAGGTGCCTCTACAAATATGGAAAGGTTAAGAGGCATCTGAATTTGTAAACATTATCATTAAACCAGAGTAATAAATGATTGTGATAATATTAATAAATGTCTGACCAAGCCCCATATGAAAGCCTAGTTCATATAGTTGAAAGCTTTCTCTGCATCTCCTGATGGGGACAGCTGGATGCAACAGAGTTAGAGCTGCATCAGTAACATAAAGGAGGCAGCTGATGTTATCTGTTGAACAGCATCTGTGAATGAAGTTACTTTGTTACATTAATGGATGACTGATTTCAGGTGATAGGCAAGTTATTTTGCCAGCAGCTTGGCAATGTATTAGGTAGAACTAGACTGTAAATTGAACATTCAGAGGGCTCCTTGCCCTGTTTTAGGAGTGTGATTATAGTATAATTAACTGAGGAATTCATTTTATGGTAATAGCAGCATTTAACATATGAAAGAGAGTAGTCAATAATTCCTCCTAGAACAGAAAAGTAGCTCTGGTGGGAGCCAAACTGTCTGGTGATACAGTCTAAACCTTCATTTAGTTCAGTTATTAGGCATTAAACAATATATATGGCTGACTGATGTTATCAACTATGGTCAACTTATTTATAAATATAAAGCAATAAAACTGTGATTTCATCATTTAAATACACAAACAAACAAATAATAATTATGCTTTCTTTTCCATATTCATGATGTGCAGCACTGCAATATGTATACATGCTTATTATACTTACTTGTCCGGTTTCAAGTCCCTGTGGACTATGCCATAATTATGAAGGTATTCCAAAGCAAGAACAGTCTCAGCAAAATACATTCTTGCCATGTCCACTGGAAGTGGGCCCATGTTCTTCAATAAAGTGGCACAGTCTCCTCCTGTTACAGAGTACATACATAATATTTAACATTTCTTTCACTGCACATTTGTTTACAAACAAACAGACAGGCAGGTCTTTATCTTTATAGAGCGATGGGTGCTGAGCAGGCTCCTATCAATCATGGAGAATCCACTGCATCCACTGAACAGTATCATCTCCAGACAGAGGAGCAGCTTCAGCGACAGACTGCTGTCACTGTCCTGCTCCACTGACAGACTGAGGAGATCGTTCCTCCCCCACACTATGCAACTCTTCAATTCCACTCTGGGGGGAGGAGGGGGGATTTTGTAAACGTTAACATTATACAAAGTTATTGTCTGTTATACCTGCATTTTTATCACTCTTTAATTTATTATTGTTTTTTTTTATCAATATGCTGCTACTAGAGTATGTGAATTTCCCCTTGGGATTAATAAAGCATCTATCTATCTTATCAAAGTACAGTCTCAAATGCAGCATTTGTACATCAATTAAATGTATGTTTATATTATACAAGCAGTAAATATTACCTTCCATGACTCATAACTAGCAAGACATTGTAATAGATAGTGATGAAATGCTGATTTATATTTTCTAGTTTTATGAAATATCACAAGTTAGGCTTAATAGCAAAACACAAACAATTCTCTACCTTCAACATATTCCATGACCATGCATAAATGTCGTTTTGTTTCAAATGAGCAGTACATGCTCACAACAAATGGATTTTCTGCAAAAGTCAAGATGTCTCGCTCAACAAAGGCTTGCTGGATCTGATTTCGTAAAATCAGGTTCTGCTTGTTGATTTTCTTCATTGCAAACCTCTGTTTTGACTCCTTATGATGTACCAAATATACAGCACTAAAATGCACAAAATACAAATGGTAAGGGATATTTTATATAACATCAATATTACATTTCTCAGTTATCAGTTTCTTTCTCAAGTGAAAAGCACCCCTTGCCTTGTTTAAAAAAAAAACTAAAAAAAAAACAAAAAAGAAAATCTTTTTTTTAATTTAAAGCATACAATAGGCAAGTTCATCAAACGTTAATGAATTTATGCAATTACCACTTGCCAATACAAGTTTGAAAAGAGCACTTCCTAAAGATAAACTAAAACTTAAAATAAATGTCAAGCATCAGTAAATGAGTAAACCCAATAGTTAAAACAACTATACTTTATTATAGTACAGCTGAAAAGATATACCAAGATACATGGTAAAAAGTGAAAATACCATTTATTTTTGAAAACAAATGTATTTTTTAATAATTTTCAGTCTTTCAGATTTAGTAATGATACGGTAGTTCTGTATATAAAATAAAGATTAATTGACTGATTGATTGATGGCCCAGAATATTTGGCACAATTGTTTAAATTTTTTTAATAATATTATTATTATTAACTTTGTCATATTCATAACTTTTGTCAGATAGCTCACAAGATGTCTGTAATGGAAGTGTCACTGCACATTCTAAATTTGTGCAGCATTTTCAAGATTGATTGATTCTTCCCTATGTTTTGTTACGAAAATTGTAAATCATACCACTGTATACAGATTTCTTGCAATAATTTTACAATACTAAATCAGCTTACCCATATGCACCATTACTGATCAATTTAATCATCTTAAAATCATTTTCACAAGGCTTATGCTGTGATTTCAGAGAGCTGCTCAAACTTTGGGACTGTGTAAACAAGACAATAATATTATGTTACAATACTATTCATGCCTTATATAATGGAACAAAATATATAACTCATATTTAAATCCCAAACATAGCTTTTCACTATAATAAAATGTACACTGTACTAAATTCTTTAGAAAAGCCAATGAGTAAAACCAAGTTTTGAGTTTGATTTTTAGGTTTACCAATGTGAAGAAGCTTAAGCTTAATTAGACAACATCATGCATACGATAGGAACAAAAATGTTCTTCTCTTCAGACATGTCACATTCACTTATTAAATTAAACCAAACATACATATTTTTGGAATTTAGGAGGAAACCTTGGGGGCAGACACTGTAGACATGAGGAGAATGTGCAGACTCCTATGAGATGGCACAAGATCACAATGAATAATTTATGAAATTTTTTTATACCTGTGTCATTGAGAAAATTAAAATAGTGCAAAATGTTTTCAAAGATTCATTTTTTCAGATAGAATATTTAAAATGAGCCAAGTTAATTCTATAATGAATTTATAACTCAAATTTGCCTGAATTTAGACTAAAGTTTGCTGTGTTTTAATATAGATGATCAATAGTTTTTTTAAATTCCCTATTACCATTTGCTAAAAATCATAACTGTTTATTTATTGTTATGGAAAACTATTGTCAGAAATCTTCAGCAAATAAAATTGTATGCTTTATCTTTTTTGAAGTGTGAGATTTGCTTTTTTAAAATTGGTTCTGGTAATATCAACTTCTTCAAATAAAATTCCTTGTCTTTAATAAAGTTTACTGCACATATGTTTTCAACACTAAATGTGATTGGTTAACAAAAAAAAAATGCTGCCATATGCTTGTTAAGAATATTGAAGAAAAGTTGCAATACATAGATTTACTATTCATACAAGAGGTATACTAGGATAACTGGTGGTAGTGAACAATATAATGATCAACTGAATTAGAAAAAATATTCTTCATGATTAGTGTATTAATAACTTGTTAATTCATGAATGAAACTTTCACTTTACATAAAAAATATTATTTGTAGCAATATATGAATAAAAATCCAGAGCATTTTAACACAATTTCATGAAGTTTACTAAATTTAGTAAAATTATTTAAATTATTACAGGGAATCAAGTAGACAATGCATATGACAATAATGACCTATTATTCAATTGAGTGAAGTTGGGTGTTAAAAGAAATCTGAAGCTAGCGTGAATTTTATAATAACTTTAATATTGTTTGGTACATATAAGTGCGGGCGGCATGGTTGGACAGTGGTAGCGCTGCTGCCTCGCAGTAAGGTGATCTGGGTTCGCTTCCCGGGTCCTCCCTGTGCGGAGTTTGCATGTTCTCCCTGTGTCTGGGTGGGTTTCCTCTGGGTGCTTTGGTTTCCTCCCACAGTCCAAAGACATGCAGGTTAGGTGCATTGCCGATCCTAAATTGTCCCCAGTGTGTGCTTGGTGTGTGGGTGTGTGTGCCCTGCGGTGGGCTGGCACCCTGCCCGGGGATTTGCTCCTGCCTTCTGCCCTTGTGTTGGCTGGGATTGGTTCCAGCAGACCCCCGTGACCCTATGTTAGGATGGAGCGGGTTGGAGAATGACTGACTGACATATAAGTGCAGCTCTGTTGATCTTGAGTTGCAGAATAATTATTAATAAAAAAATAACTTACACTAATGGATTCATCAGTTTCTGGTGTTTCTGCAGTTCCACTGTCATAAGATGCCAGCTGAGCAATTTCTAAAAAGGACAAGAGATCAAGAACACATCTTCACACATGCACACCCAGGAAAAAGAAAAAAAACAAAAAAAAACCTAATACTACACAGCTTATGCAGAAACTCACAAAATATCAAAATTATAAATGAATTTAAACCTTTTCAAGTTTAATCAAATTCTAAATAATGTTGATTAAACATACAGATATATTTTAGTTGAATTTACATTACTAACAAAACTGAGGAATGGTATTTAATGTTAAATATGTCATTCAAAGCAAAACCTTTTTCTTTTTTTTTTTAAATATACATAAAAATACAATAGGGTAACAATTAAAGCTAAATATACTCTTTAGAAAGTGCAAATTTCCCAACATTTTTAAACAAATCATTCCATTAAAAAATGTTCTTTCTTCATAATATCCAGAGGACTTCCTCACTAATTATGCCATGCAACTCCCTGTTCGGACACTGATTCTCCTATGGCTGGACTGCTGCAACACACTCCTGGCATTACTTCCTTCAGCTACTACCAGACCTCTCTTGCTCTTCCAGAATGCAACTGCTCGACTGGTGTTCTTCTCCTTGTTTCACTCCTACTATGTCTCTGCTGCGGTCTTTCCACTGGCTTCTTGCTGCTGCAAGAATCCAGTTCAAAACTAGTGATGCTTTGATCAATTGGTTTGTGATTTCAATTAGCCAATTTTCAATACAAAAGGCTCAATTGGTGTTTGGAAAATTGGTCAATCACAAAAAATATTTTTTTTCTAAGCTGTATGGTAATTAGTAGCAGTTCTCCTTTAAGCGAGGTATTACGGTTGTTCAGCTAGCACACGTCTTTTTTTGTTGTGAACATCATGTAAATATTGAGCAGTAAGGCAGGCTTTACCAGAGAGAGAGAGAGAGAAGACTAGAATATTAGTATTTACATTAAAAATGTGGAGTAAAAAACTGAGAAAAGGGAATCTGAGAAGTCGTCCTGTGCAATTAGGCAAATGGCAAGAAAGGCTACTTTAAAAATTCAGATTATATTATTTTATGCTTTAATTAAAACTGGCACTGCTTGTCTGAATTTGGATGGTGAGCGAATTTGTGCTTAGTCCTGCAGCTTAAATTTTCAATCAGATAAAGAAAAAAATTAAATTGCTGCTTACTAAACAATAGGTTTTTTAACCTAAAAGCAAAATTTGCCTATTTTACTTGTAAACTTGTTATACATGTTTGCCTTGTATCTTCTTGATAAACATCTTATGAACATTTGATAGGTTTGTGGGTTTTTTAAGGTTTATTATTTGTTGTGTGTGTCATACAGTCTATGTTTTGGTAAGAGGTACTGCATAATTAAAAGTATAATCCATATTTATAATTACGTCAAGAATTAATAATTTCAAGCTGATGCACTGTAAAAATAAAAACAAAAAAAACACACCTGTATATAGAGAATGTATTAATGATTAAAAATATTTCCAAACTATAAGTGCACATACAGTATATTGACATTTAAGCAATGTTTAACTTGTGTGAGAAATTATATATATATTTTTTTATTTGATCTTTGTTCAGATATGTACATTACCGAAGAAATTAAACAATATAACTGCTTGTAATTATGAGAAATAGTTAAAAAATAATGTATTTTAAGGTGATTTTATTTATTTTAGTATTTTTAAGGTCACTGAACAATAAGCCTACTGAATTTCATTTTGTTAATAAAAAAATGAACAAGTAACACCTGTGGTCTAATTATACAAATACCAAAGTTAACACTTTAATAGAAAACATAAGACCTATATGCATCTGGTCATGAACTTCTTTAGAGTAACAAGTTTTTTTTAAGGGAATTCAGTAAAAAAAAACAAAAAAAACAAACTACAGTTTTGACCTACAGGTCTCTGAACGATTCTGATCCTCAGTACTTCCAATCCTTAGTCTCTCCTTATCTTCTTTCAAGAAGTCTAAGTTCTGCTTCTGCCTTTTTACTGACCATCCCTACTCTTGCAAAACATGCCCAGACTGGACAATGTTTGTCCCTTCTTGCTCCAAAGCTTTGGATTGATCTGCCTTTACGTATTTGAAGTGTACCCAATTTACTTTTGTTTGGGTGTCTTTGAAAACACACCATTCTATTTAATAATTTCTATCTACTTATCTTCTCTCCTAAAGGATAGTTTCTGTTGTACTGACAAAGAGTTTAGGACACTAATCTTTGTTGCCTTTCTTAGTCTAGTCATAGTTATAATTATGTAGTAGTTCTACAGCCTCGTGCTTGTTTTACATCTCGTTCTGTGGAATTTTGTTGCTTACATCTTCATTCTTGTATGTATTACATAAAACACTTTATTATTATTATTTTTATTATGATTTCCTTGATACTCTCAGAGCCTAAAGGACACCCCATGAGTTTCCCAGTCTATTTCTCACATTCTGCTCCTAGTGCTGCCTCAGCCAAGTTCTTTAAAAACAATGTAGTTTCTTTCCTGGAAGAAAAATTTTGATTATTTGTGTTGTAATTAAAAATGTACATTTTAGATTTGCTACTCCAGCAAACAGAAGGCACAATACAACTGAACTACAGAAAAATAATGGCCATTAGACCGTAGCAAAAACATGAACTCATAAATTTTAAACTGCAACCGTTACATAACAGTTAAATAATAAACTGCTTTCAAAACAAGATTTTTGTAATATGTTTTCTAAGAAAGGCTTACACTATGTCTTATATTATCAGTGATATCTTTCAAGGCCTGTGTTGAATTAAAAGAAGCTGAAACTCCTCTATAGCACTGCTGACAAGAAAATAATGGGTGCTAAAATATCCCAATGTGTGACCACTAAGTAATACTGCTGAATGAGAACTGTTTACTGTTAACATCTGTCCCCTTGAAAATCACTTATGCAGATCTCAGGGTAGCATAATATTGATAAATGCACAACACTGGAGATTACCAGCCCATGGCAGTAAATCCTTAAGAAAATCAGGACTCCAGAACACACTATAAAAGTAAATTATCTGAGAAATTTCAGTACTCAGGAAGCTGCAGGAAATAATGGGTGTGCAGCAGGAGTCTGCAATGAAACTGCTAGGATTCACCATCATTCTGCTGTCCCCAATGTCTCTAGTACACATTTAAATGCTATTAAACATCTGCCCAGCTTTTACTGCATTGTTTTTTAACTATTTCCATATAGTTCTAATGGAATCAGAGGTGACAAGTATCATTTGGAAAGAATGAGCATAATTGTCTATTGAGAGCTCACAAATTATACCACCACCTATGGTTAATAGTAAATATATTGAGATATTGTAAGAGTGTAATATAGTTTACTTTGAAATTGCCCCCTTAGTTATGCATCATTTGGCTGGTACAGTCAAAAGTGACATTAGCACTACATCACATGAAATATTAAAGTACTCATTTGATAGCAGAGATTTATCTTCCAACCTGGAAACTCTTTATATCATCCTTTATTAAAAAGTCTACTAAAAACAGGGTAGGCCAAAAAGACAACAACAAACAGTTGAATAATTATATGTTTTCAAATAATTTAAACTCACTAATAACAGCCATGTAATGCTAGTGCCATTGAAAAAATAATAATTTTAGAAAAACTACAGAAAATCACATTTTTAATAAGAGAAAGTGAGTTTTCTTACAAATTATTTTCCAAATGTTGTTATTTTACTCTGTAATGTACCTTCAAGAGGATCTCTGGTGAGGCCCAGTTGACTAATAATGTAACGTGGGATATCTGTTTTGATGCCTTGACCTTCTTTAGCATGTCCTTCTGCTGCTTCCAGAAGATGATAAAATTCCTCAGGGTCAAATTCCTAAAAATGTTGATTCAAAATTTTCAGTTGAACCTAAATTATTTAAACTACTGCTCTGTTTCTTTGTCAAAAAAAAAAAACACACAAAAAACCTATCAACATTAACTATGTGGAAAAAATATGTATTGTTTAACCCAAAATGAACACACCCTTTTGCTAAATATAAAAGAGTTACAGCACAGGAGATACCAAGACATTGTCATTCATTAAACAATTCTAAATAAAGTTCTTTACCCAGACTTTATCACTTCTAGTTTCGTATTCAAAATAATGGCCTTTCATTTTTTCATGGGTTTTTCAAACTGTTTCACAATCTGTTTTGGACCTGGGATGCCCAGGACGACATGTGCAACCCACATGACAAGATGAGCAGACTAAAACACTTGAATGCACAAGCCCACCTCACTACAACCAGTAGGTCAAGCCCTGACCCATTTAGCAGACTGCTATGAGAACAGCATTTGAATACTGCAGCATCAGCTATGGAAGAATTGAAACTGGAGACTGTGCATCAGCGACCTTCAGCCCCACCCTTAAACATCTACCCTGCACTATGGTAAAGGGTGAGGTGAGGTGTACTAGGAATGATTGTGTAGATGAGCAGGTTTTAGCACCAACAGCACACATTTAAATCTTTAGGAATGACCAGTTTATGAAAATTCATGCATATAAACAGTGGGAAACGTATAGTATTTTAGTTAACTGACTGAGCAAAGCATTATGAGTATATATGTAGCCTGTTGTTGCGTAGTTTAGTATTGTAGTAGCAAATGTGTCTAGAAAAAGCCAGTTGCACTTGAAAATGTAGTAAAGTAAAAGTGAAATGAGACAGAAAATTTTATACTCCAGTAAAACAGAAATATTCTCAAAATATACTCAAATACAGTAACAAAGTATTTCTACTTTGTTACTGTACAACACTGAAATACTTTCTTGCATGTTCACTTCAAGCTATAGACAGTAATATAATACTAGCAACAGAGACAATCAACAAAACTAGATGCACAGAAGACATCATATAGTATTAACAAAATATACAAGAAGATGTACTTGTCACCATGGGTGTCTGTCAAAGAGCCTTATGATCTGTGGATAATAAATTTCCCTGGATGTAATGGTATGAGTGCTTATGCTCCTGTACAAATTTCCATAAGGGAGGAGGGAGAATAGAGACTATGTAGAATGCCTGAAATCTTTAATAATGATTCAGTTTACCTTTCTAAGGTGAGATGCATTACTGTGTTTTATGTCTTGAGCAAAAGCAGATGTATTCCAGTAATATATTCTGCTGCCTTCACCAATATTTGGGGGTTTGACCTTTCCAGGTACAGTACCATACCAGTGAAGTTTTTCACCATTGTTCACCTATACAAGCTGATAGGACATTTAAAGTTACTACCTTATCCTCAACATTCTCACTGATGTAGATGGCAGTGTGGTCTGCCTCTTGCTTCCTTAAGTCTATGACCAGTACCTTTATGTTCCTGATATTAAGGGAGATACTGTCTTAATGGCATTACTGTGACAACAAGAAAATCTCTGCTCTGTAAGTGGTCTCATCATTTGTTGATAAAACAGGCTAATAAAATTTAAATTTGTTAATGTATAAATATCAACAAAAAATAAATGAGACAACCTCACTAAAAGATGTCATTTCCACTGGACCTTTGTGCCTTATAACCTCAATATCTCCAGTACACAATATGATATTGACCACATTTTTACTTCAAAAGAATTAGAAAACAAAACAACTCTAATATCATCCGTTTACATCGTCCATAATAATTATTGAAAATTCTAAAATATTTATGCATGTTTAAAAAAATGACTACATTTTTATGTTTGCCACTCTCATTATGGTTAATTGTATCAAAAATCTGTCTCCTCTCTTGTGAATGCTCCTTATATGACAATAAGACAGGTCATATATTCAACTTTTGCCTACGGGAAGTACTAAAGAAGCAAATGACTCATTTGTGACAAGATCCATGCTTGATCTGGAGTAACAACAGTAATTTCAGATGGAGGTGGTGAGAGTGAGAAGAGACTTTGTGGTGGCCCACCAGGAGCGCTGCTCAGGAAGTTGGGTATGTGGCCAATTTGACCCTCATTTGTTTCTCAAGTGATTTAGCAGTTTGGTGCATTCTGCATGTTCTGCATTATTTTTCAATATTATCACTGATCTATTGAAATAATTATTACTTTTCCACAAAAAAATACTCTTACACTAAATTTCACAATAAAATTTTCCAAGGGCTTAATAAGCTCAGAAGCACTAGCTGAAAAATAATACTAAAAAAATAATGTCTTTCTACTGTGATGAGGAGTGTGAAATTTGCTTTTTATTTATTTTACACATGTAACATACATTTCATAACTCTCCCAGATAAAACCAGGGAGAACAGCTAGTCATTAAATAAATGTCAAATGCACTGTTGATTTCTGAAAAGGAAAAAATGGAGACAATGGCAAGGTATATGTTTATGGAAGCTGTAAATATTTAATTAAAGAAAAGAAGGAAGCGTTTAATGCATTCCGTTGTGTTTTGTTGGCAAAAGGAACATTATGACAGAAGATTTTTAGGTGTGCTGTAATAAAAGGAAACTGGTATATTTTGCACTTGATTTATTTATGTAATGTAGACAACTGCTTAAAATATTCATATAATAGCCTACAAAAACATTATAAAATGTCCAGATATCTTTAGGAACCCAGCACTTTAATAAACACCAATCTATTAATTTTCTAGATATATTTTTCCTGTTCAGGCTGCATAATGACAGAAATGGAATGAGGACAAATTTATGTCAGATAATTGCATGAAAACTGAACAATATGCATTTTAAGACCTTAAATGCTGCAAAATTGCATATTGTAATTAGACCATATTTTGGAAACGGGCATCTTTCTCTGCATTGCGTATTACCATCACACAAAATTACTTTTCTTATGACGGAGGATGTCACCCTTTTCTATATACTCATAAAATCAGGCAAAGGCCAGAGGTTCAATCACTATAATATTAATCACTATAATATTAATGCTTATTTTTTACCATTAAAAGCACACAGCATTACAGAGAAGACAATACAATATCAGATATACTCTACATAATGATAAGAACATAAGAAAAGAACTCAAAAAACAACAAATGTTGCATTGACATATAATGAAACAAACCTGTAAATATACTAAGACTATTTTTTACTGCCTAGTGCTTGCACAAAGGAAATTAAATACAAGTCATTTTAAAAAGTAGCATTACTGAATGTAGCCAAGTATAACATGAAGGAAAAAAAGACTATAAAATAAAAACACAGTGATAATAGGCTTTGCAGGCCAGTTAGGTTGTTCTGGAAGCCAAACAAATGATTCCTTATTTTTTCTGATACACACTGAACTTCACTGTTCAATATTCTTGTCTAAATCTAAAGATAGCATAAAAGAAACTTACCAGGCACTCAAGCAGTCTAGCAGGCCTGGCGATGGCGATCAGAATTTTTTTGACAAGATCTTTTATGAATGTTACCTCTCCACTTTCAGAACGTTCTTGTGACTGTAAGCAAAGAGGATTGTAAACGTGACTTAAGTTTTTTTTTTTTTTACTGCAATATTATACACCAAGACTACAAATTAAGTGTGATCAAATCAGAAGAAAATATTTAATAACTCTGCTAAGATTTATTGTATCAGTGAAAACAGTTTATAGTAAAGAAAAAAAAAGATCAATTTCAGCCACTTCTATATAAGATGCAAAGAATACAGATTAGCTAAAATAGGTCTCATTGTACTTCATCATATATCCATTACAGGAGAGAAAGTGAATTGAGCACCAATAAAACAAAATCAACACATTTTTGGCCAATTAGTTACACTAAGATAAAAAAAAATATGATTTTCACAGTCTGATTAATTAAAAATGTTTGTTGCAGATTTAAAAATTTAAACACATAATGCTAAGGATTTACATCACAATATTCTGTCATTTTAAGGTTTATGGAAACATAATATGATTTTAAAATATTGTTAATTGATATTTAATAATTCACTGAGACCACAGTAAACATAATATTTGTTACTCTCAAGGACTAGAATTTGTTTTTGTGCAGTCTCAATTTTGTGTTAATTGGAAAAAACAAATACTTTTTTAACTGTTCTGGTTTTACCCCTTCTCTGATTAATCCACACTTCTTTATAACAAAACTGAGAGAAGATGGCACCTATCTTGGCAGCATTAGCACCTGGCAGGGATTAGTACTTTATAAGGTGTTAGCCCTTTGCATGTCACACCTATAAAGAGCTACACAAGCACATATTAACAAAAGACCATTTCATAATGTACAGTATGTTAATTAAAGTTGAAAACAACATATTCCTTGATTTTACATAGTTCTTATTCTTGAAGATAAATTCATATTATAATGTAAATAACTAGGGTTGTATCAAATAACCTGAAGAAAAATAAAGCAAAAGATTAAAATCAATATAGCTAAATCCAAGAGGGAAAATGTGCAAGTAGTTAAAACACTGTTTAGAGCCACCAAAGGAACTGGAACTTTGTCCTTTGTTTTGGTTGTCTTTTTCAACTGCTGGAGCCAACAAATCTTTATAATGCCTACCTCTTGGCACAACTTTTCCAATTTCTCTTGCAGCTCAAAGAAGTATCTGGAAGTGATGAGTCCCTGGCGGGATTTTTCTAAGCAATCTCGTGCCAGTTCAATGATCTGATGATGAGCAAAACTGAGGACTCCATCTGCCAGAGGGAGCATACTGTCCAGGGAGTTGTTTCTGATAATTTCTTGAATTCTCTCTTCCATTTGAGCTGTGGCCTAATTGAAATTTTAAACAAATAACCACAAAAGCATCTACTGGTTAGAAAAAGTGACATGAGCAAAATTATGCATGTAAACATGCATCTGCATATTGATACTTTTGAACCCAAAATCTTCACAGTATTTACTGGGCCATGATTACAAGCTCAAATCTGCTAACATTTAAAGTTGTCCAAAAATGCTGTTTACCTTATGTAGAACAGAGATGTGCCTTCTCATTTTTGGCAGTAAATATTTAAATGGGGCTATAATTTGTGCACAGCGACTACAATGGTAGAATAAGTGTTAACAGCACTTAAAACTGCCTTGAAACACAAGTCAATATAACAGCTACTCTGTCATGATCAGACACAATGTTTCAGTGACCAAGCAAGTCAAAAACCACATTGCGCATGCAGTATTGCAAACATAGCTGGCACTTTAGAAAAGCATAAGCAGAGATGTAGCATGGATTTTAAAAGTGGGGGGATTCTAATTACCGGTTCACTGACAAATGCGCACCGACAAACCTGCGAACTGATTTTCGACAAATGCACGCCGACAAAATTGCACGCGCATTTGTCTATCGCGCATTTGTCGGGTCACTCTAATGACCATTAGATGCCAAATATCTGGATGAACTAAATGGGATAACTTGGCCATTATTAACCAGAGACGCTCAAAGAAGCAAACTTGATTCTGAAATGTTTTATGCCGCCCGTTAGCCAGCCTATTACTAGGAGTGTAGTTTTCCACTTTAGAGACATTGCAAGTTAGACCTCATGTAACACCATTGAGAAATTAATTCATGTGTTTGTTTTAGTTGACTAGATTATTGAGCTCCTATCTGGAAAGAAAAAAAAATCAGTTGCATTTAGTTTAGACTGCAGCAGCAAGAATATTAAACAGAAAAAGAAACTCGAAGCACATCTCCCCAGTTTTAGTGTCTATAGAAATGACGTTAAAATAGCAAAAAAGATATATAAAGCCTTAAATAATTTAGCTCCATCCTATATTTTGGAATGCCTCTCCCCTACATTCCAACTGAGTATCCCTAATCCAAAATGATTGTGACCAGAAGTATTTTGGATTATGGAATATTTGCATATACATAATGAGATATCTTGAAGACACCCATAATCAGGTAGGAAAATAGAGCCAAATCAGCTAAATGATGACTCTCATGCACAATAATTCATATGTGGGTTGACATGACAAACATATTAAACCTCAAATGTGATGAGTATGATGTAAAGACTCTGCCTTCGCTGCCTAAAAGAGTTAATGCTGTTTAAATGCACTGAAAGAGTTTTCATTAGTTTTTATTGGCTACCTGTTGTCACTTCTCAAGGAAATGGCTAACAGGTCAGGAATATCTCGCAGCCAGGCATAAAAGAAGTGATGAGGTGACCGTCTGCTGTTATGTACCAAAAATCTGGAATACTTGACCAACAGAGATATGGCAGGATAATACTGTTGAATATTTTCATAAACTGCTAAAAACTCATTTTTTAAATTTGACTTTTTCATAGTTACACTATTAATGGTTATATAGCCTTTGGAATTATCATATTCTTAAGGAATTTGCAATCTTTACTAATATCTACTTTTCTCATCTTAATTTTCCAGTTTCTCTGGGGTGGTGTTTTGTGCCACCACCACCACCTGATCGAGGTACTGTGCAGCCACCTGTGATGCTTGAAGGAAGGTGAGTGCTCCAGCAGTCCATGAGACTCACTGCATTGCATCCTCTGGGGAGAAGCCTGGAAAAAAATGAGCAATGACTTAAGAACATTTATTTTAGGTAGAAGGCCCAGTGGTGGGTGAGCGGTCTGTTGGCTTTGGATTCCATGCAGATTTTGTCTTTTTTCTCTCACTTAACTGGAGGTTTTTTTTTTTTTTTTTCTGTCCTCAACAGCCATTTGACCTTATCATCAGAATTAAAAAGAAACTATTCTATAGTACAAGGACTCTATCAATTATATATATATATATATATATATATATATATATATATATATATATATATATATATATATATATATATACTAATTATGTATGTGTGTATCATTTATTTTTGGTACGTTGTTTATTATTATTCTTGTCTAGTTTAATTTGGTTTTCTTTGCTTTTAAGTATTTCTTGAGCTACATCCTGTGTTTGAAAATTTGCTATAGAAATAAATGTTGTTGTCATGGTATATAGAAAGTACTTAATTTAACTGATTAGTGTTCATATATTAGGGCTTTCACCAACCTGTGAGATGATAATGCTATACAATAGCATGTTGACGAAGTGAATTTTATGAGATATTGTAAGCTTTTTTTAAAAATGAAATGTGTTATATTAATCTGATATAAACAGTCAAAGGGGAATTCAGATAATTTCTAAGACAATAATTCAAACATTAACATATATTCCTGTAAAGACTTTTTTTACACTTCTCTATTCTTCTATTGTGTGTGTATATTATGATGTAATAGTATAGGCTCTGTTTCTAGTATCTTTGCATTGTCTTTTTTTAATATTGCTTATTTCCTTCTCTTTACATCATGCCACTACTCTGTATTTAACTTAAAATGAAAAACAAATATTCCAGTGAACTTTTATTTGTTACAAAATGAAATAAATTATATTTGTAAAATAAAAACTGACAACCAACAAAGCAAATAGCATAAAAAATAAATTGTTGGATGGACAAAAGTTTTTTTCACATAGCAAAGGAAATCAAGTTCTGTAGATTTTTAAATAATATTGCTGACTTTGTAATTGGTCACTTGGTCATTCAGTTTGTCTTTGAAATTAATAAAATGCATCTGTATCTATAGTAGCTGGAGAACTTAATGTGAAAAAAGCTGAAACTCAAAATTCTATTATTTCTCTGAATTAATGACTACCAATGAATAGCCAAAGAGATATTATGAAGCTTCACCAAACACACTACTCTGTCAAGTTATACAATGGGTTGGTGATCATTAAAGCTCTTCTGCACATGACCCTAGCGTCCAAAATTTGCATTAGCTTTATTCCCTCAAACAACTGAAGTTACAACTGTGTAGTCTGTGTCTGTTTCTCTTTCTTTTTCCTTCATACTACACTTGGCCAGAGGGAGAAAGGGTGTGTAGTAAAAATATGGTTTGCTGCTTTCACACTAAAGGATTTATAGTAACAGTTAATTTTAATCTTAAGAGACATCAATATAATCATGTATGTTCATTATACTGTTCTAGACTCTGTTTTTGTTCATCTTAACTGTGTGTGATGATATACACAAGGATAAAAATATCTATATTTACACATTTAAATGAGTTTTCTGTAATTTATAGATTAGTTAATCATAAATTCAGTGACACAGTGAGCACAAAACACTGAAGCAATAACAAACTTTTTGTCTTTTTTACATCTTGCAATAAATTAAAGAAGACTTACCTTTGGAAACCGTTCTTTATAAACATGGTTCATCATAATAATTTCATGGTCACAGCAGGCTGGTGATCGTCCAGGACTACAGACAGAATAATCAATCAACCAAAATTGCAGTATATAAACAGTTCCACAGCAATGAAAAAGATAAATACCTTATTTAACCAGATATTTAAAATGAAAAATGTTGACTACAAATTTGGAATTGTATCAGTAGGATATTGATTCTTATTTTTCCATTTGCTGTCTTTTAAAAATTTTCAATGTCATGAAAATAATGTAAAGATAAACATTTAAAAAGAAAACACTTTTGCACAAATTCAGCTTTGTATTCATTAGCCTTAGTAGTTTCACTTTTTTGTTTAAGGAGGAGAAAATTTTACAACAATTTTAAAACATGTTTTTTAGAAAGCGATCTGCTGACACATTTAGACAATTACATAGAAACTGGCACATTAAGGACCATCAGTTTCTATTTCACATTAATTTAGACATATTAGGTAAACAGAAATGAATGTTCTTGTCAAAATGACATTTTTGTGTCAGAAAACTTCTGCATTGAAAACACAGAATCAACTTAAAAAATAGGTTTTCAAAGTATGCTCATAAATGATAAACAAAGTGAAACAAAAATACAGAGACTGCAGCAAAAGTTATAACCTTTTATTTTTTTTTTTTTTGCACAAGATCATCAACATTAACAGTGAAGGGTATCAAATTAACATTTCCTTTAATGTTTCTTCTCTGATTCATTATCAGATAGTTCTGCAATAGAAAAGATACCAGGAACAAGAAGGAATTCATTTACTGAAAGAAAATAGATTGTTGCTATTTACCACTGAGAAAAACTTCTGATTGTACCTGAGACTCCGGGATCGTGGCCGCATTGGTGTTGATCGCCGGGTTTCATTTCCAGCAATGCTTTCTGTACAGAAATGTTTAGACAGGAAGTGTAATTCATCGGCTGTTGGTTGATATGGAAGCTGATGAAGCCTCTCCTGTGAGGAGCAGGACGACTAGAAAAAAAATGATAATTACATAGAATAGTAAATAAAAAAAGGTAAAATATAACCTTTAACTAAAAATAAAATAACAGTGAAGGACCACAAGATAATCATTTGAAAGAACTAACCTTTATATAAATACACTCAGTTTTCACTAGCACAATTTTGTTTCTTTAGCCAGAGATGCTGCTGCATTTTGGAATTTTTTCCTCATGTATGCCTTTTTTATTGTTAACTGACTTTTACTTTTGAATACATCCCAGAGGCAGAAATTCACATTATGATGATAAATGTATTAAGTCATCTATTTTCATTTACTGTACATCTGTCAATACTTCTTACATAAAGCTATGAGCGTAAAAGAATATTCCACCCAAAATGATATTTTTGTATATGTTACTTACTCCATGCAGTTTGTAGTGGTGGTTGAGAAAAATATTTAATTGTATGTTTTCATGGGTAACAGATGAAAACAAATGTTCTGATAGAACTGGAATCTATGGAGACCAGTGCTGGCCATGCAAACAATATAAAAACTTTATCAAAACAAATCTCACATTATGAGATTTCATCATAAGCTCATAATGGGCAAAATGTGTTTTTTTTGTTTTAATTATAATTTTTTGGTAAAATATTAACAATGAAAAACTAGAGCATTGCATGAAGTGAGAGAAATTCACATGGAAATGTGCTTTTCAGTAGAAGACAGAACTCTTGACCAATGCATTGTAGGAGATGCAGGTTAATTCTGTTTACATGGAACCTTAATTAAATTGATATGGAGGTGTTCTTTAATCCAACTCATTCTAAGCTGTTAAGTCTCTTGTCATGAAAACTTCCAAGTAGTTTAGTATATTTCTCATACATTCTTTTTTTTATATCAACAACTGCCTGGCTTGGGCATGCCAAAGCAATTAACTTTTTATGCCACCTGAGTATCATCATGATCATAAGGTACAAACTGTATCCAAAATTTGGATACCTGGTATGATGTGAATGTGTAACAGGGTTAAAATTCATGAAAAATAGTTACAAAACAAATACTTGTTTCCAAATTTAAGAAAAATTAAATAATAATTTATAATTTATGCTTAAGTGTGAAAATCAACTCAAATTTAGGGGAAAAAGCCATTACAGCCTATGTAGAGGGTTTTTTTGATTGGCTTTTAGGGCTTTACATTCAATCGTTAAGCATATGAGATGACAGCCAGTAGAGACTCACTTTGAAATGCTACTGCTCTGTGCCTCATTCAGCATAAAGGTACTGAAGAGGAAACAAGTGTCGAGTGAATGTTTTATTCATTATCTCCCCTTCCAATTTCCAAATATCCAATTTTAGGACCTTTCCCCAACTGTTCCCATAGCTTGGCCTCACATCTGAGAAAGTTCTCACATTCAACCCGGGCAGGACGGCAGCTAAACCTGGTTGGCACTACAGGTGTGCTTAGTATTAACTTATGCTAAATAATATACATTTTTTATATATACTTTTTTCCTCACATGTATGCTTTTTAATTGGGCAGTCACCACATTCTTAGGGTATGCAACACAATTTCGAGTTTAAATTTATTGTCATATCTACAAGGAACAATGAATCTATTATCTGCCCATCACTCACTAATGTGGCTAATTATGAAAGCCCTGTACTGTATATAGTTGTAACAAGAATGTAAGTTTAATGTCACTGTGCTCTGTACAAGAAATTATTTTATAAATTCACTCACATGTGCAGGCCAAAGTTAGTACACAGGGGCTGTCAGCATTTAGAAACTGCTAGCATTTGGAGAATGAAGGGGACAACTGCAAGAATGGACATTGTACTACAGTAATCCCTCGCTATATCGCGCTTCGCCTTTCGCGGCTTCACTCCATCGCGGATTTTATATGTAAGCATATTTAAATATATATCGCGGATTTTTTGCTGGTTCGCAGATTTCTGCGGACAATGGGTCTTTTAATTTCTGGTACATGCTTCCTCAGTTGGTTTGCCCAGTTGATTTCATACAAGGGACGCTACTGGCAGATGGCTGAGAAGCTACCCAACTTACTTTTCTCTCTCTCTCTCTTGCGCTGACTTTCTCTGATCCTGATGTAGGGGGATTGAGCAGGGGGGCTGTTCGCACACCTAGACGATACGGACGCTCGTCTAAAAATGCTGAAAGATTATCTTCACGTTGCTACCTTCTGTGCAGCTGCTTCCTGAAGCGACATGCTGCACGGTGCTTCGCATACTTAAAAGCTCGAAGGGCACGTATTGATTTTTGATTGAAAAACAAACTCTGTCTCTCTCTATCTCTCTCTCTGCTCCTGACGGAGGGGGTGTGAGCTGCCGCCTTCAACAGCTTTGTGCCGCGGTGCTTCGCATACTTAAAAGCCAAACAGCCCTATTGATTTGTTTGCTTTTCTCTATCTCTCTGACATCTGCTCCTGATTTGAAGAGGAAGATATGTTTGCATTCTTTTAATTGTGAGACGGAACTGTCATCTCTGTCTTGTCATGGAGCATAGTTTAAACTTTTGAAAAAGAGACAAATGTTTGTTTGCAGTGTTTGAATAATGTTCCTGTCTCTCTACAACCTCCTGTGTTTCTGTGCAAATCTGTGACCCAAGCATGACAATATAAAAATAACCATATAAACATATGGTTTCCACTTCGCGGATTTTCTTATTTCGTGGGTGGCTCTGGAACGCAACCCCCGCGATGGAGGAGGGATTACTGTATTCCTGTATGTTAGAGATGAAATTGAATCCTTTCCTTTCCTTGTTTGGAAACCAAAGAAGGGCCTACACATGGAGGAACCAGTATAAATATTTGAACAAGCAGCCAAACACTTCGAAGCCAATGGCCGAATGAGTGATATCGTCATTTGTCCAGAAAATCCTTTCACTGCAGCGACGGAAAATGGTAGACTGTATACATCAAGTTCCCACCTTGGTATTGTTATGCTATGGCTTCCTCCATCTGTAATGCCGTGTAAATCGTCAGTAAAGAAAGCTAAGTTATTTTCTCTTATGTGATTTTTACCGCCGTATCAGTACGGGAGGGATATCGCCTTTTAATATCATATCTCTATTTTTCGGTTACTTAAAACGCTGCAATTATAAAAGAACGTATTCCAATTAGGGAGCTATATCGCCCCCTAAAGGAAACAATAGTGTTTATTTGTTTATGGACATCCTGTCACAAAATTATATTACTTCTGCAGATTTTAGTAAAGCATTTAGAGTAACATGCTGTTGTATAAAACAATTGTAGAATAATATAATTAATACTTCAAATATTTCTTTCTGTCTTTCTTTTAAACATAATAACCACAGGCTCAAATGTTAATCCACCATCAGACATTGTTACTCTTGATATATTTTATAATATACAGCAGAAACAGTTCATGTTTTAATGCATTTTTTTTTATATAAAAAAACAATAAATTGTTTTTTTTAAATACGTCAACAACATGACATATATATTTACCAAATGAAGAAAAATACCATCTTAATTTTTGGTGCAGCAAAAGATTTGGTTAAATTAGAAATATCTTCCTATCTGCAATGACATTTCAGGGCACAGTCAACTGAAAGATTCCTGTGAGCATTTCAAGTAAAGTGTAAAATATCTCATACCAATTAAGCTACATTTTAATGTGTTGTTTTTTCCAAAATGTATTAATTAGAATTCATGGATAATGCATTGTAACACAGATGATGTGAGAGCCTGTTAGAAAAGGTGCAGAGCTGTTACCATCCCACACTGTAGAGTAATACCAGCTGTTGGGACGAGGAAAGATGGTATTTTTAAAAGAGTGCATTTGCGTTTCTTATGGAACATTGGAAAACCGTGTTTGAACAGAAAAGTTTTTAATAGACTAAACTATCTGGATTAAGCTATAATTTATTTAATTGTAGTATATTGAATACCGGTAATAAAGATAATGTTAATGAAAACCAGGTAAGAGTTTTCTGCTTGACATTTTAATATGTTCTTGTCATATCTTTTAGTAAAAATACACAAAATTAAAAAATTAGAGTACTACTGCAGAGAGATATTTTGGACTATCACTGATTTTCATCAATCCATACGAAATTGAACAGACTATTTCTCTATGTTTAAGAAATCACATGTTCTGGGCATGATAACTGTTGACATACAAACCTGGCATTGAGGAATTCTTGTATTACATTCAGCACTCAGATGATATAAGGGTAGGTGGGCAGAGATTTACAACTCAAAGAACAGACTCATTGCACAGAGTCTCCTTCTCCCTGTTTCTCACATTTCAACTCTGATGCCATAACATCTTAAAGCAACTAGTTTGAATTTTCTACATGTCTTCTTAAAAATAAATAAAATAAAAAGAGTCATTCTAAGCAAAATATTTCTTAAAATAACCAATGGCAAGAAAAAAAACTGCACATAGTATAATAATATTTTATTATGTAAAGGATTAAAAGAAATACCCAGGTGTTTTATTTCAAACAGCAAACAGGAAACCTTTGTTAAATACAGAAAATAAAAAATGATGTACATTATTACCTAAGACTAAGTTGGTTCAATTGAAGTGTAAGCTTGGAGACAATGCCTCCAAATGTGCTATTGGAGTTAACATTCAAATGCCGTTGAAGAACAAAACTAAAACCAGTAAAATAATTACAGGGAATTTGATCCTACTGACCAAAATCCCTAAAAACAAAACTATATTAATTTGAGTTCAGTGGTGAAATGCATTGTGCAATGTTAAACACTGGAAGTAAAAAAGAAGTTTGGGGACTTACTGAAACTGTTGAACTTGGTGTATTGGTTCCATAACCTGAAGAGGGAAGTGATGCCAAAGACCAACGTCTTCCATCAGTTCTACAGGGAAAACAAGCATGGGTTTTTATTAAATAAATAATGGCTTAGTTCATGCTTTTGTGAGGCTGATAAAGCACATGTTCTGTTTTTTTTATTAGGATTGAAGACACCTCACAGTTTAAATAACAAAGAAAAGTAGCTTCTTATATGATCTTGAGATATCTTAATTACGTAAAGGAGAAAAGGTAAAGATATTTAACAATGCTACTCCACAGCCAAAGAGAAAACACAAAATGAAACTAACCAACAAAAATAATATTCATTGAATAACAAATTAAATATTCCACATTTAAGAAATAATTTTAGCATGAAAGCACTATGTCTAACCCTATGTTAAATATTTTCTATTATACAAAATACAGCAATCAATACACTCTGTTCACACATTTTTAGAGTGACATAAACTTTGGCTTTATTTACTTCAACTTCTTAATTAAAAATATTAAAACTAATATTACAACTTCATTCATACAGCACATTACATTTACTTTTGCAGTGTAAGGTGCTTTACAGGCTGCTCCATTGATTCATAAATTGTAGATGTAAGAAAATGTATAAAAATGACGCTACTGTACCAGATTGGTAGAGTTAAAAGGCTGGAAAAGAACAAATAGAAATAAATACAGTACATACACACACTGCTAGATATGTGGGAAAACAAATCAATAAAAGCCAAGGGACATAAAAAGGCATATATTGTATAGTACAACTTCTAACACCGACAATACTTTATAAAACAATCAAATTTAAATTAAATGTACAGCAAGGCCTAAAAACCCTCTGATAAAACCAGTTCTATACTCTTTCTAAAAAGACATTTAGTATACTGAGGAATATTTTTCCATACAAACTGAGGACAGTGTAAAAGCTCAAGGCAGCACCTCAACTTCTCTTTTATTTTACTTTGGGGAGACAAAGCAGGGCCGGTGTCAGTGGCCTAAGACCAAATATACTTTTAATAAAATATTAATTTATTTAAGTTGTGAGGGGAGTGATATACATTTTGCTATGTTCATTAAATAAAAGGTGCCTGTGATAATAGAACATGTGCAGGGAAAATTATATTACGGCAAACATTAAAATTAAGTATCTCACAGATGACCTGTCTGGCAAAATAACAAACCTGTTTTTTTCTGCAAATTATTTTACATGCTCTCTGGTTGATGACACAACTTTTTATTTTAATTATGTTTAAGTAAATTCAAAACACATCTAATCTTTAATATCATTAAACAGTTATACAAAGCCTTCATGCTACAGTCAGTACTTGGTGGCACACACATTCAATTCATCAGCAAGCTGTAAAAACCAATGCCACGCCTGTGTAATATTTCATTTCATTAAAGTGCCTATGAAGAGAAAATCAAAGGCTTCAAAATAGATAGAACTACATAGAGCAGTCATTTGCTTTAGTGGTGTAATCACTTGGCATGAAAAATGACAAAAAACATGTAATTTATTGTTATGGCTATATCATTTTTTTGCATAACAGGTTTATTACAGTAAAGGATTTCACAAGGAAGGAAACAACCCTGGGGATGGGGTGCCAGTCCATCACAGAACATACTCATACAGAGCCAATTTAGTAAATTTAATAAACACCTTGTGGAACACCAAAATGTATTCTACTCAACTTCATGAAAATCAATACAATTTTTCCAGATGTTAAAGAAGTAGTTTTGGTCTACATTGTCAAAAGCAGTGCTTTAACCTAAAGGAACTATAAAGACACACATTTACAGTATTTTTAGTATCAATATCAAGTCCGACAGTGCTTATTAGTTTAACTAGAGCAGCCTCATTTTTATCAATGGTCCTAAAATTAGACTGAAACCTCACATGGATGTTACCTTTGCCACTTAAATCTGATATCTAATTAAATATCTTTCCAAACTTTTTCCAAGAAAATTGAGATATGATACACACTTAAAGTCAAAAAGTTGAGAAGGATCAAGTGCAGTTCTCTTTGAGATACTTAATGATACATTTTCAATGGAGAAGGTAATTATTACATTATTCAAGGACAAGTAAGAATATCTTCAACATTTATGTACTGCACTCTCAAAAAATCTGTACCTATTCCTTGTGTCTCTGCTCTTAAAGCACTGGAAATTTGTTTAATAAATGATTGAAATTCTTTACATTTGGATGTTGAACATAGTTAAACTCAACAGGCATATAGTTACGGCAGAATTCATTAAGTGCTCAATGAATGATCACAGATTTTTAAATTACATTTGACGTGGTGTAACTGTTGTGCTTACCAGAGCACCAAGGTAAATTGCTTTCTTTACTTGTAACTTTATTATGAAAACCTGCTATATTGTCTTTCTCTTTATACCTTAATTTATGATAATATAAATGTTCACCCTGAGCCATGCATTTCTTTACTTCTGAATTCATTCACTGGGATATTAAAAGTAAATAAAGATTATTGAGGATGCATGAGGTCAACAGCAGATTTAAGTTGTACATCAAAATATTAATTTAATTTACAGCAAAAGATAAAAAAGATAAACAGTAATAGTATCACCTAAATCTCCATTACAAAAAACACTTCATTTTATTTGTCGAAGCACTAGCTACTTTCTTAAGATCCAAGTCTTTAAATTAAAATTGTCGATATGCTCATAAAAAAGAAAAATCTGATAACACAAAGATCCCATCAATATATCAAATATAAAGTCATTAAGTTTCCACTAAGAAAGCATATTTCGATATATGAACATTTAGGGCTACCTCCGCAATAAATACCTCAACATCATAAACATGCTGTGTCAGATTTGATTAAAATTAAGTGATGTTATGGAAAAAGAAAAATTAGCTGACATGTGTTTTTTTATTTATTGATATTTGTCTTCAATAATGCTGTAGTGAGTGGGACATACTGTACTCTTTTTCGCCACAAATGCTGACAGAGATCGCACAGTCAAATGGGGTGTGCCATTTTATGCAAATGAAGGTCATCTGCAAAAGTTAAAACAGGCAAAGTTCAGTGTAGCTTGTACAGTAGATATATTTAACAAGCACACCATAAAGCTTAAGTGCTTGTCAGGCAATTTGGCTGTGAGGGTGGTTGATTATGTGTAACTGATCCAGTAAAAATGGTATTTAGTATATATTACACCCCTCCAACCTGATCTAATTAGCAACCTTGTGGGAAATGCAGATGTGGGTCTGCTGTTTCCATCAGCTAGTACACTGCTACAGATGATTTTTATAAGTGCTCACAAAGTAAGAGCATCGACAAACATGGCATTAAATGTGGCAACTGCTGTATTTTTTTTTCTTCTCAAACACTTTGGGATAACAGTTTTATTGTCTCACTAAATTACAGAATTTATCTTACAGCATATCTTTATCACAAAAGAAAGATGTGTTGCCAAAACCAGTGAATCCTTAAACAGCAATCTTCCTTTCTTTCTTAACACTTCTAAACCCAAATACCTGATTTTAGTAAGTTTTGCAGGTGAAATGTAATACTGTATAATCAAAAGGAAACTCAGCTGTTTTGCTTATCATTACCTATTGTGATATTATATTTGACATGATCTATGAAGCAAGATTCTGGGCAGTTGGACAGTGGAAGAGTGAAGCACTTAGTCATACGTGCACTTCATTTTACTGTGTCCAACATATGAGAACAATAAACCTGAGATAAACTGGTTAAACTACATTTTCGAAAATGCCAACACTGATGTCCATCTGCATATCATTAGAATTTTAATACCACTTAACTGTCAGTGGTTTTTGAAGTTAAAAAAAAAATTCAAAAGAAAATTCAAAAACGAAAGCCACAAATTAACCAATGGAGCCACGCCTCGATTGAACAGGCTGAAGCAGGATTATTTCTATAGCTGATGAAGATGCTGTTTTTCAGAATGTGATAAGAGGAGAACAGGTGCTTTTGAGTGAAAAAAAGTAATTAGTAACTTTGTTCTTATTTGTTGGCAGATATTTATTTAAACCCATTGCATGCTGAGGCAATACTAATTTTAGGCTTTGATGTTAAGGGAGAGTAAAGATTTTTAACAGCTTTTAGCTTTAAATAAATCAACTAAATCACTTTTGTAATGTTACCAAATACCCTAATTTGGTGGTGTCTTTTAATATGGAGTTCTGCTACAATCTCTTTCATACCAACACCACCACGAATTGAATTTAGCATGTTCAACAATAAGCAGTTTAAGCAAATTAAAAGTATTACACCCTGGTTAAAAAACAAACAAACAAACAAACAAACAAATAATAATGTACACAAACAAGTACTTAGTACCATGCCATAATTTAGCATTATCTATCAACATCTACATAAGACACTGCTGATTCTGATTTAATACGTTTTTAATGTTTCAGTAGTACTGTACAGTAGTACATAACAGGTACTTTAGAATCTTCCTCTTTCAATTCACTAACCTTAATTATATGAAGACAGCTTGATACAGGAATACTACATTTAATCCTTGTAAAATATGGTTATTAACCCCCCAGAAGAGATTTTAACTGTCACACAGAAGATAGGCACAATCACCTTCATGAAAAGAAAAAGCAACTGCACTGAACATGTACCTGCTGTCTCTTTTTATTTAATTTGTTTAAACCTGGCCTCAAGTCTCACCACATTAAACAGCTCAAAATGATATATAATCTTTTACATAATTCAGTACCTTCAAGTGATTACTTCATATTAGGTCTCTTTTGTTCTCTGCTTTCTACATGGGTAGGGATTGGATATCTGATTTAATTTAAAGAAGATAAAGAGCTGTATGTTTTATATGCACCTAAATTTCAGAAATAGGTTCCTTAATATCAGCTAAAATAAGTTAAATAGGAAAATGTGTATGATATTACTGTATATATAAGCAGCTGTGATAAACTGTGATCTTGTAAATATTAAAGAAACCTGTTTTCCAAACATACTCTAATAAAATCTTTTTTTAGATTAATTTTTTTGGTAAATATATCTTAATTTTTACAAATTGGTAACTAGGAGCAGGAACTTCTTTAAAGGCAATATGGATGCTTTGTATAAAGGAAGATCAAAAAGAGGGTGCCAGCACCATTCTAGAGGAATTAGGAATTTATTAACAAACTCTCATTTAACATGTAATCCTTATTTAAAAATGTGTCAAGGACTGTGGAAACAAATTGTAGGGCAGATCTTTAAGGAAATTTATTCTGTGTTAGATATTAATGCAAAACATTTAATAACTTTATAACTTTAATCTAATACCTTCGTGCAAAAGTGAAATGGATGGAGGCACTAGGAGAGAAATTTCTTGGACTGTCTTGAGGGCTTGTTCCTGTGTGAAAATAAATTAAAAAGAAAAAAAAAGTGATTGTTACTTTTATTATAATTTAAAAGTTAAATTCCTCAAGACATTTTATAGTGATAATATTCATTACAGGGTTATATACTTTTTAACTGAGTGAAGACATCAAAGTTACAAAAATGTTTTTGAAAGATAGCAAGCCAGTTACATGATGTGCCAAGTCACAGGAGCCAAAGTTTGGAATGTCAATCTAGTACATTACAAAGTTTACCTTGTGCTGCACCACTTGTTTATCCCCAAGTACCTTTAACTAAATGACAACAGTATGTGATGGTGCCATAACATCACATGCTGCAGCTTCAGTTCCAGGAAAATAATCTGCCAGCTAGCTTCATTAATGGTGATGAACTCATTCATGTGTAGAGATTACTTTTCTACCAAATGTTACTGTATATGTTACCTGCCAGTAAATTCTAGCCCAGCTATCCACTTTGAAGATGCAATTCACTAACAAAGGTTTCACATGCAGCTTCAGTGGTCAATGTGTCTCCACAATGCAAAGAAACAGTCTGAAGGAATCTGTTATCAACCAAATATGAACCAGCTTAAATAAGAAAAGGCAAAACAAGCTTTCCACCAAGTCATCGTATAATTTGTGTCTAATGTGTGCCGTGCACAGAAGAAACAGCTAATGTTTATGGTACCATATTAAATGTTTCCTATTAACACACCACTGCATATTTCTAATACTCTCATCCTATTTATGTATTCAGACTGGACTGTTCTTAATAGCACAGGAAACTGTGGTGGGAAAAAAAGCTGGTGAAATTCAGAAGATGACGTCTCTAAGAATTAAGAACAATAAGCCTAAATTAAATCGATCACATGCGTTTTTATTGAGGTATCTGATGTGGTAATTAACACAGATTTTGTAAAATACTGTAACAGAAAAAATAGACAAGTTACCACATCATTTACTGTACAAAGTGTTCGGCAGCAGATGTTAGCTGATTCTTGTTTTTGCATGATGAAGAAGATGCAAATTAAACTTGCATTCTGCACTCAGGAATTTCCCAAAATGTTTCATGATTGGGTAGGCCACAGAAAGTATCTGGATTCATCCTGGTATTCATGAAGTCACTTGAATTCGTTCACCACTGTGTTGGGTAATTGTTATAATTGAAGGATGGGACATCATGATAAAGAAGTATTTACACCTGGTCCTGTAAATATTCCTCAGCCATTTTACAACCATGCAGATCAATAAATGGACCTAATAGTTCCAATGTCAATGCAGCTCATACTTCCCCAATACATTTAAAAGTTGGTATCACACATTGGTAACAGACATTTTGGATGGAAGACATCTTTTGGCCATCTCTTATCTATCTATCTATCTATTTATATAGAAACCTGTTTGGATATAAAAGAAAGATTACTCCTTAAGCCATATTCCTTTTTTCTTTTGGTTAAAGGTGCTGGTTATGTGTCGTTGTGCCTCTGATACATGGTTTTTTAATGCCAGCTCTTCCATAAATTCCAGCTTTACAAAGCAGTTTTTCATTGACAATGGGTTACAGAGGTGCTGATTCAATTACGTGGTAGTTTATGAGGCTTTTATGTCTGTGGAATTTAACAACTGTTCTGTGAAGTGTTCATCTGTCAGTGTTGAGGTGATTAGGTTTATGTGACCACTTGGCTTGTCCAAGTTTAGCATAAGCCGTTATTATTTTTGAGACTGTTCTCCTTGAAATGAGAAGTTATTTTGCTTTTTTGTGACTGATCTGTTTGCAATCCATGCACTATCGGCCTCTTTGTAATGATAATAGTTGCTGTTCTCAAATAGTTTGAATGCTCCCTCTAGGGCAGATCCCACTGTGTCTTTCCAAGGAGAAACGTTAAGATTGCATCAGGCAAGTATGAGGTGCACTGAATCTGGATGAAGCAGCACTATCTCCAGCTCAAGCTGGCAAAGACAGACTTCCCTTTTATTCCTGCCAGTTCATCTATACAATACCCCATCTTTGTATAACTCGGCTCATTACCACTAACATCTGCCAAGACAGTATGCAACCTTGAGGTAGTGATCAATGACCACCTTTTTTTCACTGACCATGCTGTAATTGTCTCTTGTTCGGATTCAAAATGCACATTTTATGTTCAACTAGCCAAGACTGGTACTCTAATGTTATTATGCTGGATCCCTGTATAAACACACAATAAAAGCTTGAATCCTTGTTGCTTACATATGGAGTAGTCAAAGGGTCAGCATCTATGTATATGAGGGTACTGAGTAGTGTCCTCGGTTCCTTCTTGCCCAGTCAGGTCTGCTAGTGAATAGTATCTAGCGATGCCACTTCTGTGTGAAAACAAATCTCAATCTAGACTATTGTCATTTGTAGCTCCTAGCTGCATGAACAAGCTGTCCACCTCCAACTAAACTGCTGACTCCTTTAGCGTGTTCAAGAAGCATCTGAAGACTCTTCTTCTGTGAATATTTGTTTGTTAATGACTTTGACGGGTTCATGTAAATAACGAAAGATGAAATAGCATTGGTGCTATTGGTTTCAAACTCTATGCTTGTGATGATGAATTTTGTAACTTTGTACAGTACTGTAACACTTGTTCCCAAACAGACCTCCAGACTTATGTTTACTTGATTATTCTGACCTCTTTTATAAGCCATTTTGGATAAAAGCATCTAATAAGCAAATAATGAAAAATGTAAATGTACTTAATAAGTAAACCCAGGATGTTCAGAATCACAAAAAGGAAGGAATTTAACCTCTCAACTGTGTGATGTAACAAACAAAGTGCAAGGATTTACTGTTATGAAATTTCACCTTGAAAATGTCTTCTCTTTTTGGTATGACTTTGCACTTGCTTATTTTACATAAAGGGTGAATGAGAATTAAGGTCTATAAAGTTAAGCCTGCTTAAGTCACCTGCAAATAAAAAAGAGCCACAGAAAGGCAAAATTACATGGACAAATGCAAAACACACCAGCACAAATATAAATTCTCATAAATAAAAATGTGTCAGAGTACATATTGCATGACCTTCATTTCGACCAAAATAGCAGTTGATGTTTTTACTCACCCATCTGCAAACAAATACCCGAAAGACAAATAAAAGACCTTTTCCAAATTCCCTGCCCATATGTGCACGGCTCACTTATCACCAAAACTCTGCTGCTCCATGAGACTTCTTTTTGACAGCTGGACTTTAAAGCCCAGGGATATATAGTGCACCACAGTGATTAAGGCTGATGCTCTTCTGTGATGAAGTAAAATGAAATGTACTCCAACATAAATAGGCAATTAACTGAAATATCTTGGGGAGACAACAGTTAATTAGCATGCAAAAACAACAGGGTTTTCTAGGATACATTACAGGGTGTCTCATTTTCAGAGCTTTACTAATCAGGAAAACCTTATTAAAAATGCAATTAACTGGAAAAAAATCATAATTGTGAAATAAAAACACTTAACATACTTTGATTTAACAAACCCTTGTCCAAAACATCATATCACTCCAAGATTAATACACTCTGAAACACACAATTTTGTTGCCTATCATCACATGAATGGCATGAGCATTAAGTACTGAAAGTGCATTTCTGTACACCAAATAAAGCTTTTATCTTAATCATAAATCACTATTTCTATAGTGATGCTATGTTTCTTGAAAATAATTGTGTATTATAGGCCATGCCATCCGTGTACATACTGTAAACTCTCTATAACCAGTGAAAAGACTTTGATTAATCTTTTAATTCTCAACTGAGAAAAATGTCATGTTTTAGATGTGCATATTTGTATTTTTGCATAAAATAAATTTCTAGAAATTCATTACAGCATAATACAGACACAAAAAAAAATTTACTGTTAGACTGGTTAATAAATAGAAACACATTAAAAACACCCAGAAGTGGTGAGCTGACATTTGTACCACTCATTATTGGTTTTAAACTGGTTTTACAGCATAACAAACAGCACACAATTTTAACAAGAATGTATTAAATCCAAGTGACTGAAACAGTAATAATACGACTCTAATTAAAGAAATCACAATTTAGGATTAGTAATTGGTCACTACTAGTCCCCAACAAGTTCTTTCTAAGATTTTCAACCACAAAGTCCTGTTTTTATTTTAAATTTTACAAAATGAAACAAGATAGGATACTCAAAAAGTGCTGTGCATATCAAGACAGCTAAAAGGCACGCCTTATTTGCACTCTGGGACGTCCCAACAGTCAAACCCTGAATGTTGTCTCTCTCGAAAATCTCCAAAGAGGAACTAAAGGAACTCAGTACTGCTCTGCACAGACGCTGGACACTATTCCAATTGCATTATTTTATTTTGGTGCAAACAAGGAGGATATTTTGTATACTGAAATCAATTATTACATGGAACTTTTTTTGTATATGTATTGTAGGACTTCACATATACTCTATAGTGCTGTGAAACTGTTTTTTTTCCAGAGTGAATGATTTTTAACCAAACATATAACATTACAAAGAAAGGACCTAAAGGAAGAAATAACAAAATGTGGAAAGCTGTTTACTTATTAAAGGCAGTTATGTATGCCTGTGTTCAGTGCACAGTATTAATTATCCTCTAGAAATCAATGATCAAAATAAATGACGCAAGCATTAGCAGCATTAACTGAAATCAAATGTTATGTGTAGTTATTCTGGTCCATTTCTTCAGGTTCCCTTACTTCAGACTAGTAAAATTTGTGGGTTGGGGTGATTTCACAACACCTTAATTACTTTCAGGACCAAATGTTGACTGTTGATCTCAAAACCCTCAGTTATTCTGGCAGAAAACCTGTACGATCTAGCATTCCCTAATCTTCTGCTCACAGATGATACATACTGCACATATCCACTTAATCCATGTTCTCACAATACGCAAGGTGGATAACAAACCTGGACAGGACTCAAGTCCAATGCCTTGTACACCCCTGCCCCCCTCTCTCTCTCTCTCTCTCACACACACACACACACTCATTAACTCACTCTGGGTCAGTTTAGAGTCACAAGTTAACTTAAACAGCACATCTTGGAATATAAGAAAATAAGAAATTTCACAAATGAAAGGAGACCATTCACTCCACCAAGCTAATTTATTTAGCTAATAGCTAAGCTATCCCAATAGCTCATCCAGGAACTTCTTAAAAGTTGTCAAGGTTTCTGCTTCAACTACATGTCTCAGTAATTTGTTCCAGATTGCCATACCTCTTTGCATAAAGAAGTGCTTCCTGGTTTTAGTCCTATATGCACCTCATTTAATTTCCACTGATGTCATCAAGTACGTAATTCACTCTTAAGATGAAAGAATTCTGCTGGATCTACTTTATCAGTGTCTTCAAGGATTTTGAAGAACTGGAATAGGCCCACATGTAGTCTCCTCTGCTCAAGACAAAACAGGTTTAATTCTCTGAGTCTGGCAGAGTATGACATGTCCTTAAATGCTGGGAAGCACAGGGTTACTCTCCTCTACACCATTTCAAGTGTCATTTTTGTGAAGTGGTGCCCAGAGCTGCACACAGTGCTCTAGATGCAGTCTCACTAGTGTATTATCTAGTCTAAGCATAACGTCCCTTGATTTATACTTAACAGTTTTTACGGAATTATGAAAAAAAAATTATTTGCCTTTTAAAATGCTTCTGTACGTCGCTTAGATCAGGGGTCCCCCACCCCAGGTCCGCGGCCCACTACCATGCAGCAGCCGTCTGACAGCCGGGCTGCGAGAGAACTACCGGCAACGGCGACTCACTCAGACTTGGCGGGCGGGGCTTTGCAGCGGCGCAGAGAGAGGAGAGAGACCGAGGTGAGAGAGAATTACAACAAAATATTTTGATGGTCCCGACAGTTTTCTCATATGACAAGAGTCTATAGAAATCACGTTACTACGAAGTACATTCGGCAGATGCTTTCATTACAACGAAGTGACTTTGAAATGCTTGAATGAATCATCCGCAGAGCAGTTAGATCTGTGGTCGCAGCTCATATGTGCACATTTGCACAACGGTCCCCAAACAGAAACATTGTATATAAAAAAAAAAAAAAAAAAAAAAAAAAAAATCTCTTTGAACTTTCCTCGTACTGTTGTTTTTTTTTTTGCAGTTTTTGTTTTCTGTGGCGTTCAGTGATACTTTTTGCTTATTGCTTGTCAACATCCATTGGAATTTAACTCATTGTCACCCTCCTATAGAGACGGCAGACACGAAAAAACGATAACAGTGTTAATGTTTGTGATGTGCAATCTGTTGGAATGACAAATGCAATGCATATGTCTTTTTTATATGCAAAAAAAGAAGAAAAATCTCGGGATGCAAACGTATGCGAACTGCTTAATAACTTAATAATAATAGAAATGTAATGTAAATTGTGTATAAAACTGCCCTACGAACCTGCCCTGAATCCTCAGAATCCCACCCCCCAACCCCCCCTTGTGGTCCTTGCTGTCAAAAAGGTTGGGGACCACTGGCTTAGATGATGAAAACATGTCAACATATAAACTCCTAAATTGTTTTCAGAGGTTTACTTCCTGTCAGTGCAAGCTCTAGCTTTTTTGCTGAACCAGGCAAAGGTGAAACTGTTGCACCCAAACCACAGTGTCTTGATGGCACTTGCTATACACATAATGGCAGATCACAAGTGGTGGGCTGAAGTAATCTAGTTTGAGGCTTTAATGCAAGTTTTGTATGGATGTCATATAAAAGATCAGGAATGGCGTTTCCCTTGGTGATTTCAGCAAGTAGACACTTGAGGGGGTGAGGGTGGCGGTTGGCAAGTAGTATATCTGCTGTTAATTACAGATAACTAACTGCAGCCCCAGGCAACTGCCTAGTTTGTCTGTATGGTAGAGCTGGCCCTGCTTCCTGTTTGAAAGTGTCTCCTGTCTAATATATAATTGGCAATCATTTTGCCCATACGTAGCACTTTTAACTTTTATTTTTTTTTTTTACATTTAACAGCATTTTGTTAAGAGTTTACCCAGTTCTGAAGTTTGCTCAGGTTTTTTTGAATTTTTCTGCTGCCTCACCAGTGTGTGCCATTTCACCAGTTTTTTTTTCCTTTCATCTGTGAATTACACATGTTGACTAATAATACCAGAATCAATGTAAGTAACATAAATCAGAAATAGTAAAGGTCCAAGGACAGACCCCTGAGGGATTCCATTGATGACCTAACTAGATTTGGATATTTTTCTTTTTGTCTCCTGTTGGTTATCCAACGCTTTTGGAAGTTACCTCTGATACCTACAGCTTCTTACTTTCAGGTTTAATGTTTGATGGGCAACTTTATCAAACTTATGTTTTTCCCTCAAATAATTCACTTTATCTGCGGTGGGTTGGCGCCCTGCCTAGGATTTGTTCCTGCCTTGCGCCCTGTGTTGGCCGGGATTGGCTCCAGCAGACCCCTGTGACCCTGTGTTAGGATATAACGGGTTGGACAATGACTGACTGACTAATTTATTTTATTCTTATAAAGCATATTTTCAGTTAACTCTCGGTATACTATCAACTAATTACAAACCAAGTACAAAAAATCTTAAAACAAAAATGAGATGCCAACAACAAATAAAACCACTAACATAACATTGAAATATAAAAATCTGTAGGCAAAAATACAGTGTTAGCTGTATTCTAGACATAACTGGAAAAAAATTCTAATTTTTACTCTTTTCACTCCTCTGTCCATAATGCATTGCCTACAGCTCAATTGTTCAACCAGGTACTTTTAGATGAACTTGAACTGGAAATTTCTGTTATTATTAATTGGCAATGATTTTGGCCTTGCAGCTCTGCCATTGACACCACATAGGTACTGCTGTATTGCATTGTCAGCATGAAGGTTTACAATGGATCTTCAATTCAGCTAACAACGTCTAAAGTAGAAACTTGTGTCTCATGCTCACAAAGAACACAAACTAGCCAACCAGGCTGGATGTCTTTAACAATAAAAAAGCTGTGTTAAGGTGGATGTAATGGGCATAGATTGTATCAATGCACCATTCAACAAGTAATCTACTGTCCCCAAATATTAAAAGTATAGATAATCAAGACAAAGATAAATATCTCTTTGCCCTACTACTATATAAGTTTGCTCCACTTTCTGCCAACAAGGACAGTGACTGAAAACTCACATTTGCACTCCCTGTTAGAAGAAATTAGGCAACATCATCACACAAAAGGATGAACTTAGGTGAGTCCAGGAAATTTCCAGTCGAAAAAGTCCAATGCCTTTCTTCACAAATCCATGCAAACAACTGATGATGATCTACTTTAGTCAAAGGCACAGACTTGTGCTAAAAGGCAAGTGGCCTTTTGCTCCAAAGGGGCTAGATAGTGCACTGATGTATGGTGGCAGCTGAACTCTTTTGTGGTGTTACTCCAGATTGGTGCCAGTGAACACGACAGGCTTACACCCTGGCAATCATTGCTAGCATTGTTTCACTGTCAGATATTTATAACTATTATCTTAATTTACTGCAATAGATCTTTACAAAGATCATATCTGGATCTCAACAATCATCTGTACAAACATAAAAATGTTTTGTAAATGTGAATGTATTGCACTGTAGCAACACTAAAAGTGATGACAAAAAAACCACCAATACCTGACTGGGTCCAGATGCTATGCTTTCATTTTGATCTTTATACATGGCCCTCTAGTGATTGTCCCAAGTGTAATGAACATGTACACCTAACCATATGCATACAAGTTTTTGGAATAAATAACATTATATTTGTTACAAAATGTATATATAACATCTTTGCACAGACCTCTTCTGCCAATTTATTGGTTTCAGGTTTTTCCAATGACAGCTAGCTGATTGCAACTGCATAGAAAATGGTCCAAAATGCAGAAAGACTTTAGTTTTCTGCAATAAGTGTCAAGTATGGAGGTTAAAAGAATCAAAAAACCCTAAAGAACAGTACAGAATGCAGTAATTGGCTTATTATGAATGCCTAATTTCAATCTGTAATTAGAACAAAATGCTTAGATTTTTTAAAATTATTTATTTCTAGTACCATTGCTATTTGCACATACTGTAAATAAAAGTGATGCAACAAAAAAAGGGATAGTAGCTAAATACTATACAGACCCCTCTTCCAGAATCCAAATTGTGTTCCCACACTTACTCTTGTATTTTATTTTATTTATTTTTTTGGAACTATCTGGACATCTCTGACTGAACACTATACATTTACATAATGTCTGATAATGACACAGTTACAGGGCGATCAATTAAAGAGATTCAAATATTTATTTTTATTCTATAAAACAGTGTTACATGGAAATTAAGAAATGTCAATTGCTTGAGCAAAATCACATCTAAGTTGTGAAATTCATATACATCACTGAATAGAATAAAATCAAGTACTTCAGAAGATTACATATTATAATCCAACAGTACTAACACATTATCAGATACTCCAGTTTAAAGAGAACATATGATACTTACCGTGCAAATGGTGGACTCAGTTTTAAATAAAAGAAAAAGGATATACCATTAACATCAAGACAAAAGCTTTAACCTTGTTAAGTACAGACAGGAAGCAACTCCCTTTATTCAATATACCATTTGCATGGCTCCGTAATCAGTAACAAATGCTTCCTGCAAGCTTAGAAAACAATCGATTCACTCCAGAAATACTTAAAATGACTGTGCTGTCAGCCAGAAATATAGGCCATGATAACCATCTCATTGTACTGTAAAACTCAGAAAAACAAAAAGCAGGACTTGCCAAAAGAAATCTGGATCATATGGTCCACTTGCTTTCATTCTTACATTGTTCAGTTAAGATAGATATGTATGGACTCTATGACTTGCAGCTATACAATTACCTTATCAGCAACTAGTTACATTAAAAAATAATATAATATTAAATAATAAAACTATTATAGAACAGATAACCATAGAGAAATCAACATTTGCAGGAAAAGTTGTCAGTACTGTCAGTGGTTTACATGAAGACTAGGTCAACTTACGAGTTCCAGTTTTTCAGAAGATACACTAGAATTACAATAATCAAAGTAAAGGAAAGCAAGATTTGTAACTGCCTGGCTTATGAAAGCTGCTAAAGGGCAGTCACCATATAAATATAACTATGACGTTCAGCCAAAAATACAAAAGTATTTGATAATGGCATGGTGATTATGATTTTGGTGTTATTGTTAATGTCTCTGATACAGCAAGTACAGTAAAGGCAAGCACATTTCACAGAGCTGAGTTGTGAATGTGAAAAATGTGACATGAATAAATATTTGAATTAATGTTTTCTTTTGTATTGTATAATTTGTTTCTTGCAAACTATGTTTTCTAGGATAGATTAATTTACAGTGAATAAATTTGAGGTCTTAACAGTAAGTTCTTTGTTGTCAGTCCATGCTGTCTTAACTAAAAATGGAACTTCTAAATTAATAATAAAGCAGTTGATGACTTGATTGAGTTCACTTCAGATTCAAACGGTTAGTGACCACAATGAGATAGGCATTTCTCTTGGCACCTGCAAGATGTCCAGAAAACTATCCCTCAATCCATCCTCTATAAAACTTTCAAAATTAACTTCAGGGTAATTAGAGCAGGATCCTATCCTGAATTCAAATCAAGGAAATACAAACCTGAATGGGGGCACAAGTCCACAACTGGGTACATTTATACAATCCACACATATGCAAACTAGAACAGTTTAGAACTGCATGCAAGGTAAGATTAAAACAATTCAGTAAAAGTCTAGAAATAAAGCAAGTAGGAAAAAAATAACTTTCTCTGGGGATGTCTAGAATGATTTGACTAAATGCTGACAAATGGCAACAGGTACATCTTGAGATCTTGCTGGTTATAGCCAAGTAGTATTTCTGGATTTGTGACCTTGATAAAGGAAAGTAGGGCTCAAAGCTGTATAGAAATTAAGTATTTGCATAGGACACTGAGACCTGCCGTTTCCAGGCACTGTATGCAGCAACAACAACAAGTGTCTCTGAGGTAGTCATGGCACTTAACTATAAATGGCAGTATAAATGTTCCATTTGTTTGAAACAGTGACACAATACTGCTCTTTTAAATAATTTACTTGTCTGACACTTGACAAATACTCTGATTACTCATGAATCCCTGTTATCTTCCTAATAAACCTATTATTGTTTTATATTTGGGTTCTAGCCATGCAATGAATTCAAAGCTGGTATCCTTCCAACTAACATATCTATAATAGACTCTAAACTACAGACATGCTTGGTACTCAGTTAAGTAAAAGTGCATATTGAACAAATCAGCATATGACTGACCACTCAGGAAAATCCAGGTACAAAAAGACTTCTGGTGTGATAAATTGGAAAGAGGATCCTTTAGACATGTAGTAGGCAGTAATAGTGGACCTCTGGTCAAGTAAAATCATTTAGATCATCCCTGAGCCTTAACAACTTACAATTAATCTCTGATTGAGGCTGCTCATAGCTTGCATTTTACAAAGTAATATTTAATGCTGTATATGTGCAGTGTTACTACACCCATATCTAGAGTGAATAGGTCACCCTCAATTACAAGTACGAGACAATTCTGTTAAAGTCACTGCTAGATTCACTTCAGGAATCAGTGGTTATTCCACAGGTTTCTGAGGCCATTTTACAGAGCTGACTTAAGTTCTTGGCCTTTGTTCTTTGTCCTGTACCATTATCTGCAGGAGTACATCATTCACATAAGGTTCCGGTATAGTGTACCATTTTGTGATAGGTAGCATACAGGAAGAGGGAGATGAGCCTTTCAGTAGTTTCCTGCTTCCAGATCAGATATTAGGTGTGTACATGTCCCTCTTCTTCAAAACTCATATTTCAGAGGCTTCAAAAAACTCTTCTCTCAGGCTCTATAGCCTCAAACCAAAGTAAAACCAACAAAACACATAACAAAAATAAAAAGTGATACATATTTAAGAGAGTGTTACTGAAATCTTTGTGACAAATCATATTAAGAACTATGTTAAATAAAAGTGTAATTCATTAGTTTGCTCCATACCTGTATGAGCAGAAAGGGGAGAGTGAGGACGAGGAAGAGCTGACGTCTGGCCACTTCCTATCCGGTTTTTTCTATTACTGGTTCTGCAGCTGAAATCAAGAAAAAAAAAAAAGGATTGATTCAGATTGATGGCTTGCCCCATCTTTAAAATCATAAACAAATAAATACACAGCCTGTAAATTCAGTATTATCAGACTATTTATAATGTCATAAGGCACTATTTACTGATCCATTTAATTTATCTTACTGGATACCTTTGGGAACATTTAACATTATATCATAGCTGGTAATGAATATAACAATTTATTTGTCATGCTAAAGTTTCACTATGTGCAAACTGCTCAGGGAATTTGTTCATCACTCCATTAACAGTGCAGTTCAAGATGCTATATATAAAGACTGATTTATAATCTAATGGGCCCTGGGATAAAGTTCAAAATACTAAATAAATAAAAGTAGATGTCTGTGTCAAAACCAGTCATACCCTCCTATTGCCATTTAGCAGGTTTAAGCGCCTGCACTAGTCTAGATGCTAGTAAACATTAGGTGTGTAGACTTTCTGCTGGGAAAATTAATGACTCCCTAAGTTGTAGTCCCCACCCTTAAATAGCAATTAGCAACCTAATCACCTAGTAAATTTTGTAATATGTAGTACTTTGTATTGTGTGTCATTATATCTATTAGTATGAGTTAAGCAGATTTATTGTATCTCTCCACAACTTTATGCTCTAATTATAAATATACACAGATACTGTCCTCTGAAAAATAAAACACCCAAAAATAAAAAATGCATAAATAGCACTTTTAAATTCAAAAAGCATAATTACAACATTTTTTATCCTACTCAGTGATTGCAGAAGCAACTAGAAAATGTGGAAAAGGACAAAAACACAATTTCACTACCTGATGCTTTACAACGTAACCTGACTAAGTGCATAATTGAGTCCTGCTTAAAAGTCTTCATATACTCTGGGCAACATTCTTGTGTGTCAGAAGAAGAAACACCAAACAAAAGAGTCCAATTTGAGTAAAGCAAAAGCTGTAATATTTAGGAAAATAATAGATGCTTATCTTGTCATTTATAAAAAATAAAAGTTTAGATTTTTAAAAGCAGAATTAAAACACCAAAAGCAAAACTTTGCAGCTAGCTTAAAAGACAGTAGCCAAGGACAATGTTTTTAATATTGTAACATATATTTAGAATTTCTGTTGTCTATTTCGGCATATCTTTCTTCAATGATTAGAGAGTAGCAATTAATCTTTTAGACTGCATATGTGGCCAATGGTCATAAAGATATACATTAGCTGCAAGGTAACTTTAAAACCCCATTACTAGGTAGTACAGTTTCCTCTTTTTGTCACCTTTAGCATAACCAGCTATACCAAAAAGGTTTACTAGGACAATTATAAATTACATTATACTGTAGCTAGGTGCCAAACTGGTCCAGTGGTTAGCACTGCTTTCTCATGAATTTAGTGATATGGACTTGCACTTTGCCTCTGGTCACGGTCTCTGCAGAGTTTGCATGTTCGCTCATGTTTATATGGATTTTTCTCCCAAAATCCTAAAACAACATGTGTTGGCAGCATAAATGGGTCCTACAGTGGTATGGCATCCAGTCTAGGGCTACATGCTGCCAGGATTGGTTTTGGCCCCCCACATCCCTAAATTGGATTCACTGAGTTTGTGAATGCTATGTTATAAAACTATAGGTTATATACACTGACTCAAGATTAATAGTTTTCCTTTCCAATATGTGCAATAAATGCTACAGTAGCTACTTGTGCTGAATTTTGGCTTAGGTAAAGTAGACTTTTTATTATACAATAAAGAAACTGGTTTTCAGACTCAAAGGACAAAAAACAGGACATTATTACAAAGACACAAGAAAATAATTCAAGGAACAACATAAGACAACCATTGTCATAATCAGTACCAACACTGATATGATTTCCATAAATAAGTATAATTAACACCAGTAATAAGCAATAATTATTCAGATTTCTGCAGGATCAGGGCAGCTAACATAATTCAAAAAAGCTTATAGCACTGGGGATAAAAGAA